>NC_052049.1:34909646-35267771 GCF_903992535.2 Arvicola amphibius | reverse complement strand
CACTGGCTAATTTTAGCTCTGTGCAGTCACTCGGTGACTTGCTCCCTTTAAGGGAAGGCCCTCCATACTTAGGCCATTCAGAAAGCCCCCTGGGCCTCCTGAGTCTTGACAGAGCTTGCTGTGCTTCTGTGTAGAGCACGAAATGCTGACTCACTGAAAACGGGGCGCGTTTATAAACAGGAAGCTGGGCATGTGACCGCAGGCATTCAGCAACAGATAGTAATTGCTGAATGTGGAGGAAAACTTAAACACACACACACACACACACACACACACACACACAATAAAAACTGGGCCCCTAAATAAGAACTCTGCAGCTCATAGAAATACAATCCTACTGCTTATTAATTTAAATAAGGGGGATTACTAGTCAGACCAAATTGGTGAGTTGGGCAGACTGTACGCATTTACAGAGTCCCCCAGATTACGTGGTTTTGGCTTTTATCTTTTCTTTCCTCCCCCAGCACAGAGGGCTCTTCAGTGGGACTTTCATGGCCTTCACAGAAGAGGTATATTTTTGCCTTTAAGCTCTAATACTCTGCCTACCTAGGCTGGAGCTCTGACTTGAATAAGGTGATTACAGACTCCACCAAGGGCTACCGGGGAGACACTCAGACCTTGGTAGGCAGCCGCAGTAACCTTCCAAGAATTGCTTAGAGGGAGGCTAGCTTGAATTGGGCATGTGAGCGCAGACACAGCAAAACAAAGCCCGTTTTCTTTGGTGTTTTTCTGCTGGGATGGTAGTCTTCCAGCAAATGGACTCAAAAAAGTTGATTTCAACAGCCAAGGGAAGACCCAGGGGATTATCTTACAAAAGATTGTATTTCGGGACTTGGCACCATGGCTAAAACATTGTCACTGGGGCAAGGGCAGCCGAGTGATATTCGGAGCCTTTCCCCTCCTCTTCCATGCAATCAGCCAATGGACAACAGCAGATTCGTGCCTGGTACATTAGTTCCCTAACAAGCAGTAGCCAGTGTTCTGTGTGCCGAGTTCTGTTTGCCTTTGGAGGTAAGTATTGGCAGCTGCACTGAGTAAATCAATACTAAAGTCTTTATCAAATTGGAAGGAACAGAGCTGGGATTGCAGCTCATGGGTCCCGCATTGCACAGTACAGATGAGTCTGATTTATTGCTGAAGTTTTAGCGTAAAATATGTCTCTTAACATTGACGCTTTTGAGAGTGGTGCTTAATAGCCAAACACTATCTACAAGATAGAAAACCTTTTGTTCTACTGTCCTTTAGCTTCTCAAAGAACAGAGAGCATTTGTTCTTCTATTACTTACAAAGGAATGTGGTAAGGGAAATGATAAACGTCAGTGATGTCTTATTACATTAGCACAAACTGATTTTGCACAATCTCTACTGTATATCAGGATGAAACTGCTGGTAGTCTATATAGATTCAAAGCAACCCTTTTCTGTAGTTATTTGGGGGGAGAAAGAAGGGACAGAAAGAGAGACAAAGAGAGAGAAAAAGAGAGAGAGACTGTTTCTGGGTGTGTGGATGCATGTGCACATGTAAGGGAAAATAAATTTGCAATACTCTGTTTTCAACCCCTGGGTTCTAGTAGTCCGAGGAAGATCCTCAATGACCGTAGTAACTTTGAGAGACTTAGGCAGAAAAATCACAAAAGCCAGAGAAACATCCGAAGCCCAGACAGGATTGGTCTGGATTGTTAATGGGTGGAGCATCCCCAGCTGCATCGAATTTGAATTGCCTTGAGTCAGGGTTCAGTTCTGCTGAGAGGCACTGGAAGTTTCACCCTGACCAACAGAGAACCGTCTCTCCCCTGTAAATAAAGCCTCAGGCACAGTTGTCGAAAACAGGATGATGCTTCACAGGTGGGGCAAGACAACACACAGCATACCGAAGTCACTCATCTGTCGACTTTGGTGTAGCCTTAGAATGAAGAATTGCACATCACCTTTAAACCGTTGAAAGGAAATCAGTGAAAACGGACTCAGTTGCAGAGTGCCTGCCTAACTCGTTCATGGCTATCACCGCAGGAAGTGAAATAGTACCGGGAAGGTCGTATAATTTGGGGGGGGGGTGGTGATGTAGAAAAGTTATTAAGAATTCCCATTTCAGGGTTGTGGTGTGCTGTGGTGAGGGTGGTACCCAAACTGTCTCAGGTAGTGGAGAATTCCCAGAGGGAAGATGCACTTGGCCTTCTTAAAAAATGAACCACACTAAGGCAAAGAGGCTAAGGAGTACCACAAAAGCTGAGGCTGTGAGGATGGTGGACACCACCGGGCAAGGGGTTGTTCCATCACTGCCACTGTTCACTCACAAGCAGACAAACTCCCTTCTCCAGTGCTGGGCCTCATGAGGCCTGGGTGTGAGGCCCAATGTAACTTCCTGAGCCTGGCTTGAGTGTGGAGACCTGTCTCTGGCTACTGGACCTGGGCCCGCCTCTGCCTAGCCACCACTAACATGACAGAATATTATTGGCCCTTGATCCTTGCTCCACCTTGGCCCATTCAAAGCTTCTCCACCCCCATCACAACCCTATATAAGTCCCTGCTTGATACCATTAAACAAGTTCCTCCTTTGACAGACTCCCGACTCAGTGGGTGCGTTTCTCCCCAGTGCCCAGCGGGGAGGGCTGAGTCATTATACCAACCATCCTGCTCAGCCCCAGGGAGAGTCCAGGGGTTGTGACTCTGTCCCAGCTCTTTCTGCCAGAGAACCTGGCACTCCAGTTCTATTCTGATCAAGAGGAAACCCTGGAATGCAGATAAGTTGTTCATGAATCCAGGTCTGTTAGGCATCAAAGTCTTGCTGAGGAGAAAGTTGAAACTTAACAGCTCCGTTTTTTTTTTTTTCCCCAATATTGCACATTATACATCAATGAGTTATAAAAGTTCCTTGTGGTCCCTGTTTCAGGTTTGTTTTCAATTTGTGGGAAACACATATGTAAGAAGGAATCAACAAGTGTTTGTTTACATTTCAGAAGGTCTGAAAATGATGTCACCCTCAGGACAGTAGGGGATACAGTCCAGATGAATCTCCAGGAGTGCTCATCATACTTGGAGAGATTTGATAAACCACATTTAGTTGAAATCATCCTTCTGAATACATCCAGAGATTGTCTATAATGTTGGTACTGAGCTATGAAATTCTATTCCTTTGGGGAAAGCAGGTGACTCCCATCCTAGAACGTTCTTGAAATGAATGGAATTAATTCTGGTATCTTGCAGAGGTGGTGGCACTCCTCTTGCTGACACCAACAGTCAGCTGCAGAGCCACACAAGGGGACTGTAGGGGTGCTCAGATGCCAGCAGAATGGGGACACTTTCCCTGGCCCTGTACCTCAGAGTGCCAGCATGCCTCTCTTTTGTTTTTTGTTTGTTTGTTTGAGACTAGGTCTCACTATTAACTGGAACTTGCTAAGTAGCTGGGGCTGGGCTCGAACCTGAGCTTCCCTTGCCTCTGCCTCTTAAGTGGTGGGGATTACAGGTGTGTCCCACCACACCTGGCTCCAAGTATTTTTCATGTTTTCAGTTAGTAAATTCGGTGGTTGAGATCCAGCTTATTGCCTAACACTGAATACATACAACTTCAAACAGGAAGAGGGGGGAAAAGCAATTGAATAAAGAAGTCTATATTCATTAGATTCCTATCAGACAATCATTTGTAGTTTCCCTTAAAACGCAGGAGGTATTACTTTTGTCTGTGTTCTTCTCTTTCTTTCTTTCTTTCTTTCTTCTTTCCTTATCAAGGGGAGTCTTCTGTAATCAGCTCATGTATACAGTCTGAATTATTTACCAGAAGATTATCTCTCTGAGTAGCACAGCAAGACTGCTTGCTCATGTATAAAGAAATATATTTGTGCAACAAAATAAATTGATTGTGTTTTAAAATCTTTCAATGAATCCCCCAAATATTGAGTAATACACACTAATGAATTAAGGCCATATAAAAGCACATGGGGGGGGATGTGTGGGGAAACAGAGCTCATGCCATGGCAGTGGGACTATAAACCGGTGGGACTGCCCTGGAGAACTTTAAATGCTTGTTATCCACTGGGAAATTCCACCTCCAAGTCTCCACTCTCAAAGCAAGCTGATAACAGCTGGTTACATGAAGAAATTTATCATATGATTCCTGATAGTTAAACAAATGCAAAAAACAATAGTGTGTGTCATTTATTGAGATGTCAGTATGATGTTGTAAAGGTCCAAACAAAAAGTCATGAAAAGAAGCTTGCTGGCTTCAGGGTAGCGGGTACTTCTAGGAAGGGGATGCTGTATCTATACTAACAGTTTCTGACTTTGAAAAGAGAAAATAAAGCAAATATTAGCATCTGTGTATATGACAGGCTGGTACATACCTGAATATCTGTTAATAGTTTTGGTGCTTGGCTATATATTCTCAATGCCATCATTAAACTTCAAACTCTAAGAAGTGTCCTTTAACGAAAGCGCAACAAAAAGGTTTTAGTTTATTTACATTGTTTTATATTTCTTCAGAGTATGTAAATACAGCCGACATCTTAATATAAAGTTCATTAAAATATGCCATAATGGTACTGGACTGTGTGAGTTTCTAATTATAACATTCTATCAAAGTTCTTTTCCATAAACAGCTTGAGGTGCCTCCTTTCAGTGGAGACTGTTTTTTAAAGTACAGCTGTAGTTACTGAAAAGGCCACTGGGGGCAGTATAGATGGGAGACCTAGATATTTGAGTCTTCTCACTAACTCTGGCCTGGAGGCAGATACAGGCTGAGGAGGGCCTCCTCATCTTCCTAGTTCCTTAACAAGAGAGAAAGGCTGGAACAGCCCCAGCTATGCTTTCAGCGTTCCCAAATTTGTCTCCAGCTCTGAAAGAATTTTTCTTCAGTGTTTGCCTTCAGATCAGGTTTAAAGGTGATGAATGACAGGTCTAGCCAGTGTGCCACAGACCGTGAGACTCCTTGCCCAAATTGATGTGTTGAAATCATCTCTGTCATGGCGTAATTATGTTCTACCCTGACATCTGAAACCAGCAGGGCGCCTACTGGCCTATCGATAGCATTCCAGCCGCTTTGTTATGAGGGATAAGATCCCCCAGTGGAACAACTTTTGTTATCACAGCGATGAGACACGTGACTCGCTTATCCCAAGAAGCAGATAACAGTTCCCACCCAGCCCACAGAGTTAGAGACAAGCTAAGCTGCTTTGATGTCTGACCTCCACAACCCTTGCCTATTCTGTTCCTGAACACCACTCCACCCAGCCCCAAATGAGGGGGCACCCTCCTCCAGACAGTTGGCAGTTATCCATCTCATCTTCCCAGCATCGGGGACCCTATGTTTGACTACGCTCATAAATGTAGGATGGAATCCTGCCCTCTCCAGCGGGGAGACAAGATGGCCAAGATAGCAATGGACATCTTTCTTTCTTTCTTTCTTTCTTTCTTTCTTTCTTTCTTTCTTTCTTTCTTTCTTTCTTTCTTCCTTCCTTCCTTCCTTCCTTCCTTCCTCCTTCCTTTCTTCCTTTTTTCTTCTCCCCCCCCTCTCTCTCTCCCTCCCTCTCTTGTATAAAGTGTTCTGCAGACCAGAAGAGGGCACCAGATCTCATTACAAATGGTTGTGAGCTACCATGTGGTTGTTGGGAATTGAACTCAGGACCTCTGGAAGAGCAGTCAGTGCTCTTAACCTCTGAACCATCTCTCCAGCCCCCCCCACCCCACATACCTTTTTTAAATGCTATTTATTTATTAAGAAAGAGAAAGAATGTGTTTTTGTGTTTGTGGTGAATGTTCCCACTAGTGTTGTTGTTGTTGTTGGTGGTGGTGGTGGTGGTGGTGGCGGTGGTGTGTGTGTGTGTGCAGGACAAAGCAAGATGTTGGCTATCCAGTGTCTTCCCCTCTCACTCCCCACTGACTGCCTTGAGACAGGGTCTCTCATGGGACTGGAAGCTCGCTGGTTTGAGTAGACTGACGGGCCAGCAAACTCTCAGGATGCACCTGTCTCTGTCCCACGTTTGGCAGGTAAAGCCATAACCAGATGATTTTCTCACTTGGTTGCCGAGGGTTTGAACTCAGGTCTTCGTGTTTTCAGAGCAAATACTCTGCCTCACTGACACTTCCTCCAGATCTCACACTTCCTCCGTAGGGCAACCATTCAACTCCTTGCGTGTGTTCATGTGCCTTTTTACTATGGTTAGAAGGGGTGAAGTGGAAAGACGAGCAAGCAAAATGTGTTTGATGAGCTACTGCCGCCTGAAAACGTCATAGTTTCGAGGTCGCTCTCAGTCACGAGCAGAGTGGTGGGAAAGCGGACGGTTTGAGAACTGAGAGGGCAGAGCGCGTCCTGGAAACCGCTCACCTTGAGGGCTCAGAAACTACTGCTCTAGTTGGCTTTCTGTTGCTGTGATGAACACCATGCAAACAGCATCATGGGAGAAAAGGGCTTGCTTCATCTTGCACGGCACAGTCCGTCACTGAGGGAAGTGAGTACAGGAGCCCAAATTTAGAACTAAAGCGGAGACCAGAGAGAATGCTCCTTCCTGGCTTGCTCTCTGTGGCTTGCTTAGCTTGCTTTCTTATACAACCCAGGATGAACAACCTGACGAAGACTGTCTCTGCCCACAGTAGACTCCTCTCTACATCCATCATTAATCAAGAAAATGCCCCCACAGACTTGACTACAGGCCAATCTTATGGAGGCTTTTCTTAAATTGAGGTTCCTCTCACCAAGTGACTTTAGTTTGTCAGGTTAACAAAAACTAACAAGTACAGTGTAATGAAGGACGGAACACCTAACCATATGATAAAGACTTACCAGCCACAGCTCCAGAGTTTATAGCTAGCCCAGTGAGATGACACCACCGGGATGTCACCACTCTTGAAAGGTATCTGTACGCAGTGACGCCAATGCCTGTCATACCACAGGCTACACACTGTGGAAGATCATCTCTGATTTTTTTAAAATGGTCAAATACAAAAGTAATTGTCTGTAATATTCATTCTTTTTAATGTTCTGGTGTTTGGAATTCTTGTGAAATAATAATTCCTTGAAGTTCTTTTAATTTCTTTAGTGGTCTTGGAATATCACAATAGCAGTTTAAGCCTGGGCATACCTCTTTGTGTATTTAGCCTATTCCCACACCATAGGTTAAGTATGGGCTGATCCTTTATTCAGCCCCAAATGATGGTTGAAATGAAACCTAGAAAACTGATTTGTCTCTTCAGTGTTTCAAAGTTAGATGGGCACATTCATGACCCCAACAGATTTTCTGATTCTTAAACCCAATGTCTTCTTTCTGTGGTTTCTGAAACACAATACCTCATTACACACCACTTCTTCATAAGTGAGTGAGTATTTTCTAGATGGCAGCATAGGGAGAGAGAGAGAGAACGCACACAGATTCAACTGTTGCGTTGTTGAGTTGAAGAGATAACTGGAATCTGGAGAAAGCAAGGCAACTGTAATTTATAAGGCAGAGTACTGAGAAGACTCAAGCTACTCAAGCTGACTCTGGAGGAGGAGGGCTGAAGCATCCTCCTTGAATAATCGGTAAGTACATGCAGATGAAGAAACACCTAGGGCCAAGGAAAGAATTAGCTGGAAGAATGAAAGGAACAGTCCTCACACTGCATACACAAAAGCCTGAATGGAAAACCTCATTGTAGACTTACAGAGGATACTGCCCCAACAATGGGGAAAACACTGACCCTAAGTTAAGTAAGGTTCTTACTGGCCTAGTAATATTTAAAAGCAAGAGCTGGAGGCTTGAATTACTTACAGGTAACTTGAGTTCATTCAGAAAAAAATCCCAGAATATTTAAAAGAATAAAAAATATCCATCACTCAACATAGTAAGGCTATCGATGCCTGGTGTTCCGATAAAAATGACTAGATATGGAAAGAAAGAGTAAAGTATAATCCACCATAACAAGAAAAATGAGTAACAAGAGACAGAATTACCAGGTCAGAATGTTTGGACTGTTATTATGGCTTTATTTCGTGGGCAGGAAAGCCCAGATAGGGGCTGGAGAGATGGCTCAGTGGTTAAGAGCACTGACGGTTCTTCCAGTTCCCAGCACCTCCATGGCAGCTCACAATTCTGTAACTCCAGGGTCCCATACCCTCACACAGACACATGAAGGCAAAACATCAATGCAATTAAAAATAAAAAGCCAAGAGAAAAGCTAAAGAAGCTCTATAGAGACCTGGGGGCTTTAGGAAAGACTCGAAATGAAGAGCTAGAGGTGAGGATTAAACTGTCGTAGTGAAAACCAGAGTGGCTGAGACCAGTGGAGGGGCGGTCATTGTAGAGCTGATGTCTTTGATGACGTGATCAACTGCCCACAGTACAACACAGATAGGCACGAGTACCTAGAACATAGACAGACAATAACTGAACGGAGGGAGAAATTCAAGCCACCAAATGCCCATGAAATGAATGTAAAGTCTGCGAAAGAGTGGTGGCAAGGGGGTCTGAAAGGTCATTTGGAGCAATAATGGTCAGTGTTTCCCCAAATTTGATGAAAACCAAACCCACTGGTTCAGAAATCTCAACAAACCTCAAGCACAAGCAACAGGAAGGAAACTACACCTGTGTTTAGTACGATCAAATTATGTAAATCTACTGACAGAGTAGTAGTTCCTTGTTGTGACTGCAGGCTCACAGATGATATGGAGACTTCTTATGAATTACGAAAGCTTGGCCCCCAGCTCTTACAACTGCATTAACCCGCATTTTTAATCCACCTTCTGCCAAGTGGCTTGGTTACCTCTCCTCAGTATGGCACATCTGACTATAGTGCTCAGGGTCTGCTGGTGAAATCCATGCCTCCATTCTTCCTCCTCTTCCTCTCTCTCTGTGGAAATCCCCCTATCCTCTCCTAATTAGCTATTGGCCATTTGGTTTTTTATTATACCAATCACGACAACACATCTTCACACGGTGTACAAACATTTTGCAACATGATAGAGTTAAAGCCATAGAAACTATCAGAGAGAGAGAGAGAGAAAGAGAGAGAGAGAGAGAGAGAGAGATTACATACACAGAACAAAGGAATGACCACATTTCTCTTTAGAAGAGTAAAAGCTAAATACCTTAAAGTCTTGAAAGAAAAAAAGAACACACTGTCAATATACACAGAAAACAAAACAAAACCCCAACTGTTCGATTCTTTGAGACTGTGTCTTCTTATGTGGCCCACCTGCCCTTGAACTCACAGACCGCCCCCCCCCCCACGTCTCAAATTCTCAAGTGCTGGGATTATAGGTATGGTCTATTATATTTAGCTATAATTTTTTAAAATCCTCTTTTAAACCTTTTTCAATGAAGCAAAAATAAGTAAAATTTCTAGACATACAAAAGTTGGAAAAAGAATCATTACCAGAATATCTATACCATGAGAAATGTAAAAGGAAGTCCTTATGACAACATGGAAACCTAGATCTACATGAAGGATAGACTGCTTGGTTAACACTTCAATAGCACCTTTCATCTCAAAGAAGCTTCTAAAGTTACTACACTAATCTCCCCAACCTCAAAATCCAAAATTAGTTTGGAGTCCCATCTTATTAAAAGGTTGAGCTCTATTATTATAACTGCTCATTGGTTCTCATAATATAGACGAGGTTCACAAAATGGAAATCGGAGAGGCACATTTAGTTTAAAATTACAACAAACCAATTTTAAAAAGAATAAATCAATTTATACTTTCTTTTTGGGTACCTTTGCACCCACTTTTCTATACTCAGTCTTCTGTGAGCATGTGTGGCTTCTGTAACAACTGGGCTCTGATTATTGAGGTTAATGTCTCTAATATATAACAAAATCCATAAGCTTTTCCAAATACTTAAATCTTCTGCTTCAGGATCCAATGAAGCAACGCTAATGGAGTAATGGCAAGAAGTTTCAGATAGAGGACCTAATTCTGTGGAATGTAGACATAACAGTAAGTGATACTTTAAATAAAATCATTAGCGTACACTACTAATGACGACTTGTCTAAGAATATTAGTATAGGAGGAAAAGGAAATGTGGATGTACCTGCCTGCAAACAGACCTCCAAGCAATAATAAAAGATGCTGTCAGAGAAGGCCAGGTTCAGTGGTGGAAGAATCTTTCTGTAGTTCTACAAAGATTTTTCACAGTATGTAAATGGGGAATATTTTCTTCCTCTTCTTCTTTCTCTTCCTTCTCTTGGGATTTGCTTTCAAACATTGGATATTTAAAATTTGTAACCATCATTACAAACAGAAGCCAGGCAACTCCTTTCGGGTGTCAAGGCGTGTTCTACAATATCAGTCCTGGCTTAGCAGGCCTAAGGACAGGCTCTTTGCACTACACAGTCTGTCTCCACATACAGTGATCTTGGAAATGGAAGCTTCTGCTGGTGTCTGTTCAACACACGAATGAGACAGATGACCCAGGTGGACTTTGTGACAGACACCCCTGGGTCATGGCCAGGACTGAGTATCATCAAACCAATGCAATAGAATTCAGCTTTCTCAGCTTATGCTGAAGCTCTGATCGCAAAGCAGACAGCATAGAGCAACAGGGTACTTATATGCTGAACTGAATCTCCTGTTTGAAAAGGAAAACCAGGCAGTAATCACTAAACATGATTTTTTAAGCAGTCTTTGATTTAATGTGCTCTTGCATGGTTTGGGAGAGCTCTGCTATCAATTGGCCAGCCTAGCCCGTTGTGTTCTGCATTCATTTTTAGAGCATCAACCATTAGCCTTGGGAAGAGGTGAGAGCCAATAGGTTTCCCTTTTATCTTATATACAGATGACAAGTGGGCTGAGAAAGAAACGAGGGAAAGAATACCAGAAGACCCAGAAGTAAATCCACACACCTATGGACACTTCATTTCTTACAAAGAAGCCAAAATCATACATTGGGCGGGGAGAGGGGAGAAAAGCATCTTCAACAAATGGTGTTGGCCTAACTGGATATCTGCATGTAGAAGAATACAAATACATCCATATCTATCACCTTGCACAAAACTCAAGTCCAAGTGAATCAAAGACTTCAACAAAAAAACAGATATACTAGACCTGATAAAAGAGAAAGTGGGGAATAGCCTTGATCTCATCAGCAGAGGAGACAACTTCCTGAACAGAACACCAATAGAGCAGGCACTAAGGTCAACAAAAAACAAATGGGACCTCATGAAACTAAAAAGTGTCTGTAAAGCAAAGGACACAATCAATAGAACAAGACAGTACACAGAATGGGAAAAGACCTTCACCAACTCCACATCTAACAGAGGGCCAATATCCAAAATATATAAAGAGCTCAAGAAACTAGACGTCAACAAACTAAATAATCTGATGAAAAAATAGGGTACAGGTCTAAACAGAGAATTCTCAACAGAGAAATCTCAAATGGCTGAGAAATGCTTAAAGCAATGTTCAACATCCGTAGCCATCAGGGAAATGTGCTGCAATTCCATCCTAGGCCTACCAAAATGACTAAGATCAAAAACACAAGTGACAGCTCATGCTGGAGAGGATGTGAAACAAGGGACACTCCTCCACTGCTTGTGGGAGTGCAAACTTGTACAGTCACTTTGGAAATCAATATGGTGGCATCTCAGAACACTGGGAATCGATCTACCTCAAGACCTAGCTAGACCACTCTTAGGTATATACCATTTCATCCTTAAAAAAGGATGCTTAATCATATCACAAGGGCACTTGCTCAACTATGTTCACAGCAGCATTATTCATAATAGCCAGAAACGGGAAACAACCTAGATGTTCCTCAACTAAAGAAGGGATTAGGTGAGGGGAGGATGAAGGGAGAGAGAGCACTGGGAACGATAACTGGAATTGTGGAGTCTCTTGGGGATGAGCTAGAAACCCAGTGCAATGGAAACTCCCAGGAGTCTACGAGGGTGACCCTAGCTAAGACTCCTAGCAATGGGAGATATGGAGCCCGAACGGGACATCTCCTGTCACTAGGTAAGACTTCCAAGACCCAGACACAAACCCTCTGACCTATAATTTGTCCTAACTACATTATGTACTGAGGGAAAGATGGCACAGAAATTGTGGAAGTGACCAGCTGATGACTGGCACAGATGGAGACCTATATCCTGAGAGGGATTTGCCCACTAAGGGCCAGGAACCAGAAGTGGGCTACCCCAGAGACCTAGGATAAAACCAAACATGAATGGGGGAAAAAGTCAATGAAATGATTCCTAATGATATTCTGCTATACTTGTAGATTGGTGCCTAGCCCAACTGTCTTCAGAGGCTTCACCCAGCAGCTGGTGGAAACAATGGAGAGACTCATAGCCAAACATTAGATGGAGCTTGGGGAATCCTGCAAAAGACGGGAAGGATTGTAGAACCCAGTGGTGCGCAGGAACGGACCACAGGATATACAATGAAACCCACTTTAAGAGTTTCATTAATAAGCCAAGCAGTGGTGGGGCACACCTTTAATCCCAGTACTTGGGAGGCGCAGGTGGATCTCTATGAGTTTGGGGCCAATCTGGTCTACAAGAGCTAGTTCCAGGACAGGCTCTAGAAACTACAGAGACCCTGTCTCGACCCCCCTCCCCAAAAAGAGTTTTATTAATAAAGAGTGAGGGAAGGGAAAGGAGGGAGTAGTACACAGGCCTGTCTGGAAGAAACAAGATGGGAGAGAGGGAGTGGGGCAGGTGTGTCTTCTTTTAAAGATAGTCCAGTGCATGCATATAGGGTGGTATGCATATAGAGGCTTTCTTAGCCACGCATGCATATATATTACATTGCCACGCTGCACATAGACTACGAGGCTACATAAGGCATAAGATCCTGGGATAACTAGGCATTTTGCCGAAACGCTGATGGTGCGTGCGCAGCTGTGGGATCCCGGAAATGCTAACGCCTGGAGTGACGAAGCATTTTGCCGGAAAGCTGACTGCTGCCTGTGAGGCCGTGGAACCCCGGACGGGCTGGAAATGATAACATCAAGTAACGCGGCTCACAGGCGCTCACGGAAACTGAACTAACAATCAGGAAGCTGCGCAGGACTGATCTATCACCTCTGTTGTGTTATGTTACTGTTGTGTAACTTGGTCTTTATATGGGAGTCCTAGAAGTGAGAACAGGGGATGTCTCTGACTTTGTTGCCTGCTTTGGGGACCCATTCCTCCTACTAGATGGCCTCATCCAACCTTGATGGAGGAGGGCATGCCTGGTCTCACGGCAGTTTAATACAACCACAGCTGTTTGATATCCTTGCGATGCCTGCCTGTATCTGGAGAGAAACAGCGGAGGAGGAATGGATGGGGTAAGGGGGGTGCTGGGAAACTTTGGTTAGGATGTAAAAACAAGAAAAATAAAAGAAAACTGTGTCCCTGTAGTATTAAGCAGAGCCTTCTGGCAGGATCACAGCTCACGAGCACCCTTAGAGCAAATGACTCTCTTCTTTTTTTTTTTCTCAATTTTTTTATTAAAGATTTCCATCTCCTCCCCTCCGCCTTCCCCTTCCCTCCTCTCCCTTCCACCCATACCCCCACTCCACCCCTCTCCAAGACAAAGAGCCATCAGGGTTCCCTTCACTATGTTAAGTCCAAGGTCCTCCCAGCTCCCCCTAAGTCCAGGAAGGTGAGCAACCAAACTGACAAGGCTCACAATGAGCCCGTCCATGCTGTAGAGTTCACATTCATTGCCGTTGTCCTTGGTTTCCCAGTCCTCCTCCACCGTCAGTCACATTCAGAGAGTCCGGTTTGGTCCCCTGTTCCATCAGTCCCATTACAACTGGACTTGGTGGTCTCCCTTTAGATCTGTCCCACCGTCTCAATGGGTAAACGCACTCCTCACGGTCCTGACTTCCTTGCTCATGATCTCCCTCCTTTTGCTCCTCATCAGGACCTTGGGAGGTCAGTCTGGTGCTCCTATGTGGGGCTCTGTCATTTTCTCCATCCAATGCCAGGTGAAGGTTCTATGGTGATATGCAAGATATTCATGAGTATGGCAATAGGGTCTGGACATTTCTGGCACCCTCTCCTCAGCTGCCCAAGGACCTAGCTGGGGGCATCTTCCTGGACACCTGGGAACCCCTCTAGAGTCAAGTCTCTGCCAACCCTAGAATGGCTCCCTTAACTAAGATATATAATTCCTTGTTCCCATATCCACCCTTCCTATATCCCAACCATCCTATTCCCCCAAGCACTTCCCATCCTCCACTTCACACTTTTCTCTCCCCAACCCCCCCTCCCCCAATCCCACCCCACCCTCATGTTCCCATTTTTTGTCCGGCAATCTTGTCTACTTCCAGTATCCAGGAGGATAACTATATGTTTTTCTTTGGGTTCACCTTCTTATATAGCTTCTCTAGGATTTTTTACGGATTATAGGCTCGATGTCCTTTATTTATGGCTAGAAACCAATTATGAGTGAGTACATCCCACGTTCATCTTTTTGGGCCTGGGTTACCTCACTCAGGATGGTGTTTTTGGCTAAAATCAAAAACACCAATGATTTCCAGGACAGGCTCCAAAGCTACAGAGAAACCCTGTCTCGAAAAACCAAAAAAAAAAAAAAAAAACCCACCAATGATAGCCTTTGCTGGAGAGGATGTGGAGTAAGGGGTATACTCATCCATTGCTGGTGGGAATGCAAACGCTTTGGAAAGCAGTGTGGAGGTTTCTCAGGAAATTTGGTATCAACCTACCCCAGGACCCAGCAATCCCACTCTTGGGAATTTACCCAAGAGATGCTCAATCATATTACAAAAGCATTTGTTCAACTATGTTTATAGCAGCATTATTTGTAATAGCCAGAACCTGGAAACAACCTAGATGCCCTTCAGTGGAAGAATGGATGAAGAAAGTGTGGAATATATACATATTAGAGTACTACTCGGTGGTAAAAAACAATGACATCTTGAATTTTGCATGCAAATGGATGGAAATGACTCTCTTCTTGTCCACTTTTATAAAAGTCAAGAGAGTTGGGTCTCACAAGCAGTTGGAATAAGGCAAAGTTCAGGTTGAAGTTTTCTTTTGTTTGGTGTATAGCTCTCAAATCAGCTGATGTCTGTATCTCAGAGACTAGTGTGATGGGGAGGAAGGAGTATATGACCCCTCTGGGAAATATGTATGCAACCTGCAATCACAACTTTTAAGAAGCCGATTCCCTTAAATATTAGCATTTTGGGTTAAGAATAAGAGATTTTGAAAAACATTTGAAATTCACTTATGTGAAAGAAAGGATTTGTGAAATCACACTAAGAACCATATTTGGAACTGCTTCACGATGCCCGGGGCCAATTTCGGCATGTTCCCTGGGTAGAAAGGGGCCATGGTGAGAAGGCAGGAAGAGTGAAACCCTTTGGATTGGCTGATAAACAGGGGAGACAGTGCTAAGTCAAGAGAGCTGCCGGATATGTGGGGCCTTCATTCCTTGTGTGGGCCTTAATTTCACTTCCTGCTACAACTCTGCATAAGCCTCCATACAATGGGCCCCAGGCTAACAAAGGACAGGTCAGCTTGTTCCAGAAGGTGGTGAAGAGGAGGGCAGTGCTGGGCCTCCTGGCTGCTGTTTGATGGGAATCCCAAGGAGATCCAGATGTCACCCTACAGGCTACTAGATATAGAGTTAGATAGCTTGGCAATCAAAGTCAGAGAAGAGTAACCTGGCTGGACATGGCAGCCCTGCAAAACCAGCTGACAAAACCATAGGATCAATTCAGCAGCAGGGAGGACAGGCCTGATTCTCCAAGCCTAAGACCACACAGGATCAGCAGGCATCAGGTGAGAAAGAGAACCTGTGACTCTTCTGTTGCTCCAGACACCATCCTGAAGAATGGCAGAGGAGCATAAAAAACAGCAATCCTCCCCAAAGACCTACAGGACCCACAGAGGTTATTTAAATTCCTGCAGCAACGCCAGTTTAATGATGCTGTACCTTGAGGCATTCTCTTCCATGCATCCCAGTTGCTGAGCAAGGGAAGCCTCATGCAAAGGGCCAGCTCTAAGAGGAGTATCGTCTCCACACATCTGGATTATTCCACAAGAGAATAAAGGCCCATCATAGTTTCCCAAGCAATACTGTTCATTCAACATCTGTTTGAGAAAGCTTCTGGTGTCAGAGAGCAGCCTGGAGAGAGTAGATTGAATGAAGAACGAGGCGAGGCGTTCTTGCCTTGAAGACTGTCCTGGTTTAGCGAGGGAGTCACCTCAGGTGATTTCTCCAGGCTCCTCTCCACCCTTTGCTTTGACAACAAGCAACGTTAACTCCTACTTATCTTCCATGTCTTGACTACATCAGCGTGGAGACCATTCCCAACCATATGGTATAATGGACCTTTGAGCCCAGTAATGACTTTATAGCTTGTCAAATAAGTATTTCACTAATTCCGTTCTAGGCTCTAAGATCTTAGGCTAAGCACTGTGTGATTTCCTCCCCTTCTCCCCACTTCCCTCGCCTCCCTTCACTTTGCTTCTCTCTCTCTCTCTCTCTCTCTCTTTCTCCCTCTTTCCTCTCTCTCCTCCCTCACTTACCTCTCTCCTTTTCTCTCTTTCTCCTCCCTCTCTCTTTTTTCTCTCTCCTCTCTCTCCCCCTCTCTCCTTGAATCCAGGGCCACACTATCTTTTGCCATCTGTACCTGACCCAGAAGATCTTGCTCTGTAAATTCCTGTCCAATGGATGTGTGAGCAAACACGTCCCCCTCCCCCCACACACACAGTGTTAAGGACCGCCCCCCAAAGCACGCGCTTTGAAAGCCTTACTATGTGCATTATCTCACTGACAAGCAAGCAGAAGAGGCCAAGAGGGAGAGAGATTCCAGCACAGGACAGGCACGCGGTCCAGCTGCTTTAAATAGAGCCTGCTGTCAGAAGACAATCAATCTGCTGAGCCAGCTTCGGGGGCCAGGGTCTGGTGCAGGATGTGAGCAATGGGTCCTTGACTGATGTTTCCTGTGAAAGATGTGGATTTTATACACCCAAGCCCCATATAATGTATGTTAACATATAATGCATATACAGCGCTTTATCAACTCATGTGTTTCACAAAACGGGAGTTAAGGAGGAAACTGTTTGCAGAAGCACCTGAGAGGTCATATGTGGGAAGTTTTTAAAACAGCAAAGGCCAGGAAATAATAAGTAGCTAAGATAAGCTAATGGGGGGAAGGGGTACCGCTCAGCAATAGAGCAGAGAAACTAATGGCTAGCGAGAAAACAGGAAAGAAATTTTCAAAGGAAAAAAATGCAGAGTTCTCGTCATTTGGGGTGTTGAGAGAGAAAAGCACTGGGCAGTGCCTTCCACATGCCATTGTTCTGGACTGCCTGATTTGTGGGTGCACTTAGGCTCCTGGGGAAAACACAAAACAGCACTCAGGCATTCTCTGGCCTTATTTCATCTTGACACTTGTCATTATCATTAAGGAGGCGGGGATGTGGAAACCACTTAGGGAGGGCGGTAAGGAGAGAGATTTCAAAGTGGAAAAGAATTAGGCCAGTGCCTTTTCAGGTCTTCCACAATATTAACTCTTTATTTCCTCTTTTCAGGCCTCTGGAAACTAGTCTTCCACAGTATTAACTCTTTATTTCTTCTTTGTGGGGACTCTGTACTGCTTGAGAGAAAGGGAGGAGGGACATGGGGAGGGAGGGAGCTGGGGGGAGCTCCAGGTTTCCTGGCCACTGCCATCATCTCTTGCTGGGCTTCTCCCTTCTGGTACTCTCGTCCTACGTGTCCACTCTCCCCTCTCTTTCCCCCAGAATCTCACTCGTGCCAAAGTTATACTTGCTTTGGGATCCTGTGTCATCTCAGTAATTTCTATGCGCGTTATAATCTGTGTGGACCATGGCTACTGTGTATATAACAGCTTATAGGTGTACAAAGGCATGGACTCTCCTCCATACAGATTTATCCTGTTCATTTCTGACTCTCCAAGATGGTCTTCAGTGCTTTGTATAAATACAGCAGGCTGCCAATCCTTCATATAAACTGTTAAGACCACACTATCTTAAGCTACTTAGGGGCATATGTCTCCTGTTTTCCCTTCCCTTTCAAACATGTCATAGGAATTAAAAGTACTGCACTGCTCCATCCGGTATAAGTTTCCAAGGATTTTATAGAAATTCAAAATGTGCATGGTCTCCAATTTATGAGCTCATCAACTTAGCGTGCATGGAGGAGATGGGGGAAGGGAAACAGGCCGGAGTGGAATGTAATTTTCCCTGTCTGACTGTCATAAGAACTTTCCAAAAGTCAAGAATATGTATGAAAATATATAAGCATATTAAAATACTTTCATATAATGTCTCACTCACGCGTGTAGGTGTATATGTGTGTGTTTACGACATTACTTATGGGAAGAGCGCATGTGGAGGCCAGAGGACAACTTGTGGGACTTGGTTCTTTTCTTCTGCTGTGTGGATCCCAGGAATGGAACTTAGGTTCCATTAGTAGGCTTGGCAGCGAGCACCTTCACCTACTGAACCAGCATCCTGCTAATGGGTGTTTTCTGTTTGCTTTCCTGATTGACTGATTGATTGATTGATAGATTGATTGATTGATTGAAACATGCTTGATTGAAAAATCTCAGCCAGGGCAGCTTTTGAAAAGTGCTACATTTCTGAGAAAGACTGAGACTTAGCTGTGCCGTTGCCAGCGGAGATGGAGAAAATATGCCCCTTCAGATTTGGGCTCCTGAAGCCACAGCGGTGAAATCTGACGGCTCTCAATGTCTGTCCACCAGCTTAGCTAGTTCCTGAAGTCTGAGTAAGGGGTGTGTATCAGCAAGGCATAAATACCCACACACATCTACAACATAAATGTAGCATCTACCTAGACTTCTCTGACCCCTATTTATAGGGCCAGAAAGGCATGTCAGGCACGAGACTGTCATAGATCAGTTGGGATCTCACCTCTCAGTAAGAGGACAGAGTAAGTGTGGCGTTCTCTCCCAAGGGTCACGTTGAAGGGAGATTTTACTCCTCTGTCAATTAGCAAGGAAAGGCTTACTTCATGGGCTGTGTGCACAGTAGTAAGGTAGCCTGTGGAAACACAGTGGGAAGGCACATATCCCTCGTATCCTCACAGGTCTGAAAGCTCAGCTCTGGCAGCAACAGAGGCTCTTTTCTTCCAACCTCCAAAGTCATTCTGGTCACAAATCCACTCTGGTAATTTCAATTTTTCAATCTTCCCTATCAGTCCTGGACAGATGAAGTCACAATGGGGATTGTGGGGGAGTGCAGAGACATTTTAAAGCTTAATTTGGACCTAGGGATTTAGCTCCTTGATATAGTGCTTGTCTAGCAAGAGCAAGAGTAGTGCTATTTTATTTGTGTTTTAATAAATAAAGCTGGCCTTAAGGTCAGAGTGCAAAGCTAAGCCACTAAAGGCCATGTAGTGGTGGCACACATATTTAATCCCAGGACTCGGGAGACAGAGGCAGACAGATCTCTGTGTGTTCAAGGCTACCCTGGGCTACACAAGATCGATCCAGACACAGATCCAGGTGGTGGTGGCTAACACCTTTAATCCCAGTGTTTGGGAGTCACATACCTTTAATCCCACCCAGCACTAGGGAGACAGGAGCAATACGGCTGGACAGAGAGAGGACTATAAGGGGAAGGGACCGGAACTCATTGGAGTGTATAGTCTGAGGATTCATAGATACAGGATCTCATCCTTTTGGTCTGAAAATCTGGTAGAGGTAAAAGTTTGGCGACTTTGCTTTTCTGATCTTCAGCTTGAACCCCAATATCTGTCTTTGGGTTTTTATTAGCTGTGCTACAAGCAAGTATCTGTATTCAATCCCCAGCACCAAAGAAAGCAAACAAAGAAAAAAAACAAGGAAACCTAAAGCTAAACAAATGACCCTAGAATTACCAAAGTCACCACAAAATCCCCTGCTTTGACCTAGGGACTTGCCAAAATGTGAATAATTTTTAAATATTAGAGTGAAGAAAAGAAGGACAGACAGGGAGGGGGTATTATTTGTTTTGGCAAAGAGAAAATTAAAACACAGAGACTCACCAAGGCCACCCTGTCCCGCCCCATTTCCTTGAATGAAAGATTTGATAGGGCAGAAAGACTCAGATGGGGTGATTGGGTGTGCTCCCTCTGTCCTTCAGCACCCATTGTGTGGGGAGCCCTCGGTCCCGCCTTAAGAAAACAAAGAGGTTAGACCAAGACTCAGTGTGGCTGGACACCAAGCTTTTTGATTGGATCTTGGCAAAGGGAGACTTTAGGCCCCTAGGAAGGCATTCTACCCTTCTTGGTCTTGATGTTCGCACCTGGAAAAAAGAGACTGAGCCTGGAAGATGGCCAACATTTACTCACTTCTTTTAACATCTATCACGTGGAACCTTTAAACTCAAGCGCATAATCTCTCAGTGACCCATGAAGAGCTTGCAGACTCTTCTGGAGCCGGTAGACAGCCAAGACCCAGGTCCCGGGGATGGAGAAGAATGAGGAAGTGCCGGGCAGGAGTCTCTCACTGAGGATCTTCCTCTAGGTTGCCCTCGAAAGAGAAGAGTGCCTCCTCCTGCCCCACATCCGACTCTCACTGGTTATTAGCACATGGTTTTCATTCCCTTGCACTCTGCTGCTTCAAGCTTAGAAGGCAATCAACAGGGCGGCCTGGCAGTAGATGGAAAGGGGAGAGCCACATTTGATGCAGGAGGAGCCCAGACTGGTTGTGGGGTAGCCTTTTCCTTCCTTGATCTACTGTTTGCGAAGGGCCCCCTAACCCATCACACTCATGCAGAAGGTGTCCCTGAGGACCATGGATGATCCCAGCATCTCAGTCTATACAGAAATTCCCCATGCCATTGGGAAGTGTTTTGACTCCTTGTACATCATCAGAAAGAGACCATGACTTGCAAATCTAAAGTTCTTAGTCTTTCTTGTGAAGCTCATAGAGCCCTTTTCATACAATAGTTTGAAATGCGAAAATCTAAGTGCATAGAGTTATAAAAGACATTGGTTACATTAAAATTCAATTGTCATTTTAATAAATTGATATACATTCTTCTTTATTAATAAATTAAAAACCAAGCTGTACTGTAGCTAAAAAATAGGCTGATCCTCTTTGCAACAACTTCAGTGTGACAGAAAAGGATTTGTGGTGACGGAATCACAGGGACAGCTACTGCCACAGTGTTTGTTAGGTACTGGCTCAGACAAGCAATGTCACAGTTTCCTAAAGCAATGGTTGTAGTAGGAGGACACTTGTTTGTTCCAGGCTGCTCAGCCCCCAGATAATCACACAGAAACCATATTATTTGCAAAACTGTTTGGCCAGTAGCTTAAGCATTATTTCTGGTTAACTCATATCTTAAATTAACCCATCTCCATTAATCTGTGTATGGCCATGGGGCTGTGGCTTACTGGGTAAAATTCCAGCATCTGTCTCTGGTGGGGCTACATGGCTTTTCACTGACTCTGCCTTCTTTCTCCCAGCATTCAGTTTAGATTTCCTAGCATACCTCTATTCTGCCCTGTGCAGGCCTAAGACAGTTTATTAACAAATGGTATTTACAGCATACAGAGGGGAATCCCACATCACATGGTCTGGAACTCCAGGGAAGCTGGGAAGCCTGTCAGGTCAGAGCAACCTCTCAGGGTGCAGCAGTCCAGCTGTGGCCGGGACTATTGTCATCTGAAGGGTGGGGGAATGGCTTCCAATTTATTCATGTGGCTATTGGCAGGACACAGTTCCTCATTAGCTGTTGGCTATATGTCCTCTTGTCACATGTCTAGACATGGTCACTAGCTTCCCTACGTGAGTGAAGGAAGAGAACAGACTGAGACAGAAGTCACAGTCTTTCATATCTAAATCTCAGAAGTAGTGAGCATCACTTCCCAGTGGCCACCTGGTCACACAGGACCAGTGTGAGACGAGACTTCACAGGAGTGTGAGCACCAGGTCAATGGAGCCACAGGAACACTGACTACCACGTCTGCATCCACAATGCAGATACCCTAAGGGGTTTTTTCCTTTTTTTTCTTCTTTTTTAAGTTTTTCGAGACAGGGTTTCTCTGTAGCTTTGGAGCCTGTCCTGGAACTAGCTCTTGTAGACCAGGCTGGCCCCGAACTCAAGGAGATCTGCCTGCCTCTTCTTCCCAACTGCTGGGATTAAAGGCGTGCACCACCACTGCCCAGCTATTTCTCCTCCAGGTTCCTAAACCTTAAATTCTGTCACAGACTCCAAATTAAATGTGCTGGATAGAGGAACATCTGTGATCGTTTCTAGCCTATTTCTTCCACGCTGTAATTTTTTTGATGTTGTTTTTTTGTTTTTTTTAATTTATTTATTATGTATACAATATTCTATATATGTGTGTATGCCTGCAGGCCAGAAGAGGGCACCATACCCCATTATAGATGGTTGTGAGCCACCATGTGGTTGCTGGGAATTGAATTCAGGGCCTTTGGAAGAGCAGGCAATGCTCTTAACCTCTGAGCCATCTCTCCAGCCCTCCATGCTGTAGTTTTTGAGTTTGACTGAAGTCTAAATGACAAATGCATACATTTATGGTATACAGATACAATAACATTTGTTCCGTCCATTCATTATGAAATGACCTCCATAAGCAAGCTGAATAGCACATCCTCATTCGATGCCCCAAACTTGTTCATTTTAAAATGCTGACATCCTATGACCAAAATCTCATTTCCTTCTCTCCCTGTCTCCAGGAACCTCCGTTGTACGGTCTACAACTTTGACTATTTTAGATTTTACGTATGCGTGAGATCAAGGAGCACATGTCAAGCTTTCTGTCTCTGTTTTCTTTCACTCAGCCCCGTTGGACTCAGCCAGATGACCTAAGATGGTCTCTCACCTTAAGACCTCAAACCTCCAGACATTTTCACAGCAAGCATGTCCCTCTGCAGAAAAGGAATGACCTATTCGCTATGCAGTGGACTGCTTCACTCTGGAGCAAAGGTCAGAAAGGTTTACTCTCTATTCTAAAAAAAAATTAGACTTTCCCAAGTTTGGGGTTCCTCTTCTTTAATAACTTCCCACGCAGGCACATGTCACCCAGGCCTCTTTAGGTCACTTCATGGTACTGATGCTCAGGAAACTGCTACAAATGCTGATGTTCCTCAAGAAGATGTTTATATACAGGGATAGCAAATACGCAGTCTGAAGGTGAAGGTCAAAACACTCGATTTGGGTGAGAGATCTTAAATTGCTATTGACAGAATGTCCCATATATTGGCAATGTTAATAAAACATTGAAATACTGGAGGCATATTTAGCTTGTGAGGGAGCCTCCATCCCTTCTGATCACATCTCTTCCCAGATCTTCTCTAAGCAACGAATAAGACAAGATGATTGCTTCCAGTGAAGCAATGACAAAAATATACAAGGCAGAAGACACAGGCTCTGTGACACTGTTCTGTGGCGCATGTATCCACAGGGCCACAAATGTAAATACTTGACCATTGATACAATCTACGTAATCTACATAATGAGGAAGTTACATGGTAGCCACCAGGGGCTGTGCACACAATTCCTCTTGGCTTTGGAAATTAGTCAAGTCTTGTGTAAAAGTACTATCAGGTACTGACAAGTGCCAAAGTTAACAACAAAAATTAAGAGGCGTCAGGCTGCCTTGCGACATCTCTTCCCCTTTCTCCTGCCACAGTAGTGAGCAGATGTTTAACTGCAGGGGACCAGAGGACCTGGAGGTCTGCTGTAGGGAGTCTGTGGGTCTAATGACAGCTTCCCCACAGCCTCAGGCAGCATCCGTGGCCAAATCCTTTGTTCCTCAGAGAAGACTCCTCTGTGGGCTTCTGTGAAACCCAGAAGAGAAGCCTTGGCCATGAATAAAGCATTCAGGACCTTCACCTTTAACAGGGTCCCCCAAGAGAGGACAAGGCGGAACACAGAGACAGGCTTTGTCTGGGTGAGGAACAGTTCATTGGCAGAAGTTGCCCTGTGACTGACTTCCAGTTGCCGTAGGTCCTGAGATCCTGGGAAAGAAAAAGTCACTTTTTTTCTTTAATAATTTAAGCTCAGGATGTTTAAAACCAGGACATGGATGTCTGGGTCTAATAATCAGGGAGTGTGAAGATGAATGACCAGAAAGAGGTTTGCTTGTGCTTTGTGCTCTTTATACCAAGGCTCAAACTCAAAGGCTCACGCTAAGGTGGACACAGAAGCTAACGAAAGGTTTCCAAGCGTAAAATAGTGTGGAAGAACATTCGAGGCAAAGAGAGCAGCTTGAATATAGATAAGGAAATTTTAAAAAGACAAAATTCAACTCGAGGGACAGCGGAGTGCTCTTATCAGTCTCAGCGGCACATGGTACTAGAGGCCAAGTTGTCCCCTTGTCACAGATTAGCCTGCGTTATGACCAAGATGTAGAACCCATGTCAGCCTGATGCAAAATCTGTGCTTTCCTGCCATTCCGTGTAGCCTCTTTTACAGATACAACAAATCCTAGACTGTTGCGGAATAATTTTGGGTTTTCTCCAAGACGCACCAAACGCTAGTAGCTCATTTTGAAGTTAATTCCAGTAAGGGAAGGGGACGGTGGGGGAGGGGGAATTCCTTACTGAGGAATTTGACAGTGTTGAGTATGGGAACTTCTGCAGAGGAATTCTGAGATACAGTGTAGAACCTGAACCTCAGAGTCATCCCTCTCAAGGGGAGAGGAAGCTAGAATAATTAACACTTTGCAGCTGTTGATTGAAACGACACTGGCCGAGAAGTATTTCCTAACCCTTTAACCAATCTGAGGTGTTCTTGTCTGAATGGCCACATTCCCTCCACTTCGCACCGCTGTTTGCTCCTGCTCTCAACGCTGCCCAGCTTGTCAGACAAGTAAAATGTTTAAAGAAGAAGAGAGGGAAAGGCAGGAGCGGAAAATGGAGGAAGGCAGGGCGGAGTCACTGGGCCTCCTGTCTCCAGGACAGGAAGGAAGCACCCAGGCTTGTTTACAGAAGGGAAAGCAGGTGGCTTGTTAGCCAACATAACAGCCTCCTGTATTCCCAGAAGTTGTCCTTGGCAAGTGGCGTTTACAGACTAGAGGGATTTTGTTTATTATAGATTCCTTAAACACTGTAATTTAAACATAAAACATAACTTTAGCCATCACACAGGTCAGTCTTTGCCATTAGTCAAAGACCTTTTTAGTAGTCAGAAGGAAATTTTGAGTACTGTGAGAGGGAACATATGGACAAAGGAAGATGTAAATCACTGGCGAAAGAAGCGTAAAGAATGGTCAATAAAAATTATAAAGAAGCGTTTAGTGTTGGCAGAATCTAAGTATTGCAGATCAACACTGCTTGTGACTGTCCCTATTAAACTGGCACAGATTAAACTTGGCTACAGTAAAAACCCCCTGTAATGGCATAAGTAAGTCAGCAAACTGTAATAGGAGTTGATAGCAAAGGTCACATGACTGATGACCATGAATTCATGGCTGACAGCATCCTACAGAGGACCCATCCCAAGCTGCCATGGCTGCCTGATTCTTGCGACTCCACAATGGGGGGCACAGGCAGGCTTCTGCAGCTTACTGCAGTTTAGTAGTGACTGACAAGTTTCTCTTGTCTGACTTCTCTTATTTTACTAAATGTTTACGAAGCATGCAAAGTAATGGGCTTCATCGTGGCATCTTTACAGATATGGGTCATACTGTAGATTCTTGAGGCGCCTCCATACCGATGTCCATGGCAACTGTACAAGTTTATACTCCAACCAAAAGGAATTCCTTTCTATTGCATACTCCAGTCCTTGCTACCATTCGCTTGTTCCCAGATCGCCATCATGATGGAAGTGAGGGAGCATTTCCAATTTTTAATGTGCGTTCCTCTGGCAGCTAAGAACATTGAACACCTTTTCAAGATGTTATTGACCCATTTGCATTTCTTCTTTTGAGGGTTGTGTCTTCATTTCATTAGTTCTTTTAGTGACTGGATTGTGTGTGTGTGTGTGTGTTTCTACAATATTAATCTCATGTCTGATGTATAGTTGGCAATAATTTTTCCCATTCTGTCTCTCTTCACTCCTGTGATTATGTCCTTTGCTGTACAGAATTTTTCTGATTTTATGCAATACCATGCATCAATTCTTATATTATCGGTGTCCTTTCCAAAATCTCATTGTCCAGCCTCTCTTTTGAAACAATGTCCCTATGCTTTCCTACAACAGTTTCAAAGTATCGGTTTTATGTTATGGTTTTTGACCCATTTAAAATTAATATTTTTTGTGTTTGTGAAGGGTAAAATAAATCATGATCCTAATAAGTCTTAACAATAAAAACCCAGAGTCTGATATTGGGGTAAAAGTTGAAAGATCAAAGAAGCAAAGGAGCAGCCACCGTCACTTCTCACCTCTCTGAGTCCTCAGACCAAATGGGCCAAGATCCTGTCTATGCCCCGCCTTACCACTTCCTGCCTCCGCTCGTGCCGATGGTGCTGTTATTTCCTGTCTCCTGTCTGTACAACCTCCAGACTTCTATGACTAGCTCCACCCTCTGATCTCCAGGCAAACTTTATTTGTCAGAACACAAACAAAATATCAGACAACAGTAAGAGACATTCTAATTTCATTATTTTATGCGTATGGACACCCAGCTTTCCCATCACCATTTGATAAAGAGGTAGTCTTTCCTTTGTTGTATGTTTTTGACAGGTTTATCAAAAAAATTAGGTGGGTTTATTTCTGGGTTCTTTATTCTATTTTCGTTTTGTGAAGGTTCTATGCTGCCTTTCTCACTATGGCTCTAGGATACACTTTGAGAGTATTGTGCTGTGATGTCTTCCTAAAGATTGCCGTCACAATTTGCTGTCTTCTGTGCTTCTATGTTAAAAATAAGATGATAATGCTTTTCTCCTTTCTCTGTGTTTTAACTAGCCTTTAATTTAATTTAATGATCTATCCATTCACTCATCTTTTTTGTCCAGTTTTAAATAGTTTTGGTTTTTTTGTTTGTTTGGTCAGTTGCTTTTACACGGTTTCTTTGTATAGCTCTGGCTGTCCTGGAACTCACTCTATAGCCTAAGCTGTCCTCAGACTCCCAGAGACCTACCTATCTCTCTTTCCCAAGTGCTGGAATTAAAGGCATACACCACCACGGCCATGTTTTAGTTACTTTTCTTATTGATGTAATCAAACATCTGACCAAATAAGCTTAGCAGAGAAAGGAAATGTCTTAGCATGTAGCTCAAGGGACTCACAGTTCGGCACAGGAGGGAGGTCACAGGACTGTGTGGGAGGTGACATCATTTCCACAGTCAGGAAGCAAGGAGGGATATGTGCTAAAGCTCGGCTCACTCGCTCCTTTTTTAAATTTTTATCTTTTAAGTTTTTTATCTATTTATTTTAAAATACATTTTGATTAAAATATAATTACATCACTTCCCCTTTCCCTTTCTTCCCTCCAGCCCCTCCCATGTTTCTTCTATCAACTCCTCCCCCACCCCTTCTCAGATTGAAAACATCTTTTTCTCTCATTATTATTGTCATATATCTACATGTGTCTATTTAGATATAAATATAAATAATACAAACATATAAATACAACCTGCTAGCAGCTTTTGTTGTTTGTGTATATATGTTTTCATGGCTGACTGCTTTGTGTTGTATAACCCATCAGGGGGCTCACACCTGGGAGAGGGTAATTCAGGCCACGAGTTACCTGCAGTCCTTTGTCTAGGAGTGTGAGACTTGTCCTCTCCCACCATGGCATGCCTATTGATATTGTCATTGTTCCAGTCTCATTTCTGCAGCCACTTCTAAGACAGGCAGTCTCACAGCAGACTTCTTGGCAACATCTCTTCTCACAGAGACTTTCTGGCTCTTACCACCTTTCTGCCCCCTTTCCCTTGATGTTTCCTGAGTCACAGATGCAGGGCTGTGCTGCAGATGTGGTCCCTGGGGCTGGGCTCCCTACAGTCTGGTTATCTCTGCATTGTATCCACTTGCAGTTTTCTGTAATGGTCTCCATTTGCTGTACAAAGAAGTTTCTTTGATGAGGAGAGATAGCTACACTTATCTGTGGGTATAAAGACAAGATTAGGAGGTATCTAAGGAATTATGCTGGTTCAGCAAGATGGAAGTCATAAATTCTCTTTTGAGATACATGACCTCACTAGCTTTAGGTAGCTGGCTAGCTTTCTTGTCCTGTTTATTCAGTCCAGGACCCCAGTCCACAGAATTGTACCACCCATAATTAGGGTCAGTCTTTCTAACTCAATGAATCTGATCTAAAAACTTCCTTAAGGACTAGCCTGGAAGCTTATCTCTTGGGTGGTTCTAGATTTTATCAGGTCAGTCAAAATGATTTTTTACCAGAGTAATTTCTTGCTCTGGACCAGGCAATGTGCCAAGAGCTGGGGAAACAATGAACAAGATTCATACTCGCCCAAGTCAAATACAAATAAATCATTATTCCACAAGAAATAAGTAGGACACATCTAGTATAGAGGGTTCTGATGCTGAGCCCTTTGGGGGACCTATTAGGAATGGCATAACACAGTTCTTGTCCTCCACCCATGCTGTTTCCTTGAGGAAATAACCATGCCCAAAGAAGGCTAAGTGACTTTGGCAATGCTGAGGGCTGGCGAGAGGTTTAAAGAGTGACTATAACCGACATTCCATGCCTGAGCAGATCACTCCCCGTGAAGGCAGGTGGGGAAGCTGTCAGCGTGGCATAGCTGTGGTCACAGCTAATAATAACTCCATTATAAACCACAGTATCACAGGGGAAACAGCAGTTGGCAAGAATGAGATCTCATTGGTGTAAATTGACCTCATAGATATAAATCTGGCACTTAAATAGTTTTATATTCCAATTATGTCATGAAGGTCCATTTGTGGGTGACTAGTCCTTGAAGTAGAGAATTTGCTTCTTTCGTGGGCTGAGGTAACCTTGAAGCTGAGAGCTGTAAGTTCATTGTCGTTTTGAAAGTTCTTCTGCATTAGTTATGTTTGGCACTTTTAGAACAGGAAGACGGTGCCGCACTGGGCAGATTCGATTACACTATTATCACTAAGAGGTTTTTCTTATGTAATGACCATGTGCTGGCTCTAATTACACGGGGGTGTGAACTGTCTCCCCCCTCATTGGTTTCTCTGGTTTTCATGATATCCTCAAAGACGGCACAAAGCTGACCCTCTTTCTGGTAAAAATGTAAGGATTTAAAAATGGAAATGTCACTGTTGATGAAAGGTATTTTTACAGCTTAACTCAAAAGAAGGAAGGAAGAAATGAAGATATTATATGTTGATATGCCTGTGTTTTATAATGTCTCACAAAACCTTATGTCTATGTGGTTGTATTCTAAATGGGAAATCAAATTTATCATTTTTGGGAGTCTACAAGTTTTATGTAAGTTCTTAGAATCACATGGAGCTAACAGAGAACTCCACTTGACCTCGACTTCAACAGAAGTGGTAACCATGGTGATGAACAGCTCAGAACAGATCTCCCTTCAGGAAGGAAAGGTCCATGCCTGTAGTGAAGAAACAGACTGGTCGCCTTGGGGTATCTCTGTAAGGATTGATTCAGCTGAAGAGAGACCCCTGACTAAAATCCTACGCACTTCCTGGGTGACTGGTATCCAAAGAGCAATCAGCACAGATTTTAAACTCTTCATTCTTTACCTACGTGGGACAGCTCTGAAAACTCATGCCCATCCTCTTTATGAGGTTATCTGACGCTGCTGAGGCGTGCTTAGGGGTCCCATGAAATCACAATAGGTGGTGACTGAGGCTTGGGCTCCTATTTCCAGGAATAGGCAGGCAGAGAGAGAAATCTCTGCCCTGGCAGGTGGCTGATCCCTCATGCTGCACAATGAGGCACAGAGAAAATATTTGACACCCACGTGATTGAGTTGGGTCCCCTCTGACCCAAAGTGGATCTTCCTTAATTTTGACATGAATGAAACAAAGCATTCCATCCCTTCCAAATCTGAGTCTATGTGACCCACTGAGTTACATAGGGTGTTAGATCAATGTCGGGGAAATCCACAAGGGAGACACTAAAATAAACAAAACAAAAAATGTTATTAGTTGGGCCCGAAGACCAGCTGACCAGGTTGAAACTGTGTTTTATCTCATTAATCTTCCTCCTATGTTTCATGTAGGAAGGGAGACACTAGAACCCTGGAGCCATTGCCCCAAGAAACTGTTTGAAGCAATGCATTGGGAACTGCAACATTTGGGCTTTGACAGATGTGGTCGTGGTGAGCCTGGATCCTCCTGTAGGACTGATGCGTTTATTCCCCTAACTGTTGGAATAGCCTAAACTATCAGCCACTCTGCCATCTGCCTCAGCTGAAGAAAGCCACCTAGTCTAAGGTCTCATCTTCATGGGTGGTCCATATCCAGCAACTGATAAACCGGAGAGTATCCAATCTGTGTCCTCTTCCCCCACCATGCGAGGCACCTCTCAAGATGATGCCACCTCTTACAGGGTTGACAGATCCCCCTTGAGATATCCAGCCACATGGGACAGCTCCTTGCTGTGGCCATCCTAATCCCTCTTCTCTTTAGTCTCAAGAACGTGCTTCATAAACCTCCTGCACACCAGTGTGCGTGCTAAGTCTCTTACCCCTGCTAGCCAGTGACGTGTGAGTCACCATGAATGCACCTCATTTGGATTTAGACCAGTGGTTTCTCAACCTGTGGGTAGCGAACCCTTAGAGGTCAAATGACCCTTTCACAGGGGTGGCCTAAAATCATTGGAAAACACAGACATTTACATTATGATTCACAACAATAGCAAAATTAGTTGGGAAGTAGCAACAAAAATAATTTTACGGTGGTGGGGCTTACAACAGTGAAACTGTATTAAAGTCTTGCAGCATTAGGATGGTTGAGAACCACTGCTCTAGACTCTTCTTTTTCTTAGGACTTCTACTTTTGAGGACCTTATCTAAGTGATAGAAAACGTCTTTGTTCTGTCTTCTAATCTCACCAACCTTTCAGAAAGCGTCTTAATAGTTACTTTGTGGAGAGTATCAACACAAGTATCTCCCATCAATCTCAGCTACTTTTGTCAAGATCAAGAATGATCTTGACAGCGACTTCACGCCACCCTGAAGCATCAAAGTCAAGAAACCTTGGGAGGGAGAAGCTAGAGGCTGCCCACTCACTCTCGCAGCTGAAAATACTCAACTGATATTTTAAAGACAAACATTTATATTTAAACCTTAAGAATCGAGTTTACAGCCAGGCGTGGTGGCGCACATCTTTAATCCCAGCACTGGAGAGGCAAAGGCAGATGGATCTCTATGAATAGGAATTTGGGGCCAGTTTGGTTGACAAAGTGAGTTCCAGGGCAGCCAGGGCTACTCAGAGAAACCCTGTCTCAAAAACTAAAAATCAAAAAGCAAACAACAATAAGAGAAAGAGAGAGAGAGAGAGGAGAGAGAGAGAGAGAGAGAGAGAGAGAGAGAGAGAGGAGGAGGGGGAGGGAGGGAGGGAGGGAGGGAAGGAGGGAGAGAGAGAGAGAGAGAGAGAGAGAGAGAGAGAGAGAGAGAATTTACCTCTAGCCTCTACACCTGGGTGGAGCCACGGTAGGGCTAACTCTAGAGTAAGGATGTGGGTCACAAGATGCTGGTAGTCCTATGGAGAGTTCCTTATCTAGTGCACCTGGATGCTAGTGCTCTCGTTACACAGGTGTTTGGGACTGCGTTAATTTCATTTTTGTAACATATGATTAAGTTGCTTTCATTTGAATCACTAAGAATCTGTTACTATGAAGGCTGATCACGACCAAGTTTAATTCTTGCTCTCTGGCCCTACCAACTCCCTCAACCACTGAAAGTAGAGTCTGATGAAATTAACCTACATTCAAAGACATGCACACATCCATATTAATTTGAGGTTACTCTAATCAGACAGAAACCTCAGCTGTGGCAGCCATTTTAATACTTTGTGCCTGCTCTCTCTAGGTCAATCTAAATGAAATTATTTGACATTAGGTTCTTTGTTGGTATTGCAAATAAGTTCTATTTTTATAACAAACACTGGATCCTGGAACATCTATTTTTAACAAGAAAAATAGACATGTAAACTGAGAGTTGGATTAGTCTTTGGTTTTCAAAGTCAAAGTAGAAGGGAATTGTAGAAGTTTAACCAACTCTGGTCTGTTTTGCTAGCTTCAGTGGAGCACAGGAGTTTAGGTTATGAGCAACTGGATGGAGTTTCTTAAATTCAAATGCTTTTGTTCTGGGAAAGGATGAGATTAAAGGGACAAAAGGGAACCAGCCTTTGGGAAAAGACAGTTGTTCCTCACTCAGTATGGCATTAGATAGAATTCAGAAAGATCCCCTGCATACTGGTGATGTGAAATGCAGAGTCATGTGGAAAGGGCCTTGCCCCAGGCTCCACCTCAGGTAAAAAGAAATAAACACAGCACTGTAATTTATGTGCTACTGCTGCTGCTGCTGTTACTGGGGTATCAGGGAGGGTTTGAATGATCAAAGTGCTTTTTTTTTTACAGGCTCAAGGCAACACTATTTTCTCATGTTTTGGTCACATGGGCTGAGTGTTCCTGTCTATGAGTCCCTCATTAGTGGGATTCTCTCTTCCCTTTCTACCAACACTGATTATGGTGCCTGCTCCTTCCCCAGCTCCACAGCAGAGAATGTCGCCCCACTGTCCCTTGCCTGGTCACACCAGCAAATATTCACAAGCACATGTAAGGGCAGCAGAAAGAAAAGATCTCAGAGCTGGAGAGATGCGCCTGTATTTCACCTGGAGGTTGGTTTCTCGTCTCTGAAGGAAAATGAGAGAAAGAGCAAAGGTATCATGAACTCAATTTCTCCAGCCCTGGAAGCTTTGTCTGGAAGATGTTCTGATGGAGTTTTCCTCGGGTTTTCACAACATTCACTTTGAACAGAGCAGACCTGAGCTGATAGACAGTCATTACTTTCTACTTTGACTTTGTCACAAATGACCAAAACTCTCCCCTTTTCATGACACATGACAAGGTCGAGAAGACTTTCTGTCTGGAGACTCTTACAAATGACCTGGGGTCCTTAACTAGTGACATGAAACAAAGCTAAATTACTTGAAAGCTGTTGTTTAGAAATTATCTAGGGACCCTGGGAGCTTTAAGTATTGGTTGGCCATAAAACTTCAAAGAATAAGCATAAAGCTGGCCTGCCTTGGACAAGGACAGGCATTTGACTTCATGTTGGAGACAGAGGAGGCAATGTAAGAAAAGAACAAAGGATGCCATATAATGATGAAGGGGAAAAGCAAGAAACATGGTAGACAAAGGTTAGGGCTAGATGGGAAGGGACCCCTGGTGAAATGACCCACCCACAAGGCCATGAGAGTGGGTGGGAGGCTGTTCTTTCACGTGACATTCTGGTTGTGTCTGCAAGCTTTCACTGACACTGACAAAACGGCCCAGGAAGGACAACAGACAAGAAGGAAAAGATTATTTTCTGGCTCATTATTTCAGAGATTTCAATCCACAGACACTTGGTTCTACAGCTCTGGGGCTGTGCTAAGGTGGTATGGGAAACCTGGTGGAGTTTTCCATGGTGGCCAGGAAGTAAACTTAAAGATAGCCAGGGTCCCTGTATTCTCTTCAGGGATCCCTGAGGCTTCCTTCCAACAGATCCCATATTTTAAAGGTTTCAACCCCTCTCAGGAGTACCACATACTGAATAGCCAGTCTTTCAACCCAAACTATTGCACCAAAACACCAGAAAAAGTCTCTCTGTTATAGGAGGCCACTTGCTTGTTCCCAGCTGCTCAGCCCCGAAATAACCACACAGAAACTGTATTATTTGCAATACTGTTTAGCCAATAGCTTAAACATATTTCTGGCTAACTCTTATGTTCTAAACCAACCCATCTCCATTGATCTGTGTATCTCTAGGAGGCTGTGGCTTACCGGGTAAAGTTCCTGCATCTGTCTCCAGAGGGGCTTCTCCTTGACTCTGCCTTCTTTCTCCCAGCATTCAGTTTAGTTTTCCCCACCTAGCTCTATGCTGCCCAAAACAGCTTCTTTATTAACCAATGGCATTCACAGTATACAGAGAGGAATCCCACATCATCTCTTTGTATTTTCTCTATGGTGGAACACAGAGAAGTGGTTGATGCTCTAGATACCCCATGGCATGGAGCTAATACACACAGAAGGAGGCCTCTTAAGCAAGTAGGGTCCCAAGAATTCAGAGGCTTCATGACATAGACCTGGGAGATTGAGGTTGAGCTCCTCTTTTTGGCTTCATGTGAAGATCTGGCAGGGGGTTTAACAGTGGCAGGACTGGTGTGGAAGAGACCATACAATGGGTCAGGAAGCAAGAGAATCAGGACCAGTCCCACTCCTTTTAACTGCCCACTCTTGTGAGTTAACGCACCCTGTAAGAGTAACACTAATCAGCTGGGAGGAGTGCATACCTTTAATCCCAGTGCTCAGGAGGCAGAGGCAGGTGGATCTCTGTGAGTTCCAGACCAGCCTGGTCTACAGAGACAGCCTAGGCTCTTACACAGAAAAACCCTGTCCCTAAAAACAAACAAACAAACAAATAAAAAACCAACCAACCAAACAAACAAACAAAAGGATAACAGTAATCTCTTTTTGGTAATGTCAATGGTCTAAATTTTTCCTCTCAACTTTACTTCTTAAAGGTTCTACTTGAACACACTGAAGACCAAGATTCTAATAGAGGACACAGTCAAACCAAAGGCAAATTATAATGCAGACCCTGCTCTCAGGGTGGGGGCAGGGGGAATGAGAATTATGTAAGTGAACACCATACAAGAAGATAATTAACTTGACCTAGCATCTCCTTCAGCCTGGTCCTGAGGCTTATCTCCTAGAGGTTCTAGATCCCCTCAAGCTGACAAGATTAATCATACAAGTACCTACTCTGGACCAAGTAAAATGCTAGGAGCTGGGGAAACTGGACACAACCCATTTCTCGCTCAAAGTAAGCATGAGTCATGCGAGAAAACATGTAGGGAATGTCTAGTACAAAAGCCTCAGTGCTGGTCACTTCAGGCATCTATTATGAATGGCCTGACAGGGCTTTTTTCTTCGGTGGGTACTGTTTCCTTGAGGAGATAGAATACCCCCAAAATGCTAGAAATAATAAAAATGCCTTTAAAAATTGGTAATTTACAAATGCATATGACTTGCCAAAATTAAAACAGGAGGAGATAAACAATTTTAAAAATCAACAAGCAGTGAAATTGAAACAGTAATTAAAAACATTCCAACTAAAAAAAGTGCAAATCCAGATGGGTTCACAGGTGAGTTTTATCAGGTCTTCAAAAAAGAGCTAACATCAATGCCTCTCAAAGTGTTCCATAAGAGAGAAAATGAAGGAACTCTACCATACTCTTTCATAAGCTAGTATTACCTTGATACCAAAAGCACATAACAACAGAGCAAAAAAGAAAATTACAGACTACCCAATGAACTTGCATGCAAAAATTCTCAAAGAAATACCTGCTAAATTCCAGAACACATCAAAAAGATCATTCACTGTGATCAAGTTGGCTTTTCTTCAGAGTGCAGAGATGGTTCAAAATACATAAATCAATAAATGTTATACATTACATAAGTAGACTCAAGGTCAGAAACCACATAATCCATTTCCGTTAGCACAGGAAAAAGCTTTTGACAAAATCCAAAATCCTTTCGTGTTAAAAAAAAAAATCCTGAGGAAATTTGAAATAGAAAAAAAAATAACACGGTAAAGGCTTTATATGACCAACCTACAGCTAACATTGTTTGAAGAATATTATTTGAAGGTGTGTTACATTTGTTTATGCTGTGAAGCATTTGTTTAACAGTGTAAAGATGTGTTGCTTATGGTTATGCTGAATTTGTTTAACTCTGGGAAGCTGTGGTTCTTTGTCTGAAACACCTGATGGTCTAATAAAGAGCTGAATGGCCAATAGCTAGGCAGGAGAAAGGATAGGTGGGGCTGGCAGGCAGAGAGAATAAATAGAAGGAGAAAAGACAAGAGGAGAGGTGATGTGGGAGTCTACAGAGAGGCAGCAAGCTAAAACAAGGAGAGGGGGAACATCAGGGGCCAGACACCCAGCTACACAGCAAGCCATGAAGAAAGAAGAAAGGTAGACAGATATAGAGAAAGATAAAAGCCCAGAGGCAAAAGATAGATGGGATCCTTTAAGATAAGAAAAACTGGCCTCAAGCTAAGGATGGGTATTTATAATTAACAAAAGGTGTCTCTGTGTGTGATTTATTTGGGAACTGGGTGGCTGGTCCCCCAATAAGCCAAAAGTAAGAAGCCAAAAGAGTAAAACAACCAGCAACATTTTGGCCTTCCGTCATGGGGCTAGAGAAAAGAAAATCCAACAACATTATATTAAATGGAAGGGAACCCCAAAGCATTTCTGCTAAAATCAGAGAAAAGATAAGGGTGTCTACTTTCTCCACTCTCATTCAATACAGTACTGCACACCTTAGCAAGAGCCATATGAAGAGAGAGGGGATAAAAGGAATACAGATAGGAAGGAGTCAAACTATCTCATTTGAATATGCTATGATATTATAAATAATAGATCCTGAATACTCCAATATATCCTGAAAACTTAGATCAGTTAGCCACATTCAGCACATGGAAGAACACACATACACACAAATGGGGGGATCATAAGGCTAAGATCCTTAAATGTTGCTCCTTAACTCTGAGATACACTGACCACCAGCTGTCACAAAGATAAAAATGGTTCTAACACAGACTCCTCAGTGCATATGATGTTAAGAAGGAAGGGAGAGGGCTGGTAAGGTGGCTCAGCAGGTAAAGGCACTCGTCACATAGAGGAAGGAGACAACCTGTACCCACAAATTGTTTTCTGAGTTCTACATACATATAAAGACAAGCGAACATTCACAGACACATGCATACCCAAACACAAATTAAAATCAATGTAAAATAATTTGTTGTTGTTGTTGTTGTTTTTCGAGACAGCCCTGGCTGTCCTGGAACTCACTTTGTAGACCAGGCTAGCCTCGAATTCACAGAGATTAGCCTGCCTCTGCCTCCCAAGTGCTAGGATTAAAGGCTTGTACCATCATCACCCGGCAAAAAACCAATTATTTTGAAGAAGAAAGGCAAGGGAAGATGGGAATATGCATACATACTGAAGAGTCCCAGCTAACAAGTGGCAAGAGAACCCACAGCTCCCATTCTGCAAACAGCACAGAAATAGCACACACAAGTGTCACCAACATAGACTGAAATATTCCCCCATGGAGAGTCATGACAATCCAAGATCAGACTCCTCTTTGAAGCCAAGACAGACAGCAAACAACACCTTAACTGAGTGACTGTAGGATCTTCACCAGCCTCCTGACATCATCTAAGAACATTCTAGCATAACAATCCCAAGAATCCAAACTGAAGAATAGTGTGCAAAACAACCACATTTGTAGCTGGACTTAGTTTGGACTACCAGTTCCCAATTAGACACAAGATTTCTTATTAATTATGAATGTTTGGTCTTAGCTTTGGTTTGTTCCCAACTAGCTCTTATAACTTAAATTAGCCTGTTTATATTAATCTACATTCTCCACATGGCTTGTTACCTCTTCTCCATATTATACGCCCAATTCACTCTGCATCTCACTGGCAAATCCCGCCTCTTTTCTTCCCAGAGTTCCTCCTATCTTTCTAGAGGTCCCATCTTTCCTCTCCCGCCTAACTATTGGTTGTTTAGCTCTTTATTAAACCAATCAGAAGGTGCCTAGGCAGGCAAGGTAAAACAGTGACACATCTTCACAGTATACAAAGAGATTATCCCACAACACACCCTGATCATTTCAAGAGTGTCAATGCTATAAAAGAAAACAAACAATCCGGAAACTATTCTGTAACAGGAGAGGAAAATCTGGATAGTGTTGTGGTTTGAATGTAAATGCCCCTCACAGGTTCCAGTGCTTGTGACTGAACACGTGGTTCCCAGGTGGAGGTGGGATTGTTTTGGGAAGTTGTGGAATCTTTGGTAGATCGTTGGTATAGTGCCTTGAGGTTCGATATTCCAGCACCACTTCTGCCCATCACCTCTGCTTCCTGTCTGTAGCTGCAATGTGACCAGACGCTTCACACACTTGCTAGCATGCCCTCCGCACCATGGTGGACTGTGTCCCTTCTTAAGCTGTGAACCCAAATAAACCCTTCCTCCCTTCAAAAAGAAAACAAAACAAACAAACAAACAAACAGAACAGAACAGAACGATAACTACAGTGAGTTGCTTGTCTGGAGGCCTCCATCCCCAGAGGTCATCTCTTCTTTGCACAGATGTCAAGAGCACATCTTTGAAAGTCACCCTGTAGTGTTCTGCAACTCTTTGTATCCAGTGCTGCAAGCTGCTTTGAAAAAAAAATCTATATTTCTGTAAAAGTGAATTCTTAAGAAACAGAAAAAATTGGTGTGACTCTTGGGAGATCACACTGGATCAAAAGGAAAGAGGGAGCTGTGGGTGAAGCTCCCATGGTAGAATGTTTCCCTATCATGCCCGAAGTCCCATATTTGATCCCTAGCACATAAAAGGCAATATAGTGGCACATGGCTATAATCCTGGCACTCTGGAAGTAGAAGTTGGAGAATCATAAGTCCCAGATCGTCCTCAGCTACATGGTCAGTTTCAGGCCAGTCTGGGCTACATGATACCTTGACTCAAACAACAACAACAACAACAACAACAAGATAAATAAATATTGCACATCATAGAAAATAATGACAAAAGCAGGATACTCACCTCAAATGATGTCTTCTGCTATAGGCACAAGACTAGGATGGCTGGTAGAGGAATTATGGGGCTTGTCTGTTTAAATGGGTCTACAGTGAATCCATAGCCACACTGATATGAAATTCTACATTAAGAAAGATCAACCTTTGCAGGAACACACTCCCCCCATATTCCTCTAGCACTAATGCCTTGTTACTTTTGCTTAGAAGATACTTGACATAGTTTTTAAAGAGCGTGTTTGCCTACACTCTGACAGTTTAGAATTGAAAATCCAAGGATTAAATTCTGACTTCTTTCTACCAACAAATTGCAGTGAGCCTCCTGTTTCATCAATGAAACAGGCTGATGGCAACATTTGTCATTTTATAGATCTTTCCTTGGACTCAGTGCAAAATGCCATGCTCTTGGTAAACAAAGCCTCTCACAACCTTGAGAGGGTAAGTTTGCTAGGGTGATGTGTTCTGTCAGACAACATTTGTGTCTCTCCAAAATGTCAAAATATATGAATAACAATAGATTAACAAGGTATGGTGATTTCCTTTAAAAAACGTGTCAAATATTCCCTCTCTGATAGCCCTGGTCAAGCTAAACACAGATTCTTTAGTCCAGTCTTAATTACTAATACTAACTCCCAAATCACACACTGAATATATTTCTGTGCCTATATCATATGTTTTTTGCAGAATTGCTATAAAGGCTCCAACAGGGTTCAGGAGACTTCTAAGAGCTCCTAGAACTAGAAAAGCCGAAAGATATGCAAAAAGTGTCTCTGCGGGGTCATATAACTCACCCTGGAGTTACTACTGGAGGGTCAGAGTTGAGTGCTGAGTAAAAGTGAGGTTCAGTGGAGGCTTAAGAGGCAAGAGCCAGGACAAGGTCTGAGTGGATGAATGGGAAGATGAATGGACAGTAGGTCTAGACCAACAGACGGACAGACAGATGGGTGGCCATCAATACTTGGTCCATGGCCAAACTGAAGCCGCTGGGATTAGTCAGGAGCTCTCTACTGGTTGGTCCCGTGACACATACAGAGTGGACAAGTCAATAGTTTTAGGTACCCTCCTTTTTATGGGGTTCAGATAAAGGATTGCACCCTTTTCTTAAAAAAACTGGTGTGTCCAAAAAGCTTTTGAGTCTAGTGTTTCTAATATGATTTTAATATGTCCGTGTGTTCTAGAGTCCCAATTTACTAGAAAACGTCATCAGTTGTCACTCTCCCTATTTTTAGGAACAAATTATCAGCCCGTGCCTTGTGAATGGTTCAGAAAAGATGATGTTCTTTATAGAGTTTTCCAGAAGCAGAGTCATGGTCCATCCTCAAAATGGACTCAGATGCTGCTTGTAAGATGGCGCCTCAGAGCAAGGCCAGCCTGAAAACCTGCTGTTTTACACAATATGTAGTAACTGAGGGCCAGGCACAGCCAGATCTCAATAATTAGCTTATTATTTATGTACTTCTCACTAATTGTGCCACTTTGAATATTCCACACGCTGTGTGGAATTCCAAAGCAGAAGTGATAGTCTTTTATTTTCATCATCTCCCTATATTTACAAGTGTACGATACTGTATATAATATATAGTATAATTCCTCATCTCACAACCAAAGATTCTCAAGCAACTGCCCACGATCGCACAGCTGGGGACCCACACTTCCTGATTCAGAGCCCCCCAACCCTGGGGCAGCAAGCAGAAAGTAACCGTACAGCTCTGCCTTGGATTCCCATGAAAAGCCGTTCCCAGCCTCCTCCTACTGCCTGGGAAGATGCACAGAAATTGTTCAGCGCCATCCAGCCACTTAGATTTGCTATGCCACCCGCATTCTGCTTCCAGAAACCTTCCTAATGACATCACTTTAAGCCGTGGGCGAGTAGATTTATCTCTGCACCTGTGGGCTTCCTCCAGCGTGGAAAACTGCCTGATGAATGGTGCCATTGGTCCTTCCATGCCCCGGGCCAAAGGAGCCCCTTCTGTTGATTAGACAGGGATGATGAGTGGCTTGGCTCCCTCCCCAGCTGGCAGACACCAGCAACCATTTCTCACACCTAATTGGAGCCTGTAGCAACACAGCTCAAGCGCTCCAAGGCCACCCAGAGCCATGCTCTGCCAAGTGATGAGAGTCCCGTGACCTGATTCCTGATTGTTTTCAAATTAAGAGGTACTTTGGGGACAACTAAAATTCCCCCAAGTGTGTGTGTGTGTGTGTGTGTGTGTGTGTGTGTGTGTGTGTGTGATTCTGGCAGCTTCTTCCAAAGGGCTCTGGCTCCTAGGACAACCAGACAACCACCCTGGTCCTCCAGGGCATCAGACTTTCCACCCACGGGGCCCAGCCCCTTTCTGAGCTCATGCTGAAAGCACCCTGCCAGTTTCTAATCTGTTAGGGGAATCCTTCCTACCCAGAAGAGCTGGGGCCTTGACCCCAGGTTAACCTGTGAGGAAAGAGAAGAAGGTGGAAGGTCCTCGTGTCTTATCTGCGAGCACTGCCCTGGGCCTCCAGCAGGGCAGCAAGCATGAGGAAAGAGGCCGCTCAGAGGTCCACATTTAGGACATTCTGCCAGGTTGAGGGGTGGGGGAGCAGATCGAGTTGGGGTAGGGAGCTGTACTGACCAAGGGTGCACATCTTTAGGGTCTTCTGGGCCTTCAAGGATCACATTCTCACACTGAAAGGGACATTAGGGAACACACTCTGTAACACCAAGCGTGGCCTATGAACCCTGGCTGGGTGGTCTTAGTTCAACAGTGAATCAATCATAGCAAAGCAGGGGCTGACATTGGGTCTGAGGCTGCCCACACTGTGGCTCTGTCTTCCAAGGCTCACTCTAGAGCAGAACTATCGTCCGCATGGATTCTTCCCTATTCCTCCTCGCAAGGCAGTGTTAGTGGGCTGTCGTTTGAGAAGGTCATGGGAGGCTCCTGGACTTTGGGACCTTGCTGCAAAGACAGAGCTGAAGAAGGTAATGCACTATTCTATTTCCAGTTTGAAATAAGCATAGCAGGTGTGAGGATGAAGTTAGGGTGCTTTCCTGGAATGCTCATGGCCAGCACCACATAAAACAGGGTGTGGCAGTGGTGCATGCCCATTATCTTAGCATTGGGAGGTAGAACAAGAGGATTAAGAGATGAAGATTATCCTCAACTATACATCAAGTTTGAGCCAGCCAAAATTAAGATAAAATAACTGTAATTATCTTGCATAATCCAGGGCCCTTCCTCTTAAAGCTATTTAAGGGTTAGGATGGACCGGGTCAACCTTTTCCATCCTTCTGGATCATCAACTTTCTTATCATTTCTTTACTTTCCAATATTTCTCTTCTTTCTTTACTTTTATGGACTCTTTCAGGTTCACTGAACTGGAGCTCCTCCCAAAGCTGTAGCCTTGGTTAACCGTCCTTGCTGGGCCTTTCCCCTTCCATTCTCCCATGAGTTTTATTGGTTCGACATTTCTCATGAGGGATCATTTTCTCTTTGAACTGTTTTCTCCCTCAGCTTTAAGGTCACATTCTCCTCATATTCCCCCTGTTGCTCTGATCGATGGCTCTCACTCTGCTTTGGGAACACAGATGTCCTGGGAGCACTGAGTTAAATGGCAACTCTTCTGTGAGCCTCCCTCTCCTCTTGCTGCTTCTCCTAGGGCAGAGAAGGCACATCTCCCCCTCCTCTCACCCCCACTCCCATAAACAAAAGCAGGGAGATAATGTGTGTTGTAGACCAGTAGTGTTGCCCATGTACTCATGGCTGTGGGACCACCCACCTACCGGGACCACAATCCTACAGAAAATTAAGTCTCCTTCTCCTAGGAAACCATCAACAGATGGCGACTGTTGTGGGAAGCTGCTTGTTTGTTTCCCAGCCGCCCAGACTCCCGAAATAATCACACAGAAACTATATTATTTAAATCACTGTTTGGCCAATCACTTAAGTGAATTGCTAGCTAACTCTTATATCTTTGGTTAACCCATTTCTCTTAATCTGTGTATTGCTATGTGGCTGGGGCTTACTGGGTAAAGTTCCATCTGGCATCGGACATCTGTCTCTGGCAGGGCTACATGGCTTCTCCCTGACTCCGCCTTCTTTCTCCCAGCATTCAATTTAGTTTTCCCTGCTTAGCTCTATTTTGCCCTGTCACAGGCCAAAGCAGTTTCTTTATTCATTAACCAATAAAAGCAACACATATACAGAAGGTGTTCCCATACCAGGGATGGTGGAAGATTGAGAGTCCCTCCTGCTCCAGCCTAGACTGTCAACTGTCTCAGTCTTGTACAGACAACCACAGCCTTTGTGAGTTCATCTTTTAGTCCCAACATGTCCAGAAGATACTGTTTCACTCTGGTCCTTCCTATTTTGGTCTTACAATCTTTCCATGCTTTCTTGCGAAATGGATGCTGAGCCCGGTAGGGAGAAGGTATGGTGTAGATGCTCTGTTTATGACAGGGCTCATCACAGATCCTTGGTCTCTGCACTTTGACCAGTTGCTACTTTGTAAGGTTGTTTTTAATGTGCTGGATAATTTTCATTTTGTAATGTGAAAATCGGTTGTTGTTTCCCACTCAGTGGCTGGCTGGTACTTTCATTTTGACTACATTAAAATTTAAAAATGTACATGCAGTTGTAACAACAAAACCTCATAAATAATTTTCTTTGCAGTTGTTTCTTCCATGATTTACTGAATCCTTACTTACTTTGGGATTATAACTATATTATTAAAACTTTTGTTACACAAATTTAATCTGGTCAAGGTTGTAAAACTGAGTACAGCTGATCTAATAGACAGGGGTGACCAACAGCCCATTCAGAGAAAATAAACAAAGAACTCACTAGCTTTTTCTACCAAATTATCTGACCTTCAGAAGGTCAGCAGAGTTCTCTGCAGCACAGGTGAAGTCGCTGTGGTCCTCAGTCATTGAATGAGAAGTCCCAAAGGACTGTTAAGTAGGGTTGCTGCTTGCATAACCTGCTCCCAGCTGCTGAGGTGGTTGGCTCTTCCTTAGGGCTATGGTCTAACCACCATTTGTAAAACTTCCAGGTACGGTTAAACTGTCTCTTCCACTCCTGGACCACAGTGCTTTGTGCTGAACTGGCTGACTCTGCTTGAATGCAGGACAAGGACTTCGACCTTTGGGTCTGCTCCAGCTTTGGTTGGTGGAAGAGGAGTTTGTAGAACCCTGGGTCAAGGAGATAGCTCAGGTGAAGGGCGGTAGACAAGGGTCTGCCATGAAGCTCTGGATTCCTCAGAGGGAGGTAGGGAGAAAGGAGGCATGGTATTCCCTCATCCCTCTACTGCATTCCGGGCCTTCAGAGGTTTCTGAAGTCCTCAGAGCCCAATCTAAGCAAATTGCAAATGCAAGAATGAAGTGTGTGTTGAGCCAAATTTTCGCTTTGGTTGGCCTGAAACTCTTAGCTCCTTCTGTGGTACTTGTTCTTTATTCCATGCCACGCCATCAGCACTCTTCCCACCAACACCTATATCTCACTATTCTACCTATCAAAACTATAGTCCTCAGAGCATCTGGAATATAGGAGGCCATAAGTACGGCCATATTAGTGAGGAGTATAAAAATGACATTGGGTTGACTAGTTTCATGGAAACCCAACACAAGGTGGAGTCATTTGGGAACCTCCATTTAGAAAATGCCCTCACCAGACTGACCTATGGGCAAGCCTATGGGGTATTTTCTTAATTAGTGGTTAATGTGGAAGGGCCCAGCCCATTGAGGGTGGTGCCTACCCTGGACAGGTGGTCCTGAGGTATATAAGAAAGCAGTAAGCAGTGTTCCTCTACCACCTGTGCTTCAGTTCCTACCTCTGAGTTCCTGCCCTGAGTTCCTGCCTGAGTTCCTGTCTTGACTTTCCTCAGTGATGAACTATTACTGGAAGTGCAAGCTTCAACAAATTCTTTCCTCCTCAAGTTGCTTTTGGTCAGGGTGCTTTATCACAGCGATAGAAACCCTAAGACAGGCACCCGTATGCTGGATACTTCACCTGTAGAACTGTCATCATCCATCTCAAAGATGAAGAAATAAAGAGAAGAAGGGCCACATCCATAGGAATATTGGCTACAGGAATTAGATTCCCACCAGGGTAGAGTTTGCATCTAGATAACTCTGATTTTATAGGCTGTGCTCTACACTAAGAGAAACTGGAACGCCCATGGGGAAAGCCATGCATGCAGGTGCCTCATCCCCCTTCACCTGGAAGGAGTTGTTTTCCTTACCACACATCTTCCTCTGTGTGTGCGCATGCGTGTGCGTGTGTGTGTGTGTGTGTGTGTGTGTGTGTGTGTTCCTGTTTGTAACATCATCAGAGCTGAATTATAGCTTGCCTTATAATATAAATATTAATATGAATATCCATCTACTATTTTAAAGTTTGAAAATGGTCAAAGGAGCTTCAGGATTCCAATCTACCATGTATGGATTTGAGAAGCCATTGCTCTATCCATACAATAGCTAATAAACCGAGCAGACAGAAATCCCAGAACCTCTTCTCAGATCTTTCCAAGAGGTTGAATGCTTTCCAAGAGGTTGGCCCAGCTTTGCTCTTCCCCAGGGACCCTCTCGGCCCTCCTCTCAGCCCCTTCTTCTCATTTCTTTGTGTCAACAGCCAAACCTGGAAAACTTTCCACTTGGGACCCTCAGTGGCCACACTGGTCGGTAGCAGAGTGTTTACAGGGACCTCCCCTCCCACCATACTCCCATTTCCTAGGGATTTCGCTAAACCTTGGTATGAACCCAGCTTCTACGCTTCCTGTGGTTCTTTCAGCAACCCCTCAAAGAAGTAAAGTTACAAGACAACCCACCACTCACCAGTTTAGAGACAGTGGGCAGAGAAAGAAAATCTGAATTCAACTATGGCAGAAAAGCACAAACAAAAACCTTCCTAGGCTGGGTAGGTCAGCACGAGCTATCACTGGAGAGTTGATATAGAGTAGGCGTAGACAAAACGAACTAAAAACTTAAGGACACAGTAGCTACATTTTCATGAATTTTGCCTCCAGGATTTCTACCAGGTCCTCAGCTTAAAAGATCAGAGAAAAATCTCAGTGGGCTTCTGGCCAGGAGCGATGTGAGATGAGAAGCCTGCTGGAATATATCAGAACACTCTGCTCTTCAGAACAAAGCCTGCTCTACGGAGACGCTATTTTACCGGAGCCTAACAGATTGGAATTTTATCAAAGCCTGCCCTACTTGGGAGAAGGGTACTCACGTGACTCTGGCTAGCTTTAGTCTTCCACGTGGGGGAGAGAAGTGAAAATGTCAGCCGACTCTAGCTTTCCACATCCCAGGAAACGCCCATCGGAGTCCTCTTCATTCTTTTGGTTAGAGGAAGGGAATTACCATCTTCAGTCCCCTCTAGCCTTCTCACCTTACTGAACAGTACCACCTAAACAAAATGAAGCAAAACTGCAGCCACCCTGATTCGGTAGGGAAGCCCACAGGGCAGAGACACAGGTTCGCCCTATGTGAGTCAATAGTCCAAGAAGGTGTAATAATTCTTACTGTACACTCAACTAGCAACAGAGCATCAAAATGTGGGAGTCAAAGGCTGGCTCTGGGAGAAATGGATGAATTCTCATTATACTTGGAGACCATCAATGGTGGACAGAATCAGCAGACCACAACAGGGAAGGACTTCGTAGAACTAACACAACAGTAGCATAAATCAACTGGATTTAACTGACGGCAAAAATACACATTCTTCTCTAGGTCAAATGGGACAGTCACTAAGATAGGCCACATTCTGGGCTATCTTACTGAAGTGAAATGAAAACATATAATGTCTTGTCTAAGACTATATTGGAGTTAAAGGAGAAACCAATTTTAAAAAGCCAAAGATTACCAAAATTTGTGGTAAGTAAACAGCATTTCTATAATAAATGGACAAACATAAGACCCTAAGAAAAATTTAAAAATCATTTGAATTAAATGAGAATAAAATGCAATTTTTCAAAATTAAGGGGTTGCAGCAAAGACAGGGCTTGGGAGATTTTTGGGGCTGGACTCTGACACCATTTGTCTGTGCTTCTAGTTTAGGAAAACAGCTAAACAAGAGTGGATTAAATACAAACTCATTGAAAGAAAAGGAATAAGAGTCAAAGAAGAAATCAGTGAAGTTAAAAACCACAAACCAATATAGAAAAGCCAATAAAAAAGGCTGGTTCCTTAAAAAAAAAAAAACAAAATTAATAAGCCTTTATATAGGCTAAGAAAAATCAAATGGCATAAATTACCAATACCTGAAACGAAAGAAGAGATGTCACTGAATATCTGTTGATGAGGAAGGATTCAAAGAGAAGGCAATGGATGCCTTACCTACAAATTTGATGGCCAAAATGAAATGGACCAACTCATTGAAAGAGACAACCTGCCAAAAGTTATATGAGAATAAATGGACTATCTGACCCAGCCTATATCTGCTAGCGAAATTGAATCCATAATGACATTCCCAAACAGAAAGCTTCAGGCCCAGATGGGTCAAAACACTAAGGACATGACTAAATTGTCTCCAAACTCTTGCAGAAGATAAAAGCAGAGGGAGCACTTCATAATTTATTCTATGATGGAAGCATTATCCTAATGCCAAAACTAGACAAAGACATTACTAGACAATAAAACTATAAACCCATAGTCTCCACAAATGCAAATACATATAAAACATACAAAATAATTCCAACAACATACTAGAAAAGTTAGACACAATGACCAATAGGTTTTATCCAGGGTATAAAAAGCTAATTTGATGTTCAAAAATCAATATAATTTATCATATCAATAAGCTAAGAAAGAAAAGTTACACGATCATAGTAATATAAACAAATAAAGCATTTGACAAACTTTAGTACCCATTTGTAAGAAAAACCCTGAGCAAATATGGAGAGAACTTTCATATTTAATAAACAATATATATAAAGAACCCTAAAGCCAATATCATATTTAATGCTGAGAAACTAGAAGCTTTCCCACCAAGATTAAGAGCAAGAATGTCTCTATCATCCCTGCATTGCAACATTTGTGGCAGACATTCTAGCTAATGCAGTCAATTAGGAAATGAAAAGGTACATGGAATGGGAAGGAAATACAAAGCAGCCATTATTCATACACAACATGATCGTCTATGTAGAAAGTTCAAAAGAATCAACAGAAAACAGAACTCATGACCAATCCTGTCAAGGTTGCAGAATACAAAATCCAATCATTTTCCCACCCACTGGCAACGAGCAAGTAGGATTTGATGTAAAAACACATTGCCTTTTACATTAACATTTTCCCACAGGAAAGATTTAGGTATAAATTTAACAAAAATATGTTCAAGATCTCTGTGAGGAAAGGTCTAAAATGTTGATGAAATAATTTTTAAATTAAGAAATAAGAGATAAGGTTCATGTTACTGAGCAAGAATTCTCAATACTGTCAAGATGTCAGTTCTTCTTAACTTATACAGGGATTCAAAATGCCCAGAACAGCCTACTTAACACAGAAGGAAAACAAAGTTACAGAGCTAACACTTCTGGGCTTTAAGACACACTGTAAAGCAACAGTGGTCAAGACAGTGTGAGAGACAAAGAACTCCAGGGAATGGAGAGACCAACTACAGACCCAAATAAAGGCTACCAACTGCTATTGACAAAATGAAAAACAAACAAACAACAGAACAACAACAACAAAATCAGGAATAAAGACAAGATGTAGTGATAAATAGTGCTGGGACACTGGATATTCAGATTCAAAAACAACCAGACAATAAGACGAATCTAGGCACAGACCTTATACTCTTCAGAAGAAAATGAACTCAAAGTAGATCCTAGAACCACACACAAAGTACAAAAGAGTTACACACCCAGAAGATAACACAGGAGAAAGCCTAGATAACTTTGGGCATGCCATCATCTTTATAGATGCCACATCCAAAGCCACCAATCACAAATCAATAAGATGGAGCTCAATAAATTATAAGCTTTTGTACTACAAAAGGTAATATAAAGAGAGTGAGATGGGAAGCCAAGGAGAGGGAAAGATGTTTGCAAAAAAACACACCTGATCAGGGCTGGAGAGATGGCTCAGTGGTTAAGAGCATTGCCTGCTCCTACAAAGGCCCTGAGTTCAATTCCCAGCAACCACATGGTGGCTCAGAACCATCTGTGATGAGGTCTGGTGCCCTCTTCTGGCCTGCAGGTATACATTTAGACAGAATATTGTATACATAATAAATGTAATAAAAAAACAAAAAAACACCTGATCAAAGGATATCCAAAAGTTGAAAGGACACTGAAAACTCAGAAAGAAAATAAACAATTCCACTGAAAAATGGGCAAAAGGTATAATTAGACATTTCACCTAGGAAGAAGTACAATAAGTAGCATATAGGAAGATGTTCAGGGCTGGGATTTAGCTCAATGGTAGGGCATTTGCCTAGCACACAGAAAGCTCTGGGTTCAATCCCCAGTGCTGCAAAATAAATAAGTAGTAGTAATAATAATAAGTTTGATATCTCATATCATTAGGCAGTTGCAAATTGAAACAAGAAAAACAATATTGTGATACACAAATAAGACTGTAAGAAGTTAACTTGAGAGGTAGAAGCAGAACAATTAGAAGTTTGAACTCATCTTAGCTATTGGAGTTCGAAGCTGGTCTGGGAGATGAGAAAGCCTATCTCAAAACAGAAACAATAGTGAGACATGATTACACACATAACCTATTAAAAATGGCCCAAACCTAAGATGCAAACAATACCAGTACTGGCAAGTATGAAAAAAAACCTAGGAAGTCTCATTCACTGCTAGTGGGTGGGGCTACAAAGCAGAGAAGATATTGAAGATGCTTTGTCAGTTTCTTGTATAATTCAGCATAGTTTGACCTTTTGGTTGAGCAATTACACTTTTTGATTTTTACCTAGAGTAGCTGAACATGTATGTCCACCCAGAAACCAATGCATATATGTGTGTAGCAGTTTTTCAACCTTAGTATGTTGTTGAACCTGCATGGCTTTGGACTTGTCCTGAATGGGAAGAAGAGAAACTGAAGAGATAACAGACACATGCACAGATAATCTCAGGGTGGTAGGGTGTGTAGTACACAATAATGGAGACCCACTGATGACCTGGACCTTCAGGGATATTCTAGATCACCGAGCAAGAAGGCAGGTTTATTGTATAAAGCTGAACAGGGAGGAAATGGTCTAGCTAATCTGTAGGAGGTCTCTGAAGGGGAGTAGTTTCATATTGCAGTTATCTGGGAGGAGAAGCTGTGGTTGACAGTTTCTACATACAGTGGTTTTAGCTAAAAGTTAGTCTTTGGTAACATCTGTTAAGGCAACTCATTCTGCCAATAGCCTTGGGTACCAATCTTAGTGCATGACTCCTTGTCTATGGACATGACCACTTAAGAGGAAAGAGAGTTCAGCTAGCTCAGTCGGTAGAATATGAGACTCTTAATCTCCGGGTAATGGGTTTGAGCTCCACATTGGGCGCCACTTGTAACGTGACCCACAAAGATAAAAATATTTACATAAAACAATTTATTAAGGGGTGCAACGGGGAAACAGACTCACAGATACCGGACAAGGTATAACCAGTTGCAGAGTCCTTCTGTTATTCTCAGTGATAGCTGGGAACTAACCATAGGCTGCTTCTTGCCTCCTGATCAGGTCTTTATTACCCAAGAGAACATGCATGTGACCTCTCTCTCCTCTTGAGCAGTATGTCTGCAGACAAGAAGCCACGCCCTAAGGCTGGTACCCCAAGGCTATCGGCAGAATGAGTTCCCACAACAAACATTCATAGCTGGCCTTTGTCGTTCCTGAGCCTGAGCTGGAAAGGGTCTTGCCATTCCCACTCATCAGAAGCACTAAGGTCCTTGACATGGACATGTTCATGTCAGCAATCCACATCTACTCCGAACTTCATCCTCTCCACACAATAGGTGAATGGAAAAATAACCCGTGGTTCAGATAATGGAATACTTACTAATTGTATGAACGGAGTGTTAACATTTGAAGTAATTTGTCTTTAGGTGTGGGGACTGGGGTGCTTCATGAGTATCCCCTAGCTCCTTTGCTCCCTTCTGTCTTCTATAGAGGTGCCTCATATCTCTACAGTATTAACAATCGAAACAGTTCTGTAGCCTGTTAACATGTGAGCCCTGAATGATGCTGCCTTAGCCAGGGTCCTCAGGCCATCACTCTCCTTTTCTCTTTGCCAAGTGGAGCCTTCATCCTGTACCCTTGAGAATGATTAGTTTCCAGTCACTTCAAGCTCTGTTTCTTCCTGATTACAAAATGATTTAAAGGAATTTCTTGATTGTTCAAAATATAGAAGAAGTTCTTACATAGTGGAAATCATCTTTAATAAAAAGGCTGAGCTGTGGCTCTGGGAAGCTTCTTGCCCAGCATGCACCTAACTGTAGGTTCAGTCCTCAGAACCACATAAAGCTGGGTGCACATGCTTGTAATGCCAGCACTCTGAGGTAGAAGCAGAGTTAGAAGTTCAAACTATATAGTGAGCGCCACGCCTGTCTGTGCATGTGCCTCGGGCTGCAGTCTAGCTCTACTTTAATCTCAAATAAAAAATTATTTTTTTCTGAAAACTTATCTGTATAGGACTTGGACGGTGACCAGGTCTTGAAGACATCGACCCAGAAGACACGTGTACCTTCAACTTAGATGGCATTCATCAGAGCACATTACACAGCTGTCTAACATCAGGGACATGGTGCAGAGTTCTTACTGACACCCTCAAGGAGAAGTGGAGATGGTGCCAGAAATCCCCAGTGCCCAGTACACCAACCTTTGTATATCATTTGCTTTTAGTTCCAAATGTGAGTTGCTGTGGGGATCGGGGTGTAATTCAACAGCAGAGCGCCGAGGCTACGGGAGACCCTGTTTCACAGACAGACAGACAGATAGGACTAAACTTAACTGCGCTTTACCTGCCTTCAGAAAATATTTAAACAAATAAAAAATTAGAGCAATGGGGAGACCAGTGTGATCAGATCCAATTAGGGACAATATGTTTGGGGCCAAACTATTGAATTCTTTAAAAAAAAAAAAAAAGCCTAAAGAATGCACATTGTGAGCCACTTAGTATAAAGTTATAAAAGTGGGGAGGGTCAGATGTAATTGATCCAAAAGAAAATAAATGAATTGGAAAATACAATGGTTTAGATTAATGTTCTCCCAACTTATTCCTTTCTACTAAATATAGATGAATCCAGTAACAGAGGAGTCTTGTGTGTCTGTTTTTTTCTTTTTTTTTTTAAATTAAAGCCATTTGAAGAGAAGTAGTTTCTCTAAGCAGCAAACCTATGAGGCATTCCCAGATTTTTGAATGACAGGCTGGGGGTGGGGGGCAGAAGCAGAAGACCCTGCTAAAAAGCATTGTTTCTGTTAGTTCCAGCTGTGGCACAGCCTGCCTCTGTAGCCACAGCAGTTCTGTCATCCCCGGTTGCCAGGCGACTTTCCACTGACAGCCATGTGACAAGTGCCCACCCGGCACAGTTCTCTCTCTTGCCTCTGTTCTCTCTGTCTCTCAGTCTCTGTCTGCCTGCTTCCCTCACGTCCCCACTCTGAGACAGACTCACTCTTTCGTTCTCCCCTACCCCAATAACCCTCTTGTGCTAACTCTGTTCTGCATGGTGTGTTTGTGTTCGCTTAGTGGCCTACCCTGGCAGGGCTCGACAAAAGGTCCCAACTTCATCTTTATCATTTTTGTCCTTTAAGTTTCTTCATTCATATTGATAGACACATACTCATTGGGGTTATATTCATTCCCACTATCCTCTTCAGGTAGATAGTGTGGCCAGACAGTCTGAGTCACTGAATCACAAGTATGTTGATTCCGGATTAGTTTTGGTTCTTGGAAGCCAGGAACCTTAGACACCTCAAACTGTTAAGTATAGCACTTCACCTTTTTTTTTTTAATTCTGGTATTAGAACCCACAGCCTTATAATCACTCTATCTACACCCCCATCCCCATAGCAACTCACCTTTGAAACTAAAAGCAAATATGATACCAAGGTTGGTGCACTGGGCACTGGGGCTTTCCGGCACCATTTCTAGGTCTCCTTGACGATGTCTGTTGGGGACCAGCCTCATCAAAAACACCTCTTGCCAGGGTAGGGGTGTGAAATTTAGAAATATAAGTAAAGAATAAGAAGACATCAGAAACCATAAAATAATACTGGGAGGGCATTCTAGTAAATACTGAAATCGTCAGGTTTAATTATCCATACACTTTTATACCACAATACAAAAGGGGGAAGAAGGCAACCAAAGGCTGCTTTAACATGATACAAAGGACAACTCGAACAGTTAATCACTTTAACTCTTTGAGACATCAAGTCATTAGCATTCTGTTGTTTAGGCAGTGAAGCTACCCTGGACCAATATCCTCAAATCAGTCCTTCTGCAGCTAACCAACCTCCAATTACAAAAGAAGGAGCAAAAGTATGTTTACATATCCTGACCACATGTCAGGATGGAAATAGGCTCACAGTTTTGGGCCTCCACAGGACTCTGCATGTTAGAGAGCCATGTAGCGTGCTGTTGAAGGTACATCTAAGTTGAAGGTACACGTGTCTTCTGGGTAGATATCTTAAGAGCTGGTTGTTGTTCAAGTCAATCAAATACAGACAAGTTTTCAGAAAAATAATTTCTTTTTTGCTTGAGAATAAACAAGAATCAGACTGCAGTCCAAGACATGTGTACAGACAGGTGTATCCTCTGGGATGTCCAGAGGACAAAGGAAAGGCTGGAGGCCTAATTAAGACAGAGAAATCTACAATAATTTTGAAAGGAAGATCACTTTTAAGATCACTTTTGGTGAAATGGCAAGCTCTGATGAACAAGTGGTAGCAAATGCCGGGCGGTGGTGGCGCACGCCTTTAACCCCAGCACTTGGGAGGCAGAGGCACAGAGCTCTGTGAGTTCGAGGCCAGCCTGGTCTACAGAGTGAGTTCCCGGACAACCAGGGCCTTGCAGAGAACACAGATCTAAAAAAGTAAAATAAATAAAATGGTAGCAATTGTATAAAGCAGTTTATATTATCGACAGTTCTGTCATCAGCTTTTTGTTGTTGTTGTTTGGTTTTTTTTTTTGTTTTTCAAGACAGGATTGCTCTGTGTAGTCTTGACTTTCCCAGAACTTGCTCTGTAGATCAGGTTGGACGCAAACCCACAGAGATCTGATGTGGAATTCCCCCTCTGTATGCTGTGAATATGTTTTATTACCATTGGTGAATAAAGAAGCTTCCTCGGCCTATGACAGGGCAGAATAAAGACAGGCAGGAAATCCAAACAGAGATATATAGAGAGAGTAGGTGGAGTCGAGGGGACACCATATAGTTGCCTAAGGAGAAGGACACCTGAAATTTACCAGTAGGCCACAGATTCGTAGTGATACACAGATTAATAGAAATGGGTTAATTCAAGATGTAAGAGCTAGCTAGGAACACACCTAAGCTATTGGCCGAACAGTATTATAATTAATATAGTTTCTGGTGATTATTTAGATCTGGATATCCAGGAACAAAAAAGCAGTCTGTGCTCACAGAGATCTGCCTGCCTCTGCCTCCCAAGTGCTGGGATTAAAAGTGTGTGTCATAGCACCCAGTCCTGTCATCAGCTTTTAAGTAAAGCTAACCCTAAGCACAGCGCTGGCTGCTGTTTTACAGTAGTTCAGAGACTTCCTGGAGCCATAGCCACACCCTAAGTGCTCCCCCCCCCCCCCCGCTTCCCATGGCTATTTGGGCTCCACTTTAATAGGATGCGACAGTAATTTTCATAGCAGTGACGTCATCATGCTCCTTTGCCCGTGTCGCCGTCATCAACCACGTTCCGGTTGGGGAAAGTCCGTCTGCCGAGTTCACTGAGTGTGTATGAGGTTCAGAGTCTGCCGCCAAGCTGCGGAGGCGTGATGGACAGACAGCCTGGGGAGTGATAAACTTGCTTGCTTTAAGTTTGGCCCCACTGTGTATATGAGCCTATGCTCCTGATAGCATCAGAGCAGCAATCGCTAAAGCCAGAGGATAGTCCAACAGGTGTAGTTGTTTTTAGAGAAACTCTTTTTAATAGCATATTTATTTTTATTTTATGTGCATTGGTGTTTTGCCTGCCTGTATATCTGTGTGAGGTGTCAGATCACTTGGAGCTGGATTATAGACAGTTGTGAACTACCCTGTGGGTGCTGGGGATTGCTCTCTGGAAGAGCAGCCCGTGCTCTTAACCACTGAGACATAGAGAAACTTTTTAAATAGAAGAATTAAACATATTTTTCTTTTCTAAGGATCCTAAGAAGCCTGTCAACCATTCTTGAAATGTAGCTCATCAACCTCACAAATAAGTGTTTGTAGTGCCAGTTGAATTTGGAAAGTGTCATATTAATGGTTAAATACCACATGCTTTACATATCCTAATTCTCATCTGATCTGCACTTTTAAATAGTTTTATTTTTGAGATGCTTTTCTGAAATTCTGGTAATGACATTAGATCTACATGAATATAAGAGTAATTGTTTGCATTTCAGTATGTAAATGTGAAAATATACGAGGACTTGGGAGTCATCTAAAAAGGTTTAGCCTGAGATCAACTAAGTCACACTAGAAAGGTAAAATGATGATCGATGGGACCTCACATGAATCAATGTTACTCATGTGAGATACCAGGTTTGTTTACATGGGTTCAGTTTATAATTATGGTCCATGTTTCTTTAAACTGCTTCCGTATTCAGGCAAGAACAGGTTTGAATATTGAGTTTGTTCCATTGAAGTGACTTTTATTTGAGGCAAATATTAAGGACCCAAGTATCTGGCCTTGGTGGGCTATTTGTTGATGGTTGTGTAAAGTTTGGAGAGATTATCTGTATCTTAAAACGCACATCATGAAGTTTCCAAATGTATTCAGGCCCACTGTTCTCAAAGGCATGCCAAAATGTACTTTAAAATCCAACTTAAATTTCACGTGGCAAATGCTGCCTCCTGTTCATCTGACATCCAGAGCTGAAAACCAACACAGTGTTGTTTAAAATAAACACGGAGAAGCATTTGGAGTTCACAGCAAATGTCTTTTGCTCCTCTGAGATTTTTTTGTTTTAATGAGAGATTAGGTCAGTCATCTCAGTTTTTGTGCTGGACCAGGTAGGTGTGTGTAACTAGCCACGCCTTTCTGAAGCTTTTACAAAAGGAACAGAGCCAGGCAGCAGAAGCCTTTGTCTCTGGCTGGGCTGGCTCAGAACATCTCCATATGGTTGCCCCAATACAATTCATCCTCATGAGCGCCAAAATGACCTTGCCACTTTCTCCTCAGAGCTGGGGTGTACAGTCCTTTCATCTCTTGTGCCCAACCTTCAACTGTTCCCATGATTCAGCACCAGAGTCCTCTGGTCTTATCAGGGGTCCCTCTGTGCCAGTTCTTAGCTCCCTAAGGGTCCTCCAGTCTCCACATCTCCATACACCCAGCCGAGTTTCACCCAAATTAAGCTCCATGAGGCACAGGTAAGGAATTCCTGTTGTTGTGGGAACTCCTTCAGCCAATAGCTTTTAAGACACCCGCCCACTTTGGGTGTGGCTTCATGTACTGTAAGTGCCAAGCAGTGTACTATTAGGCCAAACAGTGTTGTAATTAATATAGTTTCTGTGTGATTATTCAGGTCTGGGCAGCCAGGAAACAAACAGGCTACCTCCGTTTACATGCTGTTTTCACCTCAGTAAATTCTCAGGAGCCCCAGGATCCTGGCGCTGCTGTTCACTGCTACAGGGCCGCTTTACCCTCGTCTCTTGCATTGTGATCTGTAAACCAAGCTAGTTAAAAGATATCAGGAAACCCTCCAGTCCTCCAGCTGTGAGTCCAAGTTCAACAATGTGGCGCCTCAGCCGAAGGGGGTGGGGCCTGAGTATGCACTTCTCTGCTTCCTTCCTGGTCACTCAAGTTGTCTCTGTCTTCTTCCACCTATGGCTCCGCCCTGTCCCGAAGTCTTCTGAGTTCGCCCAATTTCAATGCGACAGTGTGCTGTGTTTCCATATTCAGTACTGGAGATTAATTCAGGGCCTTGCACGGACTAGGCGAGGGCTCACTATTGAACTACACCCTGAGCCTCTTTTTTCATTTTTTGCATTGAGATAGGTTCTCACTTAGAGGCCTATGCTGACCTCAAACTCACTCTGCAACCAGGTAGTCCTTGAACTTATGATCCTCCTGCCTCAGTCTCCAAAGCAGTTGGTATTACAGGCTTGCCTCACCAAGCTAGTTTGTAAAATATATATTTCGCATCCCTCCTTTTGATTTTCCCTTTTTCCTTTTCCAGCCTAAACGTATTTTCTTTCTTACTGCTGAGGTTTTTCTTGTTTATTCCTATGTTGTCCCTGCGCTGGGTTTGCTCTGCAGGAAGATAGCAGAGACCAAGTATGTAAGGGGCCAAGAACCTCGGATCCACCTAGAGAGAAGACTTCCACACTGATTGGGAAAGACCAGTTATGGACTTCACAAGTGTAAAAAGTGAATAATTTCTGAACAAGCTGCTGAAATGATGGATCTGCTTCTTAACTAACTACATAAAACAAACATTCTTTAAAAACAAACCTAAAAACTCTGTAAAGCCCTGTTTCTGACTCAGGTTCTCGAGCAGGTAGGTCCCTAAGGTGATTTAAAGTTGTTCCTATCAGAAAGCTATAAAGACAAAGGTCCTGAAGTATTTCAGAAAGAATGTGTTTTCTACTGGGATCATTGACTGGTGGTAGAGATGAAAAGCTGGTGGCCATAGTGTTTCTGGATTCTTCTAAGCCATTGGACAAAATGTCCATGGTATTCTTCTTCTGTCAAAAAAGAAAAATTACAAGATAAAAATAAAGCGAATTATTTACAGATGGACTGAACTTACCCACAAAGAGTCTTATGCTCTGGCACTGCTCTTGGGTAATTCCAGAAACATGCAAAGCAGCTGATAGATGGGGACAGCCTTTGCACATGGTTGTTGTCACCACTAGCAAGAGAGAAGCCAAGGGTGAGTGAAACACACCTCCTAGAAACCAGAGTGGAGAAATGAATGGAAAAATCTAGAAACAGAACATCCTGGGAATGCATCTATGAGTGCCATGACTTTGCATCTCTACCTCCCTTTTGTTTGGGGTTTTTGTTTTGTTTTGTTTTTTGTTTTTGTTTTTTGGGGTTTTTTTTTTGAGACAAAGTTTCTCTGTGTATCTCTGGCTGTCTTGGAACTCACTCTGTAGACCAGGCTGGCTTCAGACTCACAGAGATCCACCTGCCCCTGCCCCTGCCTCCTGAGTGCTGGGATTACAGGCAGGTGCCACCACCACCTGGAAGACACTGATAATGTCTCTGTTGCCTGTGAAGGAGTTTAACCTAACAAAAATGTTCCCAGTCAGCTGTCATATTTTATTCTTATTTCTGTTGATAAACATAACAGTTTAGATTAATCCTACACACACACACACACACACACACACACACACACCTCATAGAAGAGCCGTAAGAGAATTACAGTGGGAGGCACAGCAAGGAAGAATGAACTAGGTGGGTTTGGGAGCAGAAGCAAAACCACCAGAGAAGGGATCCACATTTTTAGGGGACTCGAGATCTCAGGAACACGGAGGTGGAGGTGGTGTCGAGAGTGATGGTCTAGACGTACCCACACCCAGATTTAATTATTCCTGGGGCACTTGGAATGTAGGCCGAATGAATCCACTGTGAGAAAGCAGAATTGTGGTTTTCAAGCCTTTGTCCAAATGGGTCGATACGGAAACATTCTGGTTGCATGGGTTCCTTATCACACCCTGGGAAAGCCTGGGACTCTTTGGACATGGTTTGAAAACCACTCAGATAAATAAGCCCCAGTGGGTACTGTTCAGCACAGGGCTGTGCAGCGTTCTCTAGTGTCTCCTGGTGCTATCTCCTGGGCAATCTCAAGGACATCTGGACCTGCCAGTCCTTCCTCCATTTTCATGGACAGCCCTCCTTGTCATCATTATCCCACCCCCACCATTCGTCCCCCTGCTGCTGGTCTCTCTCACTTCCAGTATGTGCGAACATGAAGCACACTAACTGTTCCCCTAAAGCTCTTTTGTAATAACCTCTTTCCCAAGAGGCCACAGAAGTACCCAGTTACCACTGCTTTTCTCAGGCTTCCCTTTGCTACACCCTGACCTTCTACAACCTTTTCTATAACCCACCATAGCCTTGCTCGCCTTCAGCCTTGGCTATCCATCACCTTGACCACTTCCTGTACAACCGCCCTCCCGCCTCTTGTCACCTGGTGACTCCTACTGTGTCCTCATACATCAATCACTTCCTTGGAAAGTAGAGGGATCCAGGTCCTGTCTCGTGCAGCTCATGGCACTCTACGGCTTCTCTATCAAGGGAACACAGTGACTATAATTCTAAAGACTGCTTTATCATCTCAGCCTCCTAATGTAAAAAAAAAATGGTTTATCCACAGGACTTACCCTTATATTCCCGAATGATGTATAGTTGCATTATAATTTGTTGAATGAGTGAATGAATTCAACACGGATAATTGTTGAGTAGATGAATGAATGAATGAATACATGAATGAATGAATACATGAATACATGAATTCATGCATTGACAGAATAAATGACAAGTAGTACCCTGCAAGAGCATATGGTCTTTTGGGACATTGCTTCAGGTGATCTTTCAGTTATGACTCCCATGAATGGGGCCACTGGTGAATTTCCTCTCATCTTTTTCTCAGGGACTACCAAGACAGGAGTCATGAACCTTTTGGAAATCAGACTCTCTCTGTGGAAAGGGAGGAGCTGCATGTCTGCACTGAAGCTCATAGCTGTTAGTGCTGGGAGACAAAACCCTGAAATCAGGTTTTGTAGCTAAAAGTATGTATACGTAGTATATGTAGGTGGCGGCAGACATTAGCTGTATCTTGGTATTTGGAATCCCCAATTCTATAGAGCAAGGACTTGCCAAGAGTCTCAGAAATAGCACAGACACGACTGGAACCTAGTTCTTGTTGCTACCCAGCCTTTCCTCCTGTTCTCGGAAAGCCCCTTGCTAATTCAGGGTGATGCACACAGTGCTTCCTCTCTGGCTCACCTTGTGGCCTTTGATGCAGGAGAACAAGAGTCCAAGGTCAGAGCACTTCCTCCTGACTCAGATTTCCAGTCCAGCAAAGCTCTGTGTGGTGTGGGCAAGGTGTAGGTGAGGCAAGGGCCAGGCCGAGCAAACCCAGGTGAAATGACAAGAAATCCATCCCCACATATACCCTTTTTCTCCTGGAACTTCAGAGACAGGTTCAATATATATATATATATATATATATATATATATATATATATATATATGTTGCACAGCAAAGGCAGGATGAACATTAGAGGTCCACCATCCATAGTCTAATTGAAAAGAACAAAATGTCCTCACCCACCCAAACCACTTTATGGCCTCATCCCCGTGGTCTCATTTCGGACCTGGAAGTGTAGAAAAAAAGCCATGATTGGGAGACCACAAAGGGAAGAGGTCATTAAAGCAAGCCTGGTCTAGAAACTGCCCCCAAGACAGCAATATTGCAGCTCCATTTCACCCAAACAGTGAAACAGCAGAACCACACGATGGCACGGCCAATCAGAATTAACTTATTTACTTGGCATGAATTATGTGCCAGGGAAATTGAATGCATGGTGACTCACCCTATCCACTCAAGACTGAATATCACCAATCAGAATACCCTCGCTTATGGTTGGAATTTCATGCTAGGCCATTGCAAGCAAAGTAGTTCACCCTAACCCAGTGAGACTCAACCCTCCAGGTCATCCCATACACAGGCAATTGATTCTTTCTCTGTCATACCTGCTGTTCTCTTTGGAGTGTACTAAATGTACTTCTTTTCTATCTGCTCTGGTCTAAAGAGGCAATTCTTTTATCCACCACTGTGGTGGTTTGAGAGGAAGCAGCCCTCAAAGAGAGTGGCACTAACAGAAGGTGTGGCCTTGTTGGAGTTGGGTGTGGCCTTATTGGAGGAAGTGTGCACCTCATGGGTGAAGTTTGAGGTCTCCTATGTTCAAGCTACACCAAAGTGAGAAAGTTCACTTCCTGTTGCCTGCCCATCTCAAGATGTAGAACTCTCAGCTCCAGCACCACGCTTACTACTATGCTACTATGTCCCATCATGATGATAGTGGACTAAACCTCTGAAATTGTAAGTGAGCCACCCAATTAAATGTTTTCTTTTATAAGAGTTGTCATGGCCATGGTGTCTCTTCACAGCAATAGATACCCTAACTAAGACAACTACAAAATCTCCCACCACAGGAAGCTGCTGAGGCCTTTGGGTTACATGTTGCAGAAGGGTCCCACAGACAATTCTTTTCCCAGGGGTTTTATTGTCAAGACTCTGATTTACAAAGGAGAGTGTCCAAGTTGCTTTTTATTTTCTTACCTGTGTGATAAGAAATGCTGTTATCTGTGGGGTTCTTTTCAAATCATTCCTTGCTATGCAGCCTTAGTAGGCTCTGGTTATACCCTTTGGCTAGCAGAGCTCCTTGTTTTGAAGATAGATATTGTTCCTGGCCATGGGTATTTGTTGTGGGATATTTGTACACTGTGTGAAGATGTATTGTTTTGATTGGTGTAATTAAAAATGTGAAGGACCAATAGCTAGGCAGAAAAATATAGGTGGGGCTTTCAGGCAGAAGAAGAGAACTCTGGGAAGAAGAAAGGGGTGTGTGTGTGTGTGTGTGTGTGTGTGTGTGTGTGTGTGTGTTAATTTAACTTATAAGAGCTAGTTGAGAACAAGCCTAAACTAAGGCTGAGCTTTCATAATTAATAACAAGTCTCCATGTTATTGTTTATGAGCTGGAAACCCAAAGAAAAATCCGGCTATAGGTATTGGTACAGAATTTTCCTCTGGAAGCATAGCTCTTTCACTGTTAATGTTCATTAGTCAATAAATAGCTAATTAAATTTGACATGTATTCAATACACAAGAACAATTGGCCTCTTCTCTTATTTCTTTTTCATCTGTACATCTATATGCTCTCAGGAAGCAAGAAGCTTACAATCTAGGGAGATAGACAAAAATTTAAAATATTGGAGAATATTAAAGATGTCAAAGAAAACATAAAAGTTGTAGCATTAGTTCAGGGTGCTTCAGAGATCAGGCAGATCTCAAGGATGCTTTATGGTTGAACACAAGACCTGCGCATCTCAGATGCAGGCTGACCTTTGGGCTGGGCCATATCTCAGTTTTCTGCAACACTCTGTTCACATCTGCTTTCCTCTACAACTGACTCCTTCCCCAATAACCAGATATTTAGACCACACACAACCCCTTTCTTAGAAAACAGTTCAGTTTTGTCTGCACGAAATCAATTCTCAACCAAGTGGTTGAATTTCTACTGCCCCTTTGCAGTTTAAAGTCACAAACACCAACACTGTTTTATAAAAGCTGGGCATGAGAGTCCCAAACGACATGAGTCTGCAGTTGTTGGCTCTGGCCTCCATCTTTCTATGGCCACCAATGTGATGCCTCCCTCCCTGTCTCTGGCCCATTTTGGGTGGATGTAGCTCTAACTGTTCTTGCCTTTTCCAGTCCCAGCCATTAACAGGAGCCAAGTCCTAATCTTTGCTCAGCAAATCTAACTTTCTTTGTTCTAAACTGTGCTGATTTCATTCTCACTCAACAGTTGTAACAACAAAAATATCTGGCTCAGTTAGACCCAAACAAGGAAGAAGCTCTAATAATGCACATGACTAACAACTGCTTGGAGGGAGGAGTATGGCTCAGAAGAGGTTCCCCCAGGAGCTCAGCCCATTTGGGGTGCTGTTTTATTGTTTCAGTAGAGCTGCCAGCCTGGAATAATGCCAAGATTGAAGGAGAGTTTGTATTTTCTGGAACAGACCAGTTTAAGACGAGATCAGAGACGTGAGCATTTGAAGGTAATAATATCAGGGCCATGCCATTAAGACTGGGGTCTCCCGATATTTAAGGCGTGTTCCCCAGGGTTCACACATCTAGACTGTCTTGGAAGATAGTCCTTTCTAGGGACAGTACTCTAAGGAGACAGTCGGGCAGACAAGCTTGCTTCAAGCTGACAGGCGCAAGTCAGAATGTAATAAACCATGAACTTTTCTTCTCTAGGTACCTAAAGGGTTTGGTTGGAATTGGGGAGGTAGGGTAGGAATGTGAGAATGTGGCTCATTTGGGAGTTGGGATATAGGGAACCTCAGGCAGTCACTATGGAGGACCCAATGGAGAGCTGGAGGGCATTGGTGGCTCCTGTTAAGGGTTGGGACTGGAAAAGGCAAGAACAGTTAGAGCTACATCCACTCAAAATGGGCCAGAGACAGGAGGGAGACATCACATTGGTGGCCATGAGAAAGATAGAGGTCAGAGCCAACAACTGCTGAAGTAGGAAGGGACACAATTCAGGGCTTGAAGAACAACCATCAGAGCCCTTGTGAGAGAGTGTCTGTCCTCTGTGTGCTGCAACACAGTGGGCACTATCACAGGAGGGAAGCAGAGGGCCGGTGTGCATGGAACCTGAAATGCCCTAGGGTAAGCGCACCAGTGTTATTCCCAGAGGATGATGGGAACAGTGAGAGGCTTCCTTCAGTGCTGACTGAGAACAAGGTCAGACAAATTCTTCTGGCTACTCAAATTTTGCCCCAGAGTATAAGTCCAAGGAAGACCAGGTCACACAAACCCACTGTGTCCTCCTGGATAATACATAATTGCTTGAGCCTTGTTGAATTGCCTTCAAGGAGCCATGATTTCTTGATGCCCAAATTAAATAAGTAGTTCCTGCCCCCGATTTTGTCTTAAGATACTAGAGAGACTTTGGTCAGATTATATTATACTGGGACATTTCATCCCTTTTTTGTCCCATTTTCTGTTTAAATGGACACTAAATACTTTAGGAAATTCTCTTTGCTCTTGGCAGTAAAAAGATCCAGGTGTTCAGGAGAAGTAAGTCTTTAGGGTGTGCAAAGATCTTATGGGAGGGACCACTTTCTGTCACCCTTGTCTTCAACACAGCCCTGTCAGGATATTTTGTTTCTTATTGCTGCTTTCATTATTAACTCTTGTAATAATTGTTTCTTTCTGCAAAGTCACCTAATGTATTTAGAAACAGCTGGGATTTCCTTAGTAAATGTTCTAGTTCCCGAGAAAGAATGTGGCTGTTTAATCTTTTCCAGGGCAGAAAAGTCTTTTAAATCTCCTATCCTTTTCTCTTGGGTCATCAGAATTGAGAACAATGCTGCCTTTTCCCCCCACCATATATTTTGTCTGAGGCAATTCTCTCTTATGCCAAATACATTTATTTCCTTATCAGATAGAAATGTGGGCAAAGTGGAACAACCTCATTGCATATGATTCTGTACGTGAGGTGCAGGCTCCATACTGCAGTGAAGTTTGGTTTCCCAAATGATTTGGGAAGGCCTTTCTTTTGGAGCACCTGTTCCAAGAAGCCATTTGAGAGTGTCAGTGGCTGCCTCTTCCTTCCTGGTAATGCAGACAAGCCCTTGTCCTTGTCCTTGTCTTCACATTAGTATTGACTAGGGAAGGAGCAGTATTTCTGCATTTGACCTTGTTTTCATTTTAAAAAGCAAAATAAAAGTCATTTAAAAGTAAGTCAATACATCCCTAAGTTTTGTTTTATAGGAAAAGGTGCAAAACAGGATGATCAAAGAGTGTTGACTACATGACCACACTGTGGACCCGGAGCCCAAACTGAGAGGTGTGGAGTTATCAGCACCCAGTATCTGCCCTCCGGTCTTCACTCTCGTCCCTACATCAACCTAAAACACTGCTCTGCTTCTGGTGTTAATCCCACCGGCTGAGAACAAGACCACCACCACAATTTAAAGTCAAATTTGAAGCAAGCTTTAATTAAATACTGAATGGGCTCTGGCCAGATCCATATCCATGTACCTGGGAAATGGCTCCGAGTTACAGTTTGTGGTTTAAGTATTTCCCATCAGGTCCAATTAGGGGCAAGCATGCATCCTGACATATTTCCTGCCTGTAAACCACCTGCCCACATGGGATCAAGCACATCCGGTGCAGATGAGTCAAACAAACTTGTTTAGGGGACTGAAAACATGTGGCTTGTTATCTCCCATAAGCAGTAGTCTCCAGCATTTCAGGAACTCTCTGTCCTTGGGCAAGGGGCTTGCAGACCAGAGGCATTTTTGTTTCATGGATCTCTGTAGAAAGGAGCACCGGGGCTGAGTCCCGCCACCCAGCCACCGGCTAGCTTTACACCCGAAATAATTACACGGAAACTGTATTCTTTTAAACACTGTCTGGCCCATTATCTGTAGCCTCTTATTGGTTAATTTTCACATCTTTCTTTAACCCATATTTAGTAATCCGTGTAGCACCACGAGGTGGATCGCTTACCAGGAGAGGTCTTAACCTGTGTCCATCTCAGAGAGGAGAATCATGGTGACTCACTATGGCGACTGCCTGAAGCGTCTCCCCAACTCTCCCAGAATTCTGTTCTGTCTATTCCGCCTACCTAATTTTCTGTTCTCTTAAAGGGCCAAGGCAGTATCTTTATTAATAATGAAAGTAACACATAGACACTCCTCCATCATTTCCCCTTTTTCTGTTTAAACAAAAAAGAAAGGCTTTAACTTTAACATAGTAAAATTACATGTAACAAGAGTTATCAAGCAAGAATTACAGTTACAATATTTATATCTATTTTTATCATAACTAAGGAAAACTATAATTACCTTATTCTTCAACTCCATCAAAGACTCCAGAAAGATATAATATTACCTAAGTAAACAAGAAATATGCAGCTTTCAAACTCTAGAAATGAGAGACAACTTGCTGCCTGGACAGTCACCCAAAGTTCCTCTGTACCGTTGGGGCATCCATCTTCAGCCTTCAGGCCCATAGTATCCAGCAGACTTTTCCATGAAGCAGGAAATTCCAAAGACAGTTCAGTCACTTTCTGCTGTGTCCTGCAGAACGTCTCGCAGACTCTTACACGAATCAGGAACCCCAAAAGACCGTCTCACCCTTAGGCAAGTTCAGCAGTCCTCTCTCTGTGGGTTCTTTGTGTCCAGTTTATGCAACAGTCCAGGCAATAGCAGTTTCTTGCCCAAATGGCTATCAAACTCCATAAGGAGCCTCTTCGATGCCCATCTTCCTCTTGAAGTAGATTGGTGCTGCCAGGAGCAGACATGTCTCATTGTCATGAAAAACCCTAAGTTATTAAAACATTAAATGCCATATTCTGCAGTCTTTGAAAGATATGAAGAATGCCTATCTGAAATATATCTATGCACATCTAGAAAATCTAACATGACTACAAGCTTGACTATTATCGATGATTATCCATTAACAACCTATATTTCCTAATTATACATTACATTCTTAAATGAACTACACAATCACAATACCTTAATCAAGATCAGAAATACATATACATATAACAAAATTGACCTTAAAATCCATACCAATACAAATTATTCATCTCTATATCATATCCCCCTTTAAATGTAAAAGAACATTTATAAGCAATATTTGGGAATATGGGCGCAGTTTTCTCTCTCCAAACTGCTTCCTGCTGAATGGGGACGCTGCCATTCAGGTCTTTTATGGTATAACCTGTCTGTTAGGTTCATTTCAGTCAGCAGTTGAGTGAAGTAATTTTTTGAGGGTGTTCACAGCAACCTTTCAGGAGGGCGTGGTGTATCATACCATATTGGGATAGAAGCAATCCACAGAATCTCATCCTCTGTGAAAACAAAAGAAGAAACTCTTTTTCCAAAGCATCATGTTCTTAGATCCAAATTCTGAAGCCATACCATTAAGATGTCCATTCTGGTCTAGCTTGGCAGTCCATATAATGAAATGTCTCTCTGTATTTAGCTCCTTTACAGTCAAAAATTTCAAAGAAAACACAATAAAATACACAATCCAGACTCTCTGTGAATTTTCCATTTTTACGTGGCTTATTTTCATTCTATCACTTTAGTTTATTCTGTCTCTTTAAAGACTTTACCCTTTTTTTAAAAGCATTAACTTTATTCTCTATATTCTTTTTCTCTCTCTCAAGCCTACATACATGCATCCAACATTGTGACTCATTTAAAAGTCTTTTATGTCTGAATCTGTCCTATTGTGAATCTGTAATTCTTCTACTGTCGAGAAACATGTTTGATTTGCGCCTTTACATCGCTAAGCGCTTAAGACTCTAAGCTGTGACATTCCTAGGTCAAAAACAGGTACTGTGAGCTTGCCACGCCCAGTCCAACATGGCGGAGCCACTTGTGACTCTGAATCAGTTGCACCTCTGAGCTGCAGAGCCACCTGGGCTGTTCTGGATGTTGGCTCCACCTCTCTCCAATTTCAAAATGGAGGATGTACCATTTTCTACTAGCTCTGGGGCTGCCAGGTAGGAGCCACACTCAGCACTTTAACTCTGAGATTGAGCATGCAGCACAGAAACACTTTTCATACAAGTTACAGCCAAATCTGAGACACAGAGCACTGCACAGTCTGAAAACATCTCTCTGTATGGCGGCAGAAATCCGCCATGTTCTCCTGCTCGCCTAAGCCTGATTCTGCCATCTGCCCAGGTGCAGGCAGGGAGCAGGGAGCCATTGGCACAGTGTCAGAGCACTCTCCTTCCTATCCCAAGCGGGAACACAAATATCCAGGCCCATAAAAGCCATTGAAATGCTTTAAAGCCAGAGTTTGCACTGGCGGCACAGCACCAGGAAGCCGCGTTTTTAAAATGACTCAGCTTTTTCTCTGCCGCTATTGCCGAAACAGGAAATCTCTCTACAGCACGTCCTAGAAAACAGCAAAAAGCTGTGTTAAACTCTCTCTCTCCTTTATTTAAAGCCCTCTCAGGTTTTTAAGTGGATTTAGTCACCACGTTGGAGCGCCAATCTGTTGAAGGAACGGTGGGGCTGCGTCCCGCCACCCGGCCACCGGCTAGCTTTACACCCGAAATAATTACACGGAAACTGTATTCTTTTAAACACTGTCTGGCCCATTATCTGTAGCCTCTTATTGGTTAATTTTCACATCTTTCTTTAACCCATATTTAGTAATCCGTGTAGCACCACGAGGTGGATCGCTTACCAGGAGAGATCTTAGCCTGCGTCCATCTCAGAGAGGAGAATCATGGCGACTCACTATAGCGACTGCCTGAAGCGTCTCCCCAACTCTCCCAGAATTCTGTTCTGTCTATTCCGCCTACCTAATTTTCTGTTCTCTTAAAGGGCCAAGGCAGTATCTTTATTAATAATGAAAGTAACACATAGACACTCCTCCATCAGATCTCTAAGGCATGGTAATTGAAACTTAAAATGTAACTTTGGCTCTCACACTGGCATCATTGATTTTTGCTTTGTCTATTTTTAGTCTTTATAAAATTTAGCTTTGAGTATATTTTTTCATGTGTACTTTTGAGGACAGTCTCACTGCAGCAAGTAGCAATATGCTTTCATTTTTATTGGTCTATGTTACTATTATGTAAATATATCAAAATGTTGTATCTGTTTCTGCTATAGCTTCCCACTTACGTTATTTATAATTCTACCAGCCTGGTCCTGCCTGGTCCCTCCTACATCTTCCATATGTAAGTGACCTTTTCTTTTTCTCCAAGCCTATGGTGGTAAAACTCCTGTTAGCACTAGGATACCATTGGGATTCTGACATTACATGACTAGAATCATCCATGTTTTAGACAGAATGGAAAACAGAACACACATGCTATTCTGTTGGTCAAGGCTTTTAGAATCTGCCATAAGACACTCTGTTCACATTTCATTGGGCACAGTTTGGTGTCACCTGGTCAAACTTAATTATAAAGCTGAGACATGTTCTAGATAGCTAAGATCCAGCTAAAAAAAATCATCCTTTTCTCCAGTCCTGGAGATGGAAATCAGGGTCTTAAACATGCTAGGCAAGAAACCTACCACCCTTTCTGCACCAACAGGGCCAATAAAATTGTGTAAGTTAAAATACTGTTGAAGGAGAGCAACAGCCTCAAACATCCACGCAATTTAATTCAAATCATGCATTCCATGCTAGTGTAATCATGCGCTATACTAGATTCAGAAATTAATGATGCATGAGCTTAGTCTAATCTAATACAGAAAGAGTCCCCACTCTAGTAAGCGGTTCTAACACTCTAGCTGGGCATTGGGGCTTTAAGAGCACACCACCCCTTGCTCCTGTCTTTAGACAGTTACCACAAAGATGTGAGTCTATTATAGCTCTTAACAATTATGGGTTATGCAGAAAGGCATCCAGGAGGGTGACAGAAGAAGAAAATTAGAATTGGGAGTAAGACTATGGGCTTAGGATGAAGTCAGACCACCCAGGCCTTAACAATTCCAGAGAAAAATGAGACACATGACAGTGCCATGTTTAAGGGAGCCTAGAATAGACCTAATATGAAAAGAAATGGGTGGAATGAGGCTGGTCAAGTCTGCAGTGGCCAAGAAAGGGAAAGACAAAGAATTCCATGCCCAAGCATTTAGTGGACACATCCATCCCATTATCCTTCTGTAATACACACCCATAGAGGACTTCTAGTATATTACAATAAAAGATAATATCACCAGTGTTTGGCTGGAATCTCCAGCTCACCCCTGCTTGATCTGGCCATTCCTCTCTCTCCCCAAACCCTGCCCTTTCAGAAGAAAAGGCCAAAAAGTCCAGTTCAGCATTCCTGTCAGGTGCTGTGGTTCCTCCCCTCAAGCTGGCAGCCCTCCAACACAAACCCAGCTTGTGGAGGACACATCATAACACCCCACCATCTACAGAGTACTTAAGCCCCTCCTCTAGGTCGGCCCTGTGGTTTTCTTCTTGCCCTCTTCCCCTGCCTCCATCTCTGGGTGCCTTAGGGTCACAGGACAGCAGCAGGGTTGGGAGCAGGGAGTGCTTTGCCCAAATAAACCTGGTCTTGTACTTTTTAATTCAGCTTGATCTGGCTTACTGTGTCAACGGAGAAAACTATAATTAGGGTGCAGAAAACCTATTAGCCAGCAAATGCATCAAGGTGAGACCCAAAGTGTAGTCCTCTGGAACTTTCCCAGAGATCCAGATCTCAGGAGTTTGGCCTCTTCTCTGCTTGAACAAGCTGATGGTTTTCAGGAATTGACTCGCTTGATCTGACTGATCCCCAACCTTGGGGAGTGGAGTAAGTGCTGGAAGGAAGGGTGCCATCACCCCCACCCCACATTTCCCTCCCCACAGGTATATCTGGGGAGAGGGAAAGGAGGCAGGAGAATAACCATAAAAGAGGAACTTTTTAATTATTATTTTAATGAAGACCTACTGTGTATCACATGTAACTCTAAAGAGTTAACTCTAAGGAGTTCACACACCAATGGAAAAAAACTTTTAAAACCGTGCATACTGGGCCAGCAAGACGGCTCAGTGAGTAAAGCCACTTGTGGCCAAACTTGACCTGAATTCCATCTCTGGGACTATGTGGTAGAAAGAAAATTTCTTCCTGCAAGTTGTCCTTTGACCTCCACACATGTACCAGGGAACACCTGTGCACATATGAATGTGAATGCATACACACACACACACATACACACATGTCTGTGCACACACATGATTTGCAAAGGAACAACTGTTGAGTACTTCTCTTGGGTCTCTTCAGGTTGCCCTCCTGTGTGATATAATACAGTGTTGCCTCATACTGAGTCATAATACAGGTGTCTGTCTGATCTCTTTCCCCTGGCAAACGGCTTTACACTGCCCACAGTGTGGTATGACTCGTGTTTTTCTCTTGGCTCAGAGTCCCGAGCACCTTCCACGGCAGCCAGTCAGCATTTTAAAGAGCCTCCTCTGCAGAACTGCAGACCTCAGGGCTTCTCTGCGGTTCACTGCCTGTCTCGAAAGAGGAAAGTTACTGCACCGGGTCCAGAGAGCAGCTCTGAAGAAGAAGCGAGGCATTGTGTGTGTGTGATTCAGCCCAGCGTGCCTTTGGCCTTCCACGGTCAGGCTTCCTTTATCATATCCTCTGAGATCACCAAAGAACTTTGGAAATCAGAACCATCGCCTACGTGCCTCTCGTAGCTGATGAACAGAACTCTTGGATCTACCATCTCAGTAAATATCATTTGAATGCCTCTTTCCCCACCAAGGAATTTCTGTAAGGAAATATGTTGTAAAGTGAGATACAATTTAAATCTATTACTGTAAATTACCAGCAGAGGGATCAACCATGCTTGTGAAAGCAGATGAAACTTTAGACATATAACGTGGGCGTTTTTTCATAGAATTTATGATGTGGCAACTGGCTTTTCTTTTCGGGGTGCATGAAGACAGTGCGGTTCTTCTAGCACACTTGGCAAATCCTTCACCAAAATATGGGAGTCAGTTAAGATTTTTATCAAATTCACACAAGGCTTGGTTTTGGAAAGTCATGGGTCTGTTGTCCCCAAAAGATGATGACTCCCAATCTCCCCTCCCACTCTTAAACAAAGCAAACATCCATGTTGTCTTTGTTCTCTGAGATGATAATGAGCCTCTCCTTGAGGACCCACCCTGTGAACATAAGAAGGGAAGATGTCTTTTGTATTGTTTAAGTAGTAATAATAAGTAAAACTCTCTTATGAAGGAGAAAGGCAAGCTGAACCCCAGCTCTCTCCAGCAACAATAATCTGACCTTGGAGAGAAAGTTTCGGTGGCATGTGGATTGTAAACTTCCATATGGAAAGGACTTACTTTGTATCTCGGGACAGCTTTCTTAAGCTATAATTGTCTGCCGTATGATTCACACCCATGTGGTTTTGAGTTCAAGTTTCTCAACTTTACTAGGCCTCAGCCTTCCCCTCTGTAAATGAGGAGTGAAAATAACAATGATTTGCTAAGCAGATCAAATGCGTGCATACAGGCTGATCCCTGAAATTGAATGAAAGCAGTAACAGAAAAATAATGTTTCATCTTCCTACACTCAGTTTGGCATTGAATTTTCTGATCAGCAGGATTCTATTATTCTGATTTTCCAATTATATGGTGGAAATATTTAGCTTGTCAATTTATGATATTTAAAGTGTCAGATTCAGTTTAATTGGATGTGGTGTCATTATCTCTGGGGATGACAGATTAAGGATTTGGGTTCATGGGAGGTCTCTCTGGTATCTCATGTGCTTAATCAGTGGCTTGGCTTCAGGAGAGACCCTCCACTGTTCCCTCAGGCCACGCGGTACAAGGACCTGACAGGTTTCAGGAATACGTTAACATTTGGGGACACAGAATCCACTTGCTGTATTTCTCCTTTTCTCCAAATGTTCAGGCAGCAGGGCACCTGTGGATTTTAATTCTCCAGCACCCCAGGCAGACAAGGGGCAGAATCTCACTGTCACTCTCAGGTGGCAAACAGCAGCACCCCCACCCCAAAACCCTTGGAGGTCAATGGAGAAGCTGAACACTGTTCTGAACTATCTCATTCTCTCTGAACTCTCTCTGCTCCTGTTTCTTGCTAAGGTTCCCCGGATGGCACAAGGTAAGCTTTTTGTCCTATTGATTTCCATTAACATGGACTAGGCCTCAGCCATAGCAGGTAAGAATCCTTCAAATAAGGGCTGCATGGGAAGTGAGCCGAAGGGAAAGCAACGGGGCTGTGCTCACCGGCCACTGTGTAGCCATCAGAGCTGGTGACATCCCGTGATCATCTCTATCCCTCTGTGCCTTGTAGTCTCTCACCTCCCCTAGGTAAACCCCACCCCCGGTTTTTCTAAATTTAGTTTTGCAACAAATGAGGAAACGTATAGCATCACGAGAGCCATAACGCCCTCCATTTTTCAAACTTGGTCCTAATGCACACATGCACTTGCCTTGTACAAAAAGTTACAGGTTGAATAAACTGTTCTCTCCTCATAATTCACGTGTTGAGCCTCCACCCCGGCTTCCTGGACCTCGGAATGTGACCTGGTTTGGGAGTAGGGTGATCGCAAACACAATCAGTTTGTTTAAGATGAGGTCATACTATGGTGGGCCCTTAGTCTAAGATGACTAATGTGTTGTCTTTATTCAAGGGGACACCGGCACACAGACGTGACGGTAGGTGATGCATCCACTAGCCAAGGATAGCTAGAAATCGTTATCAAGCTACTAGAAATCAGGAGAGAAGCTGGGAACAGACTTCAGAAGGCAGAAACGCTGCCAGCACCTTTATCGTGAACTGTCAGCTTCAAGAACCGTGAGATAATGCACTTCCGACATTTAAACTACCAATTTGTGGTACTTTGTGAAGGCGGCACTGGGAACCTAATGCATGGAACAAACTGTTCTGTCTTCCCCATCCACCCTCCTTCCACCCTCCCTCCCCAACTTCTGAAGAAGCAGCCATGTTGAACAACAATGTCACCCTCCCCTGGTTCGAGTTCACTGGCAAACAACATCCAAGAGCAAAGAGAAAGTCTCTGATGACTTCAACCAAAAATGTAAATCACAGGAACTGGCAAAAACCATGTTCCCACCCAGAAGAAAAGTAGCCAGCCACAAGACAAAGCTAGCGCCCGGAGCTGTAGACACCAGTCTGGGAAACAGAGGGCTAACTAACTGGTCGCTTTCCAGCCCTGGGCTCCATCTGTGCCGGAGACCTCAGCTGCATCTGCACTTGGCTCTGATTTGAATTCCGGGAAGCTGTAATGACCATCCAGCGAATTCATCTTTTGCTAAACCCAGTTCTTATTAGGTTTAGGAGACTTGTGAGTCAGATTTCTACTCTCCAAAATTTGTATCCTCTCATTATTCACAGAAGTGGAGGCCTGCTATTCCATAAGCAGCCAGGGCCTTAGACACGCAGGGTACAGAATCCGGAAAAGGATATCGCTAAGAGTAGATAAAAATAATTCTAAATTTACTTTAGGTCCCCATAAGATTATCAGTGCCCCCAATCAGCAGGAAGTAGCCTGAAAAATTACACCAACATTCCCCAAAAATGGACTATGGATATTTTCCTTTGTTTAGAATGTTGGTTACAAGTAGTTATGGACAATGGTCAGAAGAAAAGCTAAATAAAGGATATTAGATTCAGAATTCTTGTTCTTTTAAAAAAAGGGGGGGAGTGCTGTGGGACAATGGTCGTACCCTGTAAACATTTGTTTATTGTACTTGTTCAATAAAATGCTGATTGCCAGTAGTCAGGCAGGAAGTAGAGGCACGGCAATGAGAACAGGAGAATTCTGGGAAGAGGATTCTGCAGTCTGCAGTCGTGATCCAGACACAGAGCAAACAAGATGTGTCTGCCTTGCTGAAAAAGGTATTGAACACCGTGGCTAACATAGACAAGAATAATGGGCTAATATATGTTATAAGAGTTAATAAGAAGCCTGAACTAATGGAACAATCAGTTTATAACTTAAAAAAGAAGAGTAGATGAAAAAGCACATAACCGAATGTGTTAACTCATGACACAATATCCGAGAAAAGGTTTATTTTAGCTTGTGGCTTCAGAGGTTTCGGTCTCCGGCCATTTGGCTTGGTTGCTATTAGGCCTGAGGCCAGATAGTACAATATATCATGGCAGGAGGGTGTAGCAGAGGAACACCACCCAATCCGTGACAGCCAGGCAGCAAAGACAATGATAGGAAGTAGCTCAGGTCCCAGTGCTGTTCACCCGCAGTCACCTACTTCTAAGTGGCCCCCATGGAAAGGTTCTACTACCTCCAGGACCAACGTGCTACTGTGTTATGGATCCATGAATGGAACAAGCCATTTTAAAGGTCAGTATCTTCAGGCTCCAGTCACCTCCCAAACACCCCACCTCTGAGCACTTCTGAACTGGGGGCCAAGTCTTCAAGACATGTGCTTTGGGGAGCAGGGTACATTTTACATCCACACCAATAATAGTAAGTCTTCTTAAAGCATTCTTTCTTAAGTGAAATTTTAAGCCAACATAACATGTGAAAAAGTAGCATAAAACTTTACCTTTTCAAATAGATGCCAAAGTCATCCATGAGTAGGAAGTTTCATTAACCTATATGAAGGCTTGTTATATATAAAGTCAGCATCGTCCCTTCATCTAGATGCCAGTAGAATCACTTTACCTATGAGGTTTATGCTAGTTTTATTTTCAAAGCACATATTCGCCTTGTGATAAACATCAAAGGCTTGGTACTCTGCCCAAGAAAATATTGCTGTTTAGTCCATGAACAATAAGGCCTTTCCTGTTGGCTCGTTATCATGTTTCTTTTAATTCTCAGAAATAGTTTTAATTCTGATTTATGCACGTTTAATGGCTTCTGATATGTGATTGAGTCTGTAAGAGTCCCAGCTGCAGACCAGAGAAGGATAAGCAAATGAAATAATTCCTCGCGCTATTTTGCATGCTAGCTCTGGAATGCATCCATGTTCTGACCAACACTTTTTCCTAGGACAGCTTAAGAAGATGTTAACTGTTTCTAATCACGCACAATTTCTGTGAACCAAAAATCCATGTGTGGCTGATGGGGTGGCTCTTCCTCATGAGTCTCACATGAAATGACGGAGTGCCGAGTGAAGGATTGGTTCTCGAGGCCATGGCATCAACAGGAGGTGACAGATTTCAGGAATTTCAGCCCAGTGGGAGGAAGTTAGACTATGAAGGGTGTGGATTTGTAAGGAACATTGTGACAGTGGCCCCTCCCCATCTCTCCTTCCCTACTTAGATGCCAGGAGCTGGGAGCTTCTGCTGTCTTCTGTTACTTCCATAAGGCACAGCCCACCATAGGCCTTAACATGACAAGCCAACTAGCTGAGTCTCCTAAAACTGTGAGGAAATCAACCTCCTTTCTTTACACCAATTGTGTCAAGTGCTTTCTTATTGTAAGAGAAATCTGATCTCTAATACAAGACTCTACCAGAGATAAATCTAAAATATTCACTTTCAAGGTGGCATTGTGTGGCTTGTAAGTCAGTGTTTTGCTGATGGCATGAGACCTCAGTCCTCATCACGCGACCCACCCTTTGTGCATGTCCTCGACTTGACAACTGGCTTCGTGGGTATGAGTAATACGAAGAAGTAAAAGCAGAAGCTGTAGCCAGGTGTGGTGGCTAAAGCCTGTTATCCTAACACTTGAGAGGTAAAGACAGGAGGGTAATGAATTTGAGGTTAGCTTAGGCTACATAGTGAGTTTAAGTCTAGTGTAGGCTTAATAGCGAGACTCTGTCTCAAAACAAAGCCACAAGGAAAGATAGAAATTGAAAATTTTTGTCATCTAGCCTTGGGTGTCGTTTTTACATACTGGTTCCACACATCAGCACCGTTCAATATGAAGGGACAGCAATCCTGAGAGAGAAAATGATAATTAGAGGTCATTTGAAGTCTTATCATTTTCACTCTGAGTATTAATGAAACTTACGTAAAAATACTTTTAAAACAAACATATTTAAGATAAATTTAATAAATCAATAGCAGTTACAGAATTCCAGGATCAGGATGATGTCACTTGGATATCAACCAGATTAACTTGATCACAGAGACTAAAACCAGAATGTTTCTAACTTCATACAGCAAATTAATGACTAAAGCAGGCTTAGATCTGATCCCCCGGCTTCTGCTTAGGGTTTGTAGTGAGCATGCTGGCCTGGAACTCGGTGTCCATTCTTACCTCTGTCTGTCAGCACACCTTCCTGCCACAGATGTTGGGGACACCAAGCCCATGGTTCCCTGTGGCTGGAGTTTCGTTGTGATGTAGCTTCAGATGACCAGACGGCTCATGTGAGTTCCAGGGGCGGGCTCCTGCAGCTCAGGTTGCTTCTGTCAGCAAAAGGTGAATGCTATCGTTCAATAGGACCTCCGAGAAACTTCATGCAATGGCATTGAAATGTGGAACTGTAAAGAAAGAGCCCCTGTGAATGGTTTAGTGCCGCCATTATGGAAGAGAGCTCTCATGGGAATAGGTTCCAGGTAAAAGGAAGCTCTTCCCTATACCTCCCTCCTCTCCTTTCTTCTCCTCTCCTCCCTTCTCCTTCCTTTCCCTCCCCTCCCCTCCCCTCCTCTCCTATTCTCTCTTCTCCTCTCCTTTCTTTTTCTCTCTCCCCTCCCCTCCTCTCTTCTCCTCTCCTCTCCTCTTCTCTCCTCTCCCATCCTCTCCCCTCCCCTCCCCTCCCCTCCCCTCCTCTCCTCTCCTCTCCTCTCCTCTCCTCTCCCTTTCTTCTCTACTCTTGCCCCCCTGCCCAGTATCACAGGATGAAGGCCCCAGCCCGATGCTGGCTCCTTGACCTTGAATTTCTCAGCCTCTGTAACTATGAGAGATAAGGTTATTTTCCTTGTAAATTGCCCAATCTTTTGGATATTCTGCTGTAGCAGCACAAACAGACTAAAGCGGTGGTCATGGTGGAGTAGAATTATTCAGGGACAGAAGAAACTGAGGTCTTTGTGCTGTGCTCACAAGAAAGGGCTCAGAAGAGGTAGTGTGGCTAAGGATTATAGCAGTGGTTCCCTGTCTTTCAGATCAAATTAACTAATGTGTTCCTGACACCAACCATTTCAGTGGTGATTTCACAGGCAGCAGGATGGGGAATGAAAGAATTAGCACCTCTGGGGGAGGGTGGTGGTGATGGTTGTTGTTGTTGGTGGTGGTGGTGGTGGTGGTGGTGATGTTTAACAATTCTGGGGTTGTTCCTAGAATCTAAGAACTGAACCATTATTTCAGACCATTCAAGAATTACAAATTCCCTCTATCATCTTTAGAACAAAGTCCATCACCCACTCAAGAATGAGAAATGCAGTTTGACTTCTGGAGCCTGACCTGACTTTTTCAACTATGTCTCTGTCCTTAGGAGCTAGCCTGGCCCTTGGAAATGAGCTATGGTCTTCTGTTTTACACAGGCAAGTTCCTGAAACATCAGGATTGGCCAAGGTTTTCTGTTGACTATAACGGATCACGACATAAACAAGAGGTGAAGCAAATAGCAAAAGAAAGGAGAGTCATAAATGAAAGGGTAATCCTAAGTGCACAGGGCACTAAAAATTAGAGATAACCAATTATATAGTAAATTGGATAATAATACAATTTTAAGTGTTCACATATGCCAGGCACTTATAATAGTGACTTATATACAACATTGAGAAAGCAAGCTAACTGAACTGCAAAGGAGGTATTTTAATTTCTGCTCTGTAGATGAGAAAAACTGATGCTTCTAATTAACGCCTATGTTAAGCCTAGATTGGCAGAGTCTTCCCACCTACAGGATGATACTGCTAGCAACAAAACTCGAGTGGTGGAAGACAATCTGTTTACACAGCAAAGTAGAAGTAATACGGATATTTCTGAGGAAAAACAAAATGGGAGATGGCTCAGCAGATAAAAAACTTTTTTATTATAGATTTTTTTGAGCTCTACACTTTTTCTCAGCACCCCTCCCTGCCTCTCCCCTCCCCTTCAAGCCTCTCCCAAGGTCCCCATGCTCCCTTTACGCAGGAGATCTTGTCTTTTTCTACTTCCCATTTAAGTCTCTCTTAGGGTCCTCACTGTTGCCTAACTTCACTGGGATTGTAATTTGTAGGCTGGTCTTCTTTGCTTTATGTTTAAAAACCACTTATGAATGAGTACATGTGATAATTGCCTTTCTATGTCTGGGTTACATCACTCAAAATGATGTTTTCTAGCTCCATCGATTTGCCCGCAAATATCAAGATGACACTATTTTTTTTTTCTGCTGTGAATTACTCTATTGTGGAAATGTACCACATTATCCTTATCTATTCTTTGGTCGAGGGGCATTTAGATTGTTTCCAGGTTCTGGCTATGACAAACAATGCTTCTATGAACATAATTCAAAACATGTCCTTGTGGCACACTTGAGCATCTTTTGGATATAAACCCAAAAGTGGTATTACTGGATCTTGAGGAAGGTTGTTTCCTAATTTTCTGAGAAATTGCCACACTGATATCCAAAGGGGCTGTACCAGCTTGCAATCCCACCAGCAATGCTGAGTGTTTTCTTTACTCCACAGCCTCTCCAGCATAAGTTGTCATCAGTGTTATTGATCTTGGCCATTCTTACAGGTATAAGATGGAATCTCAGAGTTGTTTTGATTTGCATTTCTCTGGTGGCTAAGGATGTTGAGCATTTCCTTAAGTGTCTTTCAGCCATTTTAGATTCCTCTGTTGAGAGTTCTCTGTTTAGGTCTGAACTCCATTTTTAAAAATTGGATTATGTGATCTCTTGGTGTCCAAATTCTTGAGTTCTTTGCATATTTTGGAGATCAGACCTCTGTTTGATGTGGGGTTGGTGAAGATCATTTCCCATTCTGTAGGCGGTTGTTTTGTCTTGTTGGCTGTATCCTTTGCTTTACAGAAGCTTCTCAGTCTCAGAAGGTCCCATTTATTAATTGTTTCTCTTAGTGTCTGTGCTGCTCCACCTTGGGTGTGGTAATTTCCCACCTGCCTGGGGGGGGGGGGCGAGTGTTCCATTGTGCAACAGCCTAGGTATGTAAGGTTTTTCCTAAACTTGAATAAAGGGCATTTGGCTGATCTTCTTTTGAATGGCCCAGGTCTCTTGTGTGTTCTTTCAATCTCCAGGCCCTTGCCCGGCTCCTGAACAGTACAGTGGCACACGAACTGTACAATGATGTGCTAACTGTACTGAGAGTAACGCAGGTGTTACATTGTAGCACCCCTGCATCTCTGGAACAAAGCCAACTTGATCCTGGTGGATGATGGTTCTGATGTGTTCTTGGGTTGCCAACATATCATTGAGTATTTTTGCATCCATGTTCATGAGTGAGATTAGTCTGTATTTCTCTTTCTTAGTAATGTCTTTATGTGGTTTGGGTATCAGGGTAATTGTAGCCTCATAAAAAGAGTTTGGCAATGTTGCTTCTGTTTGTACCATGTGGAACAATTTGAGGAATATTGGTATTAGTTCTTCTTTGAAAATCTTATGGAATTCTGAGCTGAAACCGTCTGGTCCTGGGCTTCTTTTGGTTGGGAGACTTTTGATGACTGTCTCTACTTCTTCAGCAGTTATAGTTAATGGTTTTCAAGTTTCCCAACTTTTACCTATTTATTTAATTTTATTTTTCTGTACTCTTGGAAGCAGGTAACTGGTAGTTTGTAAAAGAAAAGACTGGATCCACCCACTCCTTCCTCTCCGGAAGGACCTGGATCTGCTTGAACATTTCCTGGAAAGATTGATTGACTTTGGCAAGCTGAAAAAGAAATGGTGTTGGGCTGCTCAGGGTTCGTATTTGGCCACTGGCTATTTTTCTATAGAAAAGGCTTAGAAAGGAGCTTGATTAATCTTTCACATTAATCCTTTATATTTGTTATTCTGAAATAACCTTAGTTCAAGGGGCCTGCCAGTGACTCGGAGTGACTAGAGCAGTGGTCCTTAACCTGTAGGTCGCCTAAGACCATTGGAAAACACAGATATTTACATTGTGATTAATAACCATAGCAATTACAGTTATGGAATAGCAACAAAAATGCTTTTATGACATGAGGAACGGTATTAAAAAGCCGCAGCATTAGGAAGGTTGAGAACCACTGAGCTATCAGGAGGGAAGAACAGGAGCGTGTAGGGAAATGCAGTGAGCTAATCTGGCTGTAAGTGACAAAAATCTGTGTTCTGTGGATAAGTCTAAGGTAGGTAGGGGTATTGTTGGCAGAATCAACAAAAGGAGAAACAGTGACCAAGAAAGTAGGAATGAAGATGAGCAGCAGAACGAGTGACAGTTAGCATCCTTTCCATGGTTTGGTTAAATAGAACATAAAGACAAGAGGGCCCTGAAAACCCTCTCTGACTTCCCAGTCTCACAGATTCAAATGTCTTCTTTTGGGAAAATATGGTCTCTAACTGACAGTGAGACTTACATCAGCTAACTTCTGTTGCTAGGAGGAAAGGTCACGTTGTCTGTCTAAGGTCAAACTCTCTCTGCTCCAGGTAGAAAAAAACAAAAACAAATCTATGGACACACTAAGCCTGCCTGGACTGGGACCCCTGTCTTCAGGCTGATTAACTGTGGGTCAATGTGGCAAATTCAGATAGGAACACCTGAGCTCCCAAACTGTGGAGGATAGGTGGCCAAGCGTGGGAAGCAGGGAAGGAGGACTCTAGTTAGCCCAGGGCTACGTCATCAGCCTGAGGGGAGGGATGCTATTAGAGAATTGCCTTAGGAAGCATGTTTGTGTCTCTCTTGGTTTGATAGATTGTCATGACAAACGTCCTAGAAGGGAATAGTTAGTGAACTGTTACGTCACCTTCCTGTGGGCTGAAAGTCCAAGACTTAGCGGGAGGGCAACCGGGCTGATGTCCTTCGAGGCCTCTTTGCCTTCCTGGTTGAACACAGTTCTGTCTTCCTTGCTTAGTCCCTTCCTATAAGGACACAAATCACACTGGATTAAGGTCTGAGTCTAGCCATCATTTTCACCTAATCGCTCCTTGAGGAACCTTCATCTGGGAATCACAGTTTTGAGGTACTAGGGGCTTAGGACTTCAACCTGTGAATCTGGGGCAGGGTGTATTTAGCTCACAGCAGTCTCTAAGGAGACTGTATCTCTAATAAGTTCACTACCCACTGCTCTTCATGTCTTCTGATTTGGTCCTCTGAACAACACAGCTACATTTTAGAGCATGGTCACTGTGTTTTGCCCAGATATGGTCTCGTTTCCCCTTTCTTCCTGGCTTTTCTAAGACACATTTGCTAGTGTACAACCCATTGAGTGCACATATGTAGGATTTCATGCCCTAAATCCCTGTAAAGTCCTCTTTTACAGCGTTATCTCGTGTTACCAACCAGTGTTGCCTTTTATGTCTCCCAGTTGATGGTTGTCTTTCTGTGTACTATGCATCTCCATGTACCCTGTCCATAGCTTTATAGAATAAGAAGCACTATCAATGATATGATAAATAAGTAAACTCATAATCCATCAACTGTATTACATTAGTGGATAACATTTTGAGGGAAAGCAGAAGCAACTTAGAGGCTAATAAGTTTTTTTGTTTGTTTTGCTGTGGGTTTTTTTTCAATGCTTCACCTCTAATCATTTTGGGAAAGAAGCAGTGTCTACAGAAGATATATATATATATATATATATATATATATATATATATATATATGGAAAAAGCAAGATTAGTCACAAAATATTTTTAAAGCCAATAGTAGCTAGAAAAATCAATGCCCAAATTAGCACAAACTGGTTTAAAAAAAATAAGCATGCCTAAATTGATTTTTCCATATATTTGCCTTAGGCAGACGAAGTATGAGAGGAAGTGGACTGTTGCCAGCTGAAAGCATTTTTTCTGAGCTCCATCAACTTCTATTAATGGGCAATGATGCCATGTTGGCCCACAGCCAGGCCCTGGTGTGCTTAGAGTTGTTCAACTGGCTGGCTAGAAGCAGGCATTGCATCAGAAACTACAGAGAACTACAGGGAGTGTTAAGAAATGGGTCTGGAGAGCCGACTCCGTGACAGGGAACTCTGTGACAGGGAACTCATGGCACCTGTGAGTGGCCTCTCCGTGTACGGGGGTGAACTGACCAACACTAAGGATGAGCAAACTCTACTCCACTGAGCTGCCCAGTCACAGAGCCCTGGCATTCTGAACAGCCAGCACGGGCATTAACCCCACGGCCTGGAAGCCATTAGATTGGTCTCATTTAGCCAATGCAGTAGACTCGTGAATGCGTTTACGAAGATGTATTGCCTTTTTCTGAATTCTCTGCTTTACAAATTGTCCCAAATTACACTCAGTAGTTTGTCCTGGCACTGATTCCAAAATCAGTCTCCAGAGCATGAACAAGGAGCTTGTTAGGGTGGCAAATATCCTGCTCTCAGGCTGCCATGGACAGATACTGTGACATCCTTTCCCCACGTTACAGTAGAAGAGAGAGGGTGGGCCAGGGGGTGGGGAGGGTGGGTATAACATGAACACTTTATCTGATGAAGGATTTTCAGGCTGGAAAAGCTTACAAAGACGGTGGCTGAAATGGGGCATTTTATTGCTAAGCCCATAAGGACTTTAAAAGGAAGAATGAAATACAGCCCCAGTTGGCTGATGAAGTGGGAAATCTGGTGTAATGGACCTAGATAAACCTTAGTTTAATATCAGTTTGGGTTCATTCGTTGTCACAAATGTGGCATATTAAAGTTACTAGTCCGGGGTTGAGTGTGAAGCAGAGAGGAACAGTCTGCATGTCCGAAACTTTGCATTATTTTCCCAAGAATTCTTTGAATCTACAGCTAGTTCAAAATAAAATGGTTGCCGGGCGGTGGTGGCACACGCCTTTAATCCCAGCACTCGGGAGGCAGAGGCAGGCGGATCTCTGTGAGTTCGAGACCAGCCTGGTCTACAAGAGCTAGCTCCAGGACAGGCTCCAAAGCCACAGAGAAACCCTGTCTCGAAAAACAAAAAACAAACAAAAAACAAAACAAAACAAAAACAAAAACAAAAACAAAATAAAATGGTCACTCCTTGTGTGTATGTTCCAATAAATGTACTCTAAAATAATTTTAGAGACAAAGGGGAATATATTTAGAAGGTACTGGTAGAAGAAATAAGTTTGACTAGGACTTAATCATTACTGTTAGTTAATAGATACATGGGTAGAAGCAGACTATTGGCTAATAGATATACGGAGAAATGCAATGTGCTTTCTCTTCTATCTTTGTGCTGGTTTAAAAGTCTCCACAATGCGTCATTTAACCAAACTGAAAACTGAGAAGGTAAACACACACACCTACACACACACACCCCTGCTGCTGCTCCCACGCTGCCGTGGACAGATATCTCCGTAGTTTGCAGCTAGTATGCTAGTATATGTGTGTGTGTGTGTATACAAAATACATATAAATACACACATATATACGCACACGTTTATATGTATATATATTATATATCACATATGCATGTATGCTTCATGTACAAATAGTAATTTTATGTATACATATCAATATATATGTCCAATCTGTGTATGCATATAAATAATACATATCAATATATATCATACATACACATCAATATATGTCATAAATATATATCAATATACATGTCCAATCTGTGTATTCATATAAATCTAAAATGGTTTTATAAGAGACATGCGTACACCAGCAGTCAATAAGAGCTCTAGTCTAGGCCACTTTCTGGCACGTGTGTGTGCTCGGCTGAACAGCAGTATTTCAGTCTACACTGAAGAGTCCCCATTCTGCAGGGTGAGCGGATTGTAATGACATGTCAGCACATGAGCTTTAGTGGTTTTCCTTCAGTGGGATGCGTTGTTAGGTCAAGCTCTACGAACTCTGTGTTTGACAGCAGAACCTGGTTTCTCCAAACAGGGATAGGTACATAGAATTGGAAGGATATTTTTCTCCATGTAATGTTAAAGCAGGTGGATTAAGTTTTGGGTTTGACCTGGGTAAAAGTTCTTAAGCCTGCCACATCATTAAACTGGAACTTCCCAGCGCACTGTCCCTTGCCTGCCCCTCCCTGTCACTAGAACAGTTCCAAAATAGATGGTAACCATTAGCCAGTGAGCACACAGAATCCTTTCTCTGAGACTTCCTCTCAGTAAGTTACTCTTCCTCCTTCCTCCCTCTTAAGAGGCATGAGCATTCACGTAGGATCCCAGGAAACATGTATACCATTCACCCCTGGCAGGCCTTTCACAATTCATCCTTGGCACCTCTCTTGATTGTCTCCTAGAGTCAAGTCATTTGCCTGTTCTATTGGTTTTGTTTTGCTTCTCTCTTTATGTCTCTGACCTTATGGCTCGTGGAAGGTTCAGATCTGCATATTCCAGCAACAGGACTGTTTATACTTAGCCTCCTCTTAAACCTCTGCAGTCCATGTTGACACTGCCACAAAGATGGGTTGGTGCGGGACAATTCTGTATTCTGTCCATCAGTGTTTATTTAAAACACTGATTGACAGGAAGTAGAGTTGGAGCAAGGAGAACAGGAGTATTCTTGGAAGAAGGAAACTCTTTCCCCAGTCCTGCCCAGTTCATGGAAGAAGCAAGATGTGACCTGGCCCTCTGAAAAAGGAACCAAGCCACGTGACTAATATAGATAAGAATAATGGGTTAATATAAGTGATAAGAGCTAATAAGAAGCCTGAGCTAATGGGCCAATCAGTTTATATCTAATATAGACTCTCTGTATGATTTTCTCTGGGACCAAATGCTGGGGAACTGGAAAGGACAGAAACCCCAACAAGCAGACCCTCATGTTACAATGGGTGTATCTGTTCATACTACTATAACAAAATAGACAAGACTGGGTACTTTATAAATAATCAAGATGGGTTGAACTGCAAGTTTAAAAGTCCAAGATGAAGGCCGCTCTTTACTTCTAAAGCGATGCTTTGTTGTTGTGTACTCTTGGGAGGAGGAATGCTGCATACTTCCCTTCAGAACTCATGGATGCAGGAGACAGTCCGCTCAAGATTCATGTTCGAAAAATTACCTCCCTATATCTTAGTACCACCATCATGTTTGTTAAGTTCCAACATATGAATTTTAGAGGGGCATCAGCATTCAAATCATAACAATGAGTAACATGACCATGTCATTCATGTGACATTCTTGCTCATGTTTTTAACCATCCTCTATCCTCTATACTACTCTACAAACTTCAAGATGAAGACTTAGATTTAAAATACAGAGCCATGTCCCACACTTTCACCAAGTTCAACTGCTTATTGTTTCCATCCAGAATGTACCAGGCTGTGCTATATAGCTTTGTTTTAGTTCTACAGTTCCTTCATCCTAGACTGTTCTGGTACCCCCCCACCTGTAGACAGAGGCTGCTCGTTCATTTCCTGGCCTCCCAGACCTTAAATAATCACACATAAATTGTATTAATTAAAACACTGCTTGGCCTATTAGTTTATGCATATTTCTAGCTAACTCTTACATCTTAAATTAACCCATTTCTATTAATCTGTGTATCACCACATAGTTGCGGCCTACTGGTAAGGTTCCAACCAGCATAAGTCCTGTCTCCTACAGCGGCTACATGGCTTCTCACTGACTCCACCTATTTTCTCCCAGCATTCAGTTTAGTTCTCCCACCTAGCTCTATTCTGCCCTGCCTTGGTCTAAGCAGCTTGGTATTCACAACATACAGAGGGAATCCCACATCACCCACCCACGCTCTAAATCAGTGCTTCTCAGACTTCCTAATGCTGTGAGTCTTTAATACAGTTCCTCATGCTCTGGTGACCCCCAACCATAAAATTATTTCATTGCTACTTCATAACTGTAATTTTGCTACCTTTATGAATCATAATGTAAATATCTGCTATGCAACCCCCAAGAGGGCTGCATCCCACAGGTTGAGAACCATTGCTCTAAATCACTGCTCACATAGCTTAGCCTCTTAACCATAACTGTTCTGATCAGGAGGCGTGTGGGGAGGGGAAGCAGGGAGGGGGAGGGAAGGTAGGTCTCTGGCTCACTCTCCATTCATAGGAGTTAGTATGCTGAGACACAAGCTAGGTGTCCCAGAGAATGAATGCCCTGTCTCTTCTTTATGAAGGACACTGCATGTGCTGGCTGTGACACTCCTCCGCAGACAGAAGCTGTCACTTCCTCCTCTGCTTCCCACCTACACCCATGTGCAAGTCAGCCACAGATGGAACCTAACAGCGAGGTGGGAGAAGAGGGAGGGGGTGGAAACCCGAATCCCTCGGGGTCAGTAAGAGCTATGCTATCAAGTTTCTGCCTTGGAACTGTTAAGTCTAGCAGTCGGCACTTAAAAGACAACTACTGAATAAAACAAAAGTGTAGATTCACTGTAGTTCAGAGAGCCATATTGCTAAGGATGAAGGGTGTATTCATCGGAGACCGTTTTCAAGCAAGCTATATGTCGAGACTTTCACATCTGATGAAACGAGGTCTGGCTCAGTGAGTCAAGTCAGTGGCTCTCCCGCTGATGACCAAGTACTCTTTGAGAACCCTGTTAAAGCATCCTTGGGCAGAGGGCCCTCCTTTTATAATTCTTCCAACCTCCAGTTCCTTAGTCTGGAGGCCTCACAACAGGAGGCCGGCTGGAAACAAGTTGTGGTCTTGTTCTGCGTTTAGATTTCTGCTCAGGGGAGGGCACTTTCTCTCCTGTTTGTGAGAGCCAAGTGTCACATTCTGGATGGGAAGGATCGTGAAAATGTGAACAGGCAAACTGAGGAAACACACATCTTGGCTGCAGGCAGGAGCTGGCGACTACGTACACAACATCGTTTTCTTCTGTGAGATGCAGTACTTGGAAGGTTTTGTTGATTTCTGTGTAGTCTGTTTTGTTTGGCAAGGCCCTTTAGCTAGGGCTGCTTAAGGGCTAGATAATTCGTATATTCTTTAGAAGAGTGTAAAATATATAAAAGCTTCAACTGTCCCCTTACACCCCCCACCCCCATGTACCCCTACCCTTCGGCCACCCCACCCCCACCTCTGCCACAGTTATCTCAGGGCAACCAGAAGCAGTGGGCATTGGCTGAGAAACTGCCAGACCACAGGCTTGAAGCAAGGAGAGCCTTTGTCTGCTCCACTTCCACCACAGAACCCACCAGCAGGACTGTCTTCATCTCCTTTAAGGGAGGAGAAAGTTAGTTCCTAGAAGAACACTGCACATTTCTGAAAAGCATCAGAGGGAGGAAAAGAAGACGAAGATCAAAGATGGGTGAGGCCATGCAAGCGTGCGTCCCCGCAGCTCCAGAAGGAGCCTCGAGGACCAAGAGTTCAAGAGTACATAGCAAATTTGAGGCCACCCTGCATTACATAAGACCCTGTCTCAAATGACTAAAAACAGAACAAAAGACTATTAAAGCTACATCTCTTGTGGAATTAGAAATTTGGCTTCTGCTTGAAACAATTTTCCTTTGCCCAACACTGACAGATCAAAAAAAAAAAAAAAAAAAAAAAAACCCCAACTAAACAAACAACAAAAAAAAAGAAAGAAAAGAAAAGAAAAAAACTACATGCACAGTTTGTTTATTCTCTCTCTTACATCTTAACTTGGCATTTTCTTTCAAGTACCAAATCCAGTAAATGTTATTTAAATAGAAAGAGGGAGAAAAAAAATCATTAATGACTGCCAGAAAACCATTCCCAGCCAACCAGCCAAACCTCAAGCATCTAAAGATATGATTTCATTTTTAATCACATAATGAGCTGAAGAATATCAAGTAGAAACATAACGAGGAAGAGAGTTTTTACTTATTCGAAACCTCTGTCAGTAAGATTCCCAACTTGGGGTTATTTGGTGAAGACAAGTGACAAGATCATCAGCAGATCAAGGATAGCGACAAGCATATGAGAAGATGCTAGCTGTCAGTGATTGCTAGCCTAGCCTCGAGCGAGCATGACCTCTTTTACCCCCAGCCTTGGAGTATCTGCACTTCCTTCATCCGCAGAATGGATCCCTCGAGCTCAGGCTGTGGAGCAAGAACCTAGAGAAGGCAGAAGGCAAAGATGCCTACGTTATGGCCCACGTTCTGTCAGCATCAAGTCTTAGAATGCGCACATCAAGTGGGGAGCCCAGCTAGCTGCCTCAAACCAGAGCCAAGGGCCTCCGTGTTCCTCAAGCTGGAAGGAGAAGCAAGGGAATTCAGAACTTCTTAAGGGATGTCCTTCCCACTAAGTTGTCTTTACACAAGACCCAGTCTAGGAGGAAAGGCTTAGGCTCCTTGCATAGCCCACACTATGATGTTGTTGCTTCCAAAAACACCTGGGTATATCCCTCTTGCTTCATTTAAAATGTGAACTATAATATAGTATACCTATGTTTTCATTCCTTCTCGAAACTTGGGATTTTAAAGCGAGATTGTATCCCTATTTCTGTCCTAAGCATAGAGGCAGGAGTGTGGTTTTCCTCGTTTATGTAAGTGCTTTTATTTCATTTTTTTAATCTGAAGAATTCAGCTCACTTCTGTTACTCTAATCTAGGATTAGACAATCCTTGCCATGTTTTAGTATTAACAATCAAACTATATCATATCACTCCCTAGGATACAACAGTGAGCAATTTTTAAATTTTTTAAAAATGTTATTATTCTTGAGTGGGGTCCGCAGTGTGGGCACGCCATGACAGTCAGTCATGTGGCAGTCCAAGGACAACTCTGCGGAGTGAGTTCTCTCCTTCTACTTGTGTGTGGGCTCCAGTAATCAACTGGAGCGGTCAGGCTTCCGTGTCAGAGACTTCTAGCTGCTGAGTCATTTTGGGGATCGGCAATTTTACACAGAGAGATGCCAATTACACCTGTACCGATGTTTCTAAAACACTGATGTGCGTGCAGACCACATGGGGAGCATGGACAGAAGCGATTCCTCTGTAGCTGGTCTGTGGAGGGGCCCAAGAGACTTCTAGCACACTACTGGTCCAGGGCTCTTTGGTGTGCAAACAGCAGCTTGTCCCAGACAGAATATAATTTTGCCTCCAGAAACTTAAGTCAGTAACTTAAACTTGCTGGCACCAGGAAGCAAGGAAAGCTTTTCTTAGTTATAAGGTACAACCCAGGGGCAGCCAATAAGGATTACTGGCTGAGGTGAGGGCTCTGCCATTCACCAGGGGCCTAGGTTCTTCCATCTTTCTGCTTTGCTATCCTGAGTATGGTTTAAGTCCCCAAACATCCTCTTGTCCCATATGGTGGCTGTTATCATGTCCATATTCTAGTCAGTAGCAGAGGAAGCACTGAGGATAAGCAGGTATTCGGCTGGGTTGATTAATTTCTTCTGAAGGCGTGGTCATGAGGTGCCCACTCCAGAACTTTCACTTACATCTCATTGTCTAAATAGTCATCTGTCTAAAGGAAGAATTGAAAATGTTGCTTTTCCAGTTAGCAACACAGGGTTGATGCTTACTTGATAAATACATAGTAAGGGCAGGAAAGAAGCCAGGTAAACTTTAGTACTTTGTATTGTGAGTCACATGAGATAATTGTACGTTCCCTATTAGTCAGCTATGGCCTTGCCCTCTGGACCATGCCCGACTCTGGCATGACAGCTATACTTCCGAAGTCAACAAGAGGCTAGCTCTCAGTGTAGCAATTCTGTACTGCTGGCTTCCTCGACTCCTCTCTTGACGGGAGCCATCATCACTCTTAGTTCTAAAACTTGACGATTCAGACAACCAGTCCATCCTGCCTGTTGCTGCATTTCGAATGGTATACTTAGTTTTGTTGAGGTTTTATTTGTCTCTTTGGGTTCTCAGATGCTAGGGAACCCTGTTACTTGTCACAGCCAAGATCCTGGCTCAAGGAGACCACTATAGCATCCAAATTATTATCCCTGAGGTTCTGGTATATAAATAAGGGACTGAGTCCAAATGTCTTCCCTGCTTGGTGCCAGTCAGTTCATTCTTGGGCATTAGTCGTGTTAGCCAAGGTAAAGAATCTAAGCGAGCCCATTGATCTGAGCATGAGCAAGTGGATCTCTGCCCAGCACTTCCAGGGAACAGGAAGAAGCCAAGAAGCACTCCACACTCCCAAGAGGGAGGATTCTGAAGAGATTAAAATCATGGCCTTGCCTGAGGCTCTCAGGTGTCCTGGAGAATGCAAGCAAGGTGTTCCTTGGAGGCTTCTCCCTGGACCCTGAGGCGGAGGAAGTGCAGGCTGGAATCACCAGTTGAAAGCAAGGCACTCATTAGTCTCCTTTGCCTCTCACCTCAAGGAATTTTTTTAAATTAATTTATTTTTTATATGTATGGGTGTTTTGTCTGCATAAATGCTTTTGCCGCACCTGTGTGCCTGATGCCTGTGGAAGCCAGAAAAGGGTGCTGAATTCTCTCTTTGAAGACAGCTGTGAGCTGCCATGTGAAGGCTGGGAATTGAACTCAGGTCCTCTGGAAGAGCAGGCAGTGCCCTTAACTGCCAAGCCATCTCGCTAGTCCTCATATCAAGAAATTTATTTCTCCAAATTTTCCATGTGAAGTCACAAAAACAACATGCGGGCAGTGTAGTTTCTTTTCAGATGTTCTGCGCGTATTCTTCTTCTCGGGTAGAAGAGATGCTTACTTTCCAGTGTTACACACCCACCAATCCACACTGGCTCCCAGTTGACTTTGTCAGCGATGACCTTTGACCAGTGTGTGTGTGTTTGGCCATTTCTTTCTATTAATCTATCTTTGATTATAGGCTTAAGATAAGAAGTAAGGTTTCCATAGTGTATGCAGTCAGGACACAAGGACGGATGTTGTAGTGGTTAAAAAAAAAAAGACCAGAGACTGACCGATGTGGAGCCCATGTGCTTATCTAATAAAGTAGCATTCACTTAACCCTTGTGTGCCTCCGTGAAGACCTAGTTAATATATGTAGAGTGCTTATTATCTGAGCTAGGTATTTCCGCAGGTGTTTTATAGATGTTAGCAATTATTTCTATCAATTTAAAATAGGTTCCATTGTCTGTTTAAATGGAGTTCCCTTAAGAATAAATAAGCAGAAGTTATATTTAATGCAGTTTTGGTGCAGCATATATGGGTCTTAAGTCTCCTCCAAAGGCCGCATGTCAAAGGCTTGCTCTCCATCCCTTGATAGTGTTGGGAGGTGGTAGAACCTGTGGAAGATGCTTCCTAGTTAGGTCACTGACAGAATGCTCTTGAAAGAGCCATTGAAACCCTAGCTACCTCTTTTCTCTTTGTTTCCCACTACCATAAAGTGAGTCATTTCCTCTACCACGTGACCCTTATGCTATGCTGCCTCACCACAGATCCCAAAGCAATGGGGGAAACGAACTATGGACTGGAGTATCAGAAACCATGATCTGAAATTAACCTTACCTTATTATAATTGGATTATACCAGGCATTTCTTCATGCGAAAGCTTATTAATACATGACACAAGTCTAAAAGTCAGAAGTGTGGTCGAATTCTAGTATGGAAGGGGCAGGGGCTCACTAGTCCCCACCTCCAGCTGAGGAGTTAGTGATAATCATTGATACTAAGGTAGGGAGAATCAGATCTTTTAAAGGGTGTGGCCCCTGGCAGGTCAATCACCCTCCAGTGCAGGACCACACATCTACAAGTGTATCAGCAACAAAAATTGAACTCAGTGAGTTATTGTGGAGGGGGCGACCTAGAGGGAGAGGGTAGGGGGGAGTGAAATTTGAAGGGACTTTGGGACTAGATCTGGGAGGGGTTTTGTGGAGGAATGAAGGTGAATATGATAAAAACACATTGTATGCATCATTGAAATGCTCAAAGCTTAATAATACTACACGGAAAAAGAATTGGGGTTGGGAACAAAATCGGAGTGAGGCTGGGGGAAGGTATCGATGGAACGTGGTTTAGTGTGAACTGTGCACGTGTTTCTTTGTTGCTTTGTTAACGTGCTTGGGACTTACGTGATGGTGCATCAGTTCTGTGCTCTATCAAGAGGGTTTTTTTTCCCCAACCGAAAGTTTTATTTCTCAACAACTTTTCATGACAAAACGTTCTATTGTTAAAATGGCTGTACCAAGAAAGACTTCATCAGAATGTCATGTGCCTAATTATTTGGCAGGCAAGCATTGTTTCAGCTTGAATGTTAACAAATGAAAGCTCTCATCCCATGCAGGGTGACCTCTGAGTATGCCTGACAGAGAAAGAGAGGTGGGAGGACTGTGTGTTCTTGACTGAGACAGCCTGGAAAACTTCAGAAGCTAAGCGGGGCTGTGGCTGGGTGTTCCGTAGGCCAGAAGTCAAGACGCAAGAGAGCTGAGCCACCCACTGAGCCCTGCTGCAGAGCTGGCTCTTGGTTCAGTCATTCAGGTGTGGATGGAGAGCACTGGGCTTTCCCACCTGCATCTCTGTCCACGATGTGACATACAGCTGCAGAATACGAGCATCCACTTCTGTGGGATGCAAAGGACACCAGATCTCTCTTGTCTGTGACATTCCAGGTCAGTTTTACCTTGAGTGTTGTCATTGGGACCAAAGACATCATTGTAGAGCTCAGGCTAAGATGAAAATGTGGGAGTCAGTGTTCAGAGTTGTTAAGAATTGCTACTGGACAATTGAACCAAGTGTATGTGCAGAGTTCACAAACCCACGAGTCAGCTCTGTCTGCCATAGGTCAGATAGGGCCCGGGAGATAGCACCCAAAGCAGAATGTGACACACGGGTGCTCACTGAGAAGATCTGTAAGGAGTCAAGGAAGCAAGGTCAGTCATGGAATGAGCTGCATGTCTATGCAGTAGCAACAAAGACCACTGTGGATCCTACATGTTTGCCCCCTAAAAAGTCGAGAATTTAATCTCCCTATCCCACCACTTTGCACTTCTAACAGTCCTTGGACGCAAGCTGTCCAGAGTCGGGGCATGACCTTGACTGAGGTCAAGGTCTTTAGCCACGGGCTGTTCCTAGGGGACACAGCCCAGCACATCACTTGCCATAGCTGGGTGAATGAGTACTTTATCCTGACGCACTGCCGCATGCACTCTGCATCCAACTACACCCATTGATGAAGTTATTTTCAATTCCTAAGAGAGTTGGCAGTTGGTTGACCTACTGGGAGCAATGTGACAAGGTCACCTTAATAAACAAGACAAACAGCAAAGAAAAAGAATAGCCAGAAATGTGCCTAGGCTGTGGTACACAGGGCAGAAGACTCAGACATTGAACTTGCGGAGAACGGAGCAGGCGCCACAAGATTGTGGCTTGTACTTTAGGGATTTTGACTGTATACATTTTCTTTGATTTTCCCCTTCACTGCAGAGCTGGCATTTTCAAGTTGAAGTTTGCTAAATAATAAGGAGGGAAACAGGACCAACATTTTGCCCACGATGAACTCCAGAGACAGAATCAGGGATCCTCCAGATAAGACAGGGAGTGGTGATGGGCACCTTAGAAATGGAAGAGTCAGAACTACAGGCTGAAATACAATGAGGACATGATGCTCCTGGGTGTGACTGGAAGGTTTGTTGTAGATATAAGGGAGAGCACAGCCAGGGGATCTGAAAGAGTCCAGCGTAAACCAGCACCCATCCCATGGGGGAAGGGAGGGGAGAGAAAAGAGAAGGCAAGAGTGGGGACCAGGAACCAAGAGGCCAAGAGAACCCATGGGAACCAAATGGTTGAGATTACATAGGAAAGAGAGCCTGGGGAAAGGGAAGCTGAAGCCCAGCCGCTGGGAGGGAGAAGTTTCCGGTGCGGGCGGGGGCAGGGTGAGATGTGCTGGGAGGAGCCACAGGATGTGAGACTTGTCCCAGGTTTCTTTGAGACCTGGCACAGTCAAAAGGGAGTAGTGACCCCTTACCTTAGACCCAAAGGTGGCCACTCAATCCTGTAAACTCTGTCTTGTCCAGATCAAGGAACTGTTCTCTGGATTGCCAAGACTTAAAGAATCAATTTTATGTCCCAGAACTAAGGTTTCTGAGATAGTGGATGTGAAAGTCTTGCTTGTAGTTAGGATGGTGCTATATTGTTACTGTTATCAGATTGGTAACAATTAAAAGTTACGACTAATCTTTGAGAGTCTAGGAAGCAAGGGTTGTGTTTATGTCTACCTTTAAGGAGGGGAAAGTGCTCTGGACACAAAGACCAGAAATGATCCTGCTATAAAATCAGGATTTTGGCTACTTTAAAATTGCAAAATTCAGTTTAAAAAAAAAAATCAGCAGCAGCTGGGGAAGTGACTTGGTAAAGTGCCTGCCACACAAGCCTGAGGACCTGAGTTCAGATTACACACACACACACACACACACACACACACACACACACGAAGAAAGGAAAAGCTGGGCATGGTGGCACATCTGTAACTGTAGTTCCAGAGGAAGGAGGGTGATCCAAAGTCACTAGGCAGCCAGTCTACCCAATCAGTGAGCATTGGGTTTAGTGGGAGACTCTCTAAGTTGCTCCATATTCTGTAAAGCTGACTTCGCTATCGCCGGAGACTCCACTTTGAAAGGGAAAGATGGCTACAGACTCTGGGTGGACTCAGAAACTGCACCATCTGCCAGGCACCGCCCACCAGCGCAAACTGATAGCATTCTGACTGCAGAGTGAGACTGTATGTCTGAAGAGGGGATGCATTTACATCCCGTTCATTTTTTACCCCCATCGGCTACCAAAGAACTCTAGAGCTACTGGGAGAATCTGTTAACTAAGTGAGGGAGGCCCACTTTGCTGGGGCAATGTCAGATTCGAGTGGTATTATAGCTGGGAATGCCCAGCAGGAAGGATTGCAGGCGCTGCCTCAGTCACAGGGTCGGAGCCAGCGCCAAACTCTGTTTGCCCAAGCTCTGGTGGTTCGACAAAGCCAGCCTTCCTTGGGAACTTGTGAAACTGGTTCTCTCTTGCCAAAAGGAGTCATTCTCCTTATCTAACAAAAAGGGTATAGGTTCTTCCATTTACGTACACGTGTAGTGCCTATCTGCATATCAAGGTTCCTGCCGGTCTCCCGGCTCTCCCAGTCCCTACTCACAAGTATACACTCCTGCTACCCCACTACGACTCCTTTTCTCCCAGGTACCTGTGCCCTTATAACCTTGGAGACTCTCCCTGCTCTTGCTTCTCTCTGCCTTCTGGGAGACAGCCTTGGCAGTTTGGCATAAACCTTTCCCTTTTCCACCCACAGAGCGGCTATTTCGGTGTCTTTACTGAGCCCCTTGTCATTTGCATAGCACTTCGTACATTTCTGGATGGGGGAACTTTAAATAAATGAGTCTCTTCTCACTGGGTGAGAGGCTCTGTGGCCACTCAGGTTTACCTTCTTTGTATGTCTTTGCACACACAGGACCTCAGAAAATGTTTGCTGCCCCACCCTGTGAGGTTAAATACATATTCAAATCTTAAGGGTGCCTTCCCTCCGTGATTAAGACTTTCTTCTCGAAAGGGTTACCCGGAAGGCTCCCCGTGCTCTGTCACCAGGCAGCCTGTGTCTCAGTGCTTGCAGTACCCATGATGGAGGTGTTATTTTTCTATCCACTCTTGGGCCAGGGAAAGAGATATTAAGTAACCTGTCCAAAGGCCTAATGTTACAAAGTATTAGACTTTAGGTTCAAATAGTATCAGAGGACTAGATTCAACAGGTCAGGAGTAAAAGCACAGGACGGCCACTCTGTCCCATGTGTAACTGGTTCCTGGAGTCTGTTCTCTTACAGAGGCTTGTCTGCAGTGCAACCCATCCAGACAAAGCTGTGGTTCCTATCTCAGCAACTATCCAACTCTATCCTGTCTCGCTGAAGGTTGGTCAGTGCCTTATGGGAGATGCTACTGAAGTTTCTAAACCATCTGAGCGCCTCCTCAGGATCCTTTTCAGGATTGCAGTTACGTTTTTTAATGTCTTGGATCGCACTGAAGCCCTCTGTAAAACCACCGCCCAACTGGGAGGTAAAGCACAAGCTTTTGGGTCCTTCTGATTGCAACTTAAGGCAAGATTTTAATGATTTAGGACACATGGAACTCACTCGGAAACGTGTTAAGATCTCGGGTAATTCTCAGGTTTCACCTCTATTTATGCTCACCTGGTCTAGGATGGAGACCAGGCAACTGTTTTTCCAGCTAACAAACCACACATGATTCTAGTACCAAATACTACTACGCATTTGGAAGAAATATTGCCAATGTGCCCAAGGTCTAAATAAATATAATTTGTGTTTTCTTTTACAAAAAAAACAATTTTTTTGGTCTTTGAGAATTTTATAGAATGTATTTTGAACATATTTATACCCAGCTCCTCCCATTACCACCTGCTCCACCCCATCCCTTTCCACCCAACTTTGAGATTTCTTCTGTTTGCTTTTCTGTTAGTTTCTATCCAGTCCACTTTATGCTGCCCAGATATTATTAGGAGTAGGCTCTGTCTTGGTGTGTAGTCAATCAGCAACTATCAGACACCCGTAGGTCCTCAGCAGCAAATGGTAGGATTTCCTACTTTCTTTCCCCGTTCTGTGCTGGGTTCCGTCTGCCTGGACAGCGTGCAGGTTTTATGTAAGTTAATGTCATAATCGCTATGCGTTCATATGCACATCTGTCTGTTGTACCTGGAGAGCACTGTCCCCTTGGTGTTACCAGTCACCTCCAGCTCTTATGAGCATCCTACTCCCTCTTCCGCCATCCCCTTGGGAGGGGGTGATATGAATGCTCCTTTTAGAACTGAGCGGTGCACGGTCTTTCACTCTCTGCACATTATGGGGAGTCTCTGAGCTAACTCCCGTTTACAACAAGGAAAAAGCTTCTCTAATGAAGATTGAGATGTTCTGATTGGTGAATTTCAAAGAATCTTGCACCAATCCTCTCATTCCTCCCTGAGCTGAAACAGATCCCTCTGATGTGCCGTTCATAGTTCCCTATAATAGGTGCAGCTCAACTCCCCTCTCAAGGACTCAACTGAGTCTCTAGAAAAGTGACACCTCCACAGCTTGCTGATCCCTTCGCTCAGCCTGCCTGGATGTGATTTTCCCTCTCAAGCCTGCCAGGGTACACAGACACGTTGAGACGCTGGTCTGATTTCCATCCCCTGCTGGTGCCAACAACTCACTGAGGTCAATAAAAACTCTCCCAGCTCCTTCAGAGGAAGCCAGTTATCTGCAAGACTTCCTCTGTTTTCCTGAACTCAGTCTTGGCATCTCTGCCAAGGACATATTTTGTCTGGATCCACTGGTTGGACTTCTTCACATCTCTGGGAAACCACACAAAGAGGAACATGGCCCAAGGGATGGAAGGGGAGCCAGAGTTTGAAGGGAAAGGGATACAGGGACTGGGTACAGATTGAACCAGTGGCCAGGGTCTTTCTGAGACCAATAGGAATCTCCCAGTCGTTTTAGAATCAGTCTGCTAGCAGGTGCAAGGACAATGCCAGCCTCCTTAGAGTCCCTATTTAACTCAATTCTATGAGCAGAAAGATGGAAAGAATTGGGGCAAGAAGGGTCTCTTTGTCAATGAGGTTCAGTGTACAGTAGAATCTGTTCTGGCCTATTCAGGATATGTGGTAGAGCCAAAACATCCAGACAACAGCATTCATGGACAATGAATGTGTCTTAGTCCATTTTCTGTTTCTATAGCTCAATATCATAGACTGGGTGATTTATAATGGATAAAGGCATATTCAGTTCATGACTCTAGAGACTGGGAATCTAGGGTTAAGTAGCTTTATCAGTGACGGTCTCCTCCCTACTGGAGACCCAGTAGAGTCCTGAGACAGTGCAGGCCACTGCTTCACAAGAACACACACAAGAGCTAGAGCAGAACCTCAGTTTTATAACATTCATTCTCAAGTTACTGCATTTACTTCTATCTGTATAACTCCACTAACTCCCGAATAAACTAGTCCACTCTTGAGAGCCGAGCACTCATTCGTGTCTTAAAAGTCCCAATTGGTTGTTAGCAATGTAAGTCTCTTAGCACTTCACATAGGGATAGTATTTCACCAGGAGTTTGGTAGGGGACACTAAAATCACAGCACAACGGCTAAGGTTGTTGTGGTTATTGTCCCAATCACATGTACAAATTAGTCACGCTTACTCTTCAGAGCACACATCTAGTTAGGAAATTCTTGCCAATAATTTTTGCTACAGTTCAAATTCCTTTCCTTTGAGATCCTACTTCCTGACTTCTTTGTCTTTAAGCTTGCTTTCATGGATTTTTTGTTGTTGTTGTTACTGTTGTTTCTTGAGATAGGGTCTCACATAGCCCAGGCTATCCCAGACATTGCTGTGTAGTTGAGAATGACTTTGAATTTCTGATCCTCCTGCATCTACATCTCAGATGTTGAGATTACAGGTATGCATCACCATGCCTGGTTTATGCTGAGGTGAGGGTCAAATACATTGCCTGTGTGTGCCAGAAAAGCATTCTATTGAGCTACCTGCCTACCCCAACTCTTCCAGAGGATCCTCCAGTTAATGGCATTTGCTCAGATGCTCTGCAGATGGTAGCGTCTCCTCAGATTCATCCAGGGAAGCAGAAGGACATTTTCAACTTTACATTTACTGTATCATCCGGAGTAGAGGCTTCCACACAATAAGTGGAATGATAGATGCTCAATAAAAGTCACACACCTAGTAGCACTGTGTGAAGGAGCATGAGCTCACGTGTGTGGACTCCACCGCCTGGTATTTATTTATTGGCAGAGAGAAGGTGAGTGGAAAAAAAAGAAATAAAAAGGAATAGCTGCTCCTTGGTATGGTGGAGAATGTTTATTGTAGATAAAAGGGAGAGCGTAGGTAGAGGCAGGGACATCTGGGAGAGTCCAGAGTGGACACGACCAGACCAAGCTGGGCCATGTGGAAGAGGGGGAGGGGAAGGAAGAGGGGAGAGAGGGGAACCAGGTGCAGTAGTCAGGAGGCTAAAGGTTCGAAGTGGGTGGGTAACCAAAATGTCTGGATTGTATAGGGAAGAGCCTCTAGGGGAAGGGCAGCCCTGCACCTGGGCTGGAGAGTTTAGGGTATTGGATGGGGTATTCTAGTCATAGCCTGTAACAGGTAAGGACACTGAGGGATGCTGGGAGAACCTGTTGGCCAGGTATGCTTCGATATGTTAAATAGGCACCTCAACCCTTTGTCCCCAGTTTAAAAGGTGAGAAGCAATTAACAGTGGTTGAATGTGCCGCCTCTGAGTGGGCATCCTAAGAGGAACAGCTACTGGGACAACAGCCCGTCTCAGAGGTATGAACTTTGCCTTTCTGAGAGCAGCTTATCCATAAAGTCAGCCTGGATTTTCCTAATCAGTCCCCGTGAGACCTCTTTCCAAGGAGATTTCTCAACACTAAGTAAAAGAGCGGCTTTTTAATGTTTCAAAAGAGGCCCAGCTCTTAGCTTTGGCTGAAGACAAGCCCAGAGCTCTCCAGAGAGATGAACAATGGTGTCACTGAAACGGCCTTAAGCTCACTCTCAGAGACAAGAGCTGTACAGTTTTGCCTTGGATTTCTATAGCTCTCTAAAATTCTTTTTTTTTTTTTTGCCTTTGTAAATGATAGAATTTTTTTTTTTTTTTACCATGGTTGTTGAAGAGTTGTCTTAAACACCAGATAATCATCAGTAACTGTCTAACAGCAGATATGTAGTCTGAGCCCAGCTTCCTTCACTACATGTAACTGAGCTGTCTTGCCAGAATCTGTAAGGTCCTGAGTTCAGGGATGAGTTAGAAGCTGGACTCTGCTTTCAGTAAAGTTGATAGTCCCGGAGGAGAAATAGTGTTTTTCTTGACAAGTAAGACACTGGGCAGGTTCTCCAGATGAGAAGACTCTCTTGAAGGTCATCCAAGGCTTCTGCCTCTCTGCTTCCCTCATTCCAAGACACAGTGACCAATGGTCTATCCTATTGCTGAGATCCAAAGCCATCCTATACCACGGTGTGGAATTTGTCTTTGGAGACCCAGGTAACCCAACTCCTCCAGGTGGAACAGGTTTTGGGGGTTGTGAAGCCCAACGAAGTTGGGGCATATCTGTCAAGCCATCCATTTACAGAAGCCATTCCTAATATGGACATCCCAAGCACCCAGTGTCGTATTGACACAGGGTCAAGTGAATTTCTATTCACTTGAAAGCATTCTCCACACTTCACTCAGGGCTTCAGGTTCCTCCTCTTCATGCTTATAAGATATGAATATATACCTCGCCTTTGGGGCATTTCCTTAAGAGTTATGTGAAATAATAATTGTGAAATATTTAATACAACAAGAGCTTAATAAATGTCAGTTCTCTTGGTCTGAAATGACGGTCTCATTTTCCTTAATGTGAAGATTGCTTTCAGCTGGGAGCGATCTTGGGGTTATTCTGTCCTAGGTCTCACTTTCAATAATTGTCTTATTTGTACTAATATTTTAGTTCTACTCTATGAGGAGGGTGGAGTGCTTAAATATCCTTCAGAAAGAGCCGAGTCTTCTGTAACTTGGACAGCAAAGCAATATGTTCTTTACTGTGGAAAATATGCAATAATCCTTTAACCCATATTTTGAATGAATCCTTCCCTGGTTTCAGCAAGAAAGAGGTTCTTTAGAGGCAAAAGCAGCAACCCATCAAATGCCTTACAGTAATCATATCATGGCTGGTTTGACTAGAATCCAATTGTCTGTTTATTAAATTATCATCTGTTATCCTGGCTAGCTGTCTTGGATCATCACCAGTGATCTCTAAGACCTCCCACAGAACCATTAGCTGTTAAATGCCTGATTTATCCTGAAAACTGTGTTATGAGGCTCAGTGATCGGGAAGGCTGGTCAGGGCACTGTCCCTGAAGGGCAAGGACATGTTCAAACTTGTGCTTCCATTTTCCTTGGAGCAGTTGCTGGGAGGGGGATCGGAGAACCAGATACAGCCACTGCTATAGGCCAGGCTACATATGGTGACAGCCAAACCAAGTCAGTGATGTCTAGGCAGTACACAAGTAGAGGGGAGATAAGAAACATTGAAAAGACCAAGTGAACAGACAGTTGGTGTAGGAGTTCCTTCTGTTTATGTGTTGCTTTCATTGGTTGAATAAAGATGGCCTGATAGGGCAGAACTTAGGTAGGTGGAGAAGACAGAACTGAATTCTGGGAGGAAGGAAGCAGAGTCAGAGAGAGAGCTGCCAGGTCAGACATGTTAAATCTTTCCCAGTAAGCCACAACCTCGTGGTGATATGCAGATTAATAGAAATGGATTAAACCAATATGTAAGAGTTAGCCAATAAGAAGTTAGAGCCAATGGCCAAGCAGTGTTTTAATTAACACAGTTTCTGTGTGATTAAACCAATAAAGAAACTGCTTGGCCTGATAGGGCAGAACTTAGGTGGAGAAGACAGAGCTGAATTCTGGGAAAAAAGAAAGCAGAGTGAGAAAGCCGCCATGGAGCTTCCAGGTCAGACGAGCTGAATCTTTCCCGGTAAGCCACGACCTCGTGGTGAACACAGATTATTAACAATGGGTTAAATCAAGAAGATGTGAGAGTTAGCCAATAAGAAGCTAGAGATAATGGGCCAGGCAGTGATTTTAATTAATACAGTTTCTGTGTGATTATTTCCAGTGTAAGCTAGCCAGGCGGCTGGGACCAAAAGCAGACCCTCTTTCCCTCAACAGGCAGTCTCTGATCAAACTACTCATAAGTTCCTTTCCATAGAGGAACTTGAGGGTACAACGATCTTCCAACGTCATAATTCCATAGTAAGCCATAGAAACAACACAGTGTCAAGTGGAAGACACAGGCACATGCCCCAATTACAATTGCCCAAGAAATTCATTCTTGGGTATGAGTCATTGCCTAATAAGTAGCTGCCATCGACTCATTTGTTTGTTTATAGTTAGGCAGTAGAACTTAACAGCACCGCACTGAAATGGTAACTCAACTTCTCCTGACCTTAGATTGTAGATATGGAAACCTACTCATGGACATGCCACGCAGAATAAAAACTCCATGCCACATAGCTGGTGGCCACTGGGGCTTCAATTATTTCACGAGAAAGGGAACACTTGAGAAGATATATTAGTAAATTCTGCCTATCAAATGTAGCATAGCTAGTATATGCTACAGCATATAGTAGCTACATAGACTAAGGTACTCTCTGTGACCCTCAGAAATAGTACCCATGGCAATCACTAAACCCCAGCCCATACTCCTTCCCAGCCTATGAGCTTAACCTATTTACACAAAACCCAGACCATTGGCCAAGCTACACTCCTTTGGGGCCAAATGCTTGTTACAACCACACCCCTGCTTTCTATAAAACCTCCTATGGACACCTACATCTAAAAAGCTATCTATGGCCATGAGGGAGAGGAATCCAGTTCAGACAGTACTCTTGTCTTCTGTTTTCCTCTTGACAGGGGACCTTCTCAGACCAAGATCAAGAGGAACTATTCTGTTTCTGTAGACCTACCTGCTTTGGACTGATAGTTTTCTGCTACTAGAAAAACCTTGAAATCCCTGTGGACAAGGAAAGTTTCTCTTCTTTAATCAATGAAACAGGAAATTGAGTAGCTGAAATATCCATGAATTTCTTGCCACAGCACCATGCGTTATCAGTTCAATTCTGAAACACTGGCCTTGAGGTTATGAAGAAAAATTGTTCTTCAAAATATCCCTGAAGCAGTGAACTAAGGAACAATATGTAGATCACAGATGCTCCAGGATATACAAAATGGAAACTGGGTTTCTGTTTCATTCATTTCTGTATTATCCATTGATCATGACTGGCTCATGGTAAAATACACTGGGAAACCAAGCCACTGTGAATAGCTGATCACTAGAAAGACTTCATTTAAGTCCTACGATTGGGGGTTACTAGCAACAGCCCATTGGAGCCTGAGTTTCTCCCAGCAAATGATGAAGAGCCCCAAAGTAGAGAAGTAGGAAATAACTTGTGAGCCAAGAAGCATGATCACCATGGATACTATTTCTGAGGGCCACAGAGAATACATTAGTTCATGTAGCTACTGTGTGCTATGGCATATAATAGATACACCGCATTTGATAGACAGCATCCAGCTAGCATTGGAGCTCTTTATCTTCAGGATGGTTTGATTTAGTAAGATGCTGGGTGCCATGTGTGGATTCCATTAATGTGTGTTTTCAGGTTAATACCTCCTCAGGGGGCTGCTGGCTGCCTGTGGTGGGCTATACAACTGTGATCCTGTCTAGCCACGTTCTTCATAGTGAAGTGGGTGCATTTCTAAAGTTCTGCTTACTCATAACACAGCTAAAAGGGTTTTTCTGTTTGTTTCTATGCTGTCAGTGTGTGTTCTGGATATTACAGGCATGGGGAGGAAGCATGTTGGATCTGATGAGATGTGGAGGAGCTGAGGTTCTGAAAGCCTCACCCGAGGCACATGTTGGAGGATGCTTATTTGTCTTTCTTTGCATAATTCTCCTTCAAATCTTCAAAAGCTATTTTTTTCCCTTAATTTGGGCTGGCCTGTGTTTTCCCGGGACATCAGAAGCTCACTAACGGCAACAGGACAGTATTAATTCCACTCAAACTCCCATCACATACATGGTTAGGAAATTCTAAGGTTCCTCTTCAAACTCCCATGCCTCCCCACACAAACCATTGAGGAACTCCTGGATGAATAACTGAGTGTGGGAACAGAGATGACATACTGTGACCAAAGAGCGTCACTTTCTCTTGTCATGTCTGTCTGGTCCCTTCCAGCTTCCTCCTTGTCACTTCGGAGATGGACTGTAGCCTCATTGCAGGTCAGGCTTAGGCCACGGGACCTTGCCTGCCTTTCTTTCTCAGAGCCACACTGATCCTCATGCCCAGCCATGCCCTCACTGAAGACCACACCTTCGTACTGCAGCAATTTCGATATTTTATCTCCTTGGTGGACGGCGTGTGTTCTGTGGGAGGGGGGTAGAAAAAAGAAAAACACCCACAAGTTCTACTTGATCTCCTTCAGATTCTGGCCTTTCACCCTACATCTAATTTTGAGCAAAGGACCCTTCATGCCTTCAGGGTGATTCTTACTGCCTGACTGGCCACTAGACATGCCTGAAAGCATAGAGTATGTAACCTGGTCCTCAAGTTTAGATACATCCAGGTCTCCTATCAGGAAATGATCCTCTAGGTAGGAATGAAGTAAGACTGAGACCACAATGTAAAACAGCATAGGTTTGGGGGTGGGAGAACCAAAAAACAATGGATGCTATCGATATTAACAAGGGAAATTATTCGCATTGACTATGGGATGCCAATAAACTGTGTTAGTCAACTTTGCATTGCTGCATTCAAAAACCTGAACTACTCAACTAAAATAGAAATGGTTTATTTTGACCCATAGTTTCTGAGATTTATTTCGGATCACATGATCAACCGCCCCTGTTGTGCGGGTCTGTGGTGAGGCAGCGCTTAATGACAGGGGAGCAACACGCTCACCTCCTGGAATCCTAAGAAGCAAAAAGAAAGAGAAACAGCTGGATTCCCAATGTCTCCTTCAAGGGCATGCTCTCAATTTTATATAACTTATACTTGGCCCTGCCTCCTCAAGGGTCCTCCACCTCCCAACAGGGCCACAGACTAGGGGCTATGCATTCAACACTAAGTCATTTAGGGAAATATTCAAGAGTCCAATCATAGTGTGAACTGGAAGGTTAGTATTTATTTATCTGTTTACTCCTATCTCCTTCAAATATAGTTTAAATTTAAAGTATTATAGTCTGCGGGCACCAGAGGAATGGTCAGCTGGTAGAGGTGCCTGCTGCCAAGCCTGATAGCCTGAGTTCAATACCCAGGACCCACAAGATGGAAGGAATGAATCAATTCCTGAAAGCTGTACACAGACACACACACACACGTGCACACAGACACACACACATACTAGCACAGCGTTAAATATTTTAAAAACTAAATAAAGTATTGCAGTTGCAATGAAGACTCAGACCGTGAAATAAAATCACCAGTTACAAGCTGTGTGAATTTCCAGAGTCACCTACTCCCTCAGAACCTGTTCTGTCATTTGCAGATCTGGGTTAAGATAGCTGTTGACTTGCTAGCTGACTGTCAACGTTCCATGGAATAATGCAGATAGACAGGATATGGAGCCTTGAACAGAGAACGTCACTGTCTATGGTCTGCATGCCCCCATGCACGTACACAGCCAGACTTCTTCAGCTGTCATCCCAGCACTCGGGTGGCTCAAGCAAGAGAATCACAGGTTAGATGCTAGGTTACAAGAGCCTCCTTCAAAAGACATTGATTTATATTTTGATACAGATACTCGGCAGTGCCTTCATAGGCCCACCAGTAGGTAGTCAAACTATTCATAACAAGGCTGACTGCTATTTTAAACAAACTGGCTTCAAATCTTGGTCTGAGCAACATTTCTAATGTTTCTCACTACAGCATAAATAGCACAAAGTCTCACAAGTAGATAGCATTGGTTTTTTGGATTTCTAGCTGTCTGCTCAGTCCAGGTCAGCTTCTCTCAAACCCTTCTGAGAATGGTCTGGCTTACCCCAGAACTAACCCATGCTGGGTTTGCTATTCAGGCCAGATTATTACCAGGCAGTTGGAGGGGTCAAATTCCCACAGCCAATTTTCTATAAAAATCCCAAGTAATTGAAATGGGAGGAAGGTCCCCAGTAAAAGTCAGGATGAATAATTTAGCACAGTCGCTGCCTACAGCTTCGGAGGCAACATATTCAAGGCATTTGATAAGAGGCCACACTAAGCAGCCCTTGTCTCCTGAGCATCCTGGCTCCAGCCCACCCATCTCATCAGGAATGAGGAGGATGGGCTTAATGAGCAGCCAGAGGGCTCAGTGGTTAATCCTTCTCTGATATCTGAACAGCCTGTGAAATCCATGTTGATCCATGGTTTTCTTTCTCTTTGTGAACTGTGGCGTTGTTCTTGATTCTTCCTAAATGACTTTATTAAGTCACATAATGATGGCTTGCTGATCCCTAATCGGGGTGCTGTGTCCCTTTCTCTGACACCATAGAACCATCCAGGGATGGATCCATATAGTACAGATGGGAGCTAACTGCTATTTTAAAAGCTAGGCTCAAGTCGCAACTAAGAATAACATTTAAAATGTTTTTCCCACGACCTTGTCACTAGATCACAATTCCCACAAATAAATAAATGCCTTCTATCTCTACTTAGAACGAGTCAGGTCTTGCGGGCACAAGTGGTACAAACTCAGCTCCCCAGATTCAGAAAAAAAGAGGATTGCGACTTTATGATGCTGGAAAGAACGCAAAGTCATTCCCTGGATTAAATGAAGGTCCAGGCAAGAGTCAAGCTCTCTGGATATCAATGTGTCTGCAAATCAATGGCCAAGGTCAGAGCTGGGTCTTAGGGTCTCTAGAGACAGATGGGCAGAAATAAATGCTGAATACCAGAAAAAGGAGGTCGATGAAATATTGTTGTAGTGATCAAGTAAAAAAAAAGGGGGGGGGTGCTTTGGGGAGTCTTGTGGGCTACTCCAGTTACTTACAAACTGCAGTTATTTAAAGGGCTCGCTAGTGGTGTAAACTCTCCAGCCAACTGTTATTATGGACTGAATTGCACAGTTTCTTTCCAAACACCAATGTGACTGTCTTGGGAGTGAGGACCTTGGTAATTATAGTTCGAGGATGTAATGAAGAGAGTGAGGCTTCAATTCATTATGACTGGATGCTGGGGTGCACGATTATAGAGGGGTAGCCACCTGAGGACACAACGAGAGGCAAACCAAACCTGCTGATACTTGGTGTCTCAATTAGGGCTTCCATTGCTGTGAAGAGACACCAGGGGCACAGCAACTCTTACATAGGAAATCATTTAATTGAGGTGGTTTACAGTTCAGAGGTTCAATCTGTTATCGTCATGGTGGGGAGCATGGTGGCATGCAGGCAGGTGTGGTGTTGACTACATCTTGATCAGAAGGCAACAGGAAGCAGACTGAGATATTGGATGGTACCTTGAGCATGTATGAGATCTCAAAGCCTGACTCCACAGGGACACGCATCCTCCAACAAGGCCACACCCACTCCAACAAAGCCACACCTCCTTATAGTGCCACTCCCTTTGGGGGCTATCTTCTTTCAAACCACCACACTTGGGTCTTGCACTTCTAATTTCCAGAACGGTGAGCAATAAAAATTCCTATTTTTAAAGCTACACCGTTTGCGATGTTTTGTTATGGTTGCCCATTAACCAACGTCTAGTTTTCTAAAGACAGTTTTCACTATGTCGCCCTTACTGACCTAGAACTCACGATTCAGCCCTCCCTCTTGAATGTAGCACAGCCTCTTGAGTGCTAGGGTCCCAGGTGTGGAGCATTGGGCCCAGCCTGGCTCCTCTTTTCTCACCTGCCATCAAAGGGGTTAGTTCTGACGTAGAGCTTGAGGGGGTGGAGCCTATTGTAGAGAGGAAAGGCACGGCTGCAGCCATCTCCATGGTAGCAGAAGTGCGCAGCCGGGACACTCCATCTCGCATTATTGCAGAAAAGGAAGCATACAAGGGACAGGAAGTGGAGTTGGTTATACAATCTCAAGGCTTGACCCCAGTGACCCCACTTCCTCTGGTGAGGCTTCACCTCCTAGAGGTGCCGTCACTTACTTTCCAAAACAGAGCTACCAATTGGGGACCAAAGCACGGGAACCTTAAAGAGACATTTCACGTTCAAAGCATAACATTCCACCCCTCACCACATAGGCTCATGGCTCTTATGATGTAAATTCAGTCCATCCAATTTCAAAAATCCATCCTCTTTCACTGTCCCACCACCGTTAAAGATTCCAGTGTGTCTGTGGTATTCAAGGTCATCTCAATTGGGAGCCCAGTTTGAGGGGGAACAGCCCCTTCTGCAAGGGAAGGCACGGTGGCAGGCAGCTCTGTGGTGACAGAGTGTACAGCTGCTACCCCTATCCTGCATCTTGGCAGAACAGGAAGCAGGAAAGCATGCCTGTTCTCACGCCAGATGCTGTTTGTTCCCCAGATTGTTCTCTGCATTGTTCTCGGCCCCACGGGATGAGCTACAGTGGGTTTCTCTCCTTCCTCTTTGTTCTGGGTGGATTTGGCCAGAGGAAAGGAGAAAGTGGTATCGGTATATTTATTTCCCTGACTGATTTCCCATCAAGTCGTCTGGGGCTGCTGGCTCAAGTGGAAGTCTCCATTCTCTCTCTGGCAGCTTCCTCCATTTGGCTCATTTGGTTCTGGTAACTCTGCCTCTCCCCAAAGCTCTGGGCTAGGTGGTAAGGTCAGCTGTACTGACATTATCCCCGAACTACATTTCCAGGGTTTCTTCTACACATCAGACCATAGTCGCTAGCTCAGTACACCCTGGACAACTCATCGAATGCCCCTGCTTCTTCCCTGACCAGGAAACAGATGAGGACTTGAAGGACAAAGTTCTCTTCTGTTCTCTGTCTAGAAGAGCAGAAATCACACATGGGTTATGCGAAGTCAACTGTACCCTAATGCATAAAGTGCTGGCCAAACGAGAGTCGATTTAATTTTAATGGCTAACATTAGAAATCACCAACATAAACAGCAGCAATATAGACACTTATGTCTCCTTTGGGGTGACTTTTAACCTCTGCTTTCTCCTCATGTTTATCTTGGAAGGTTTGAGGCCATTTGCCATTATCCCCCAATTAACTGACACTCGTCCAGGCTTGAGCACTGCTACTCAAGGTTACTGCCTGAGCTGTGATTGGCAGCGGGCCAGTGTGTTTCAAATTAAGAGATGGCTTCAGTCTTTAGACACTGAATTTGAACTCATGATTTGCTTATAGAAGGAGTAGCATAAATTGTTATGTTTTTTGATAGCCACTAACATGCAAGTCTTTTACCTATTGTCTTTAACACACATTATTATTATATTATTCTAAATTATTATTCTAAATTATAAGTGAGGGTGTTTCCTCCAATGCATCCCATTCCCTAAAGTTTTTGTGTGATGGAATGAATTAATCTCCTAGAGAAGCAGTGAATATTTCAAACATTTGAGGCTCCCATTTCCGTTATGATGACCTCAACCCCTTCCCTCCCCAAGCCTGCATCTATTCACTCCCCACCAGAGGGAAACTGCCCGTTTAGTCAATGTCTTCTGGTACCAAGTGTTAAGCATTCTCTTATTTTCAACCCCACGTGAAGAAGTAGTTCTAATGATCCCATCTGAGTAGGCAGAGAAAGGAGTTGGGCTTGGCAGGTGAAGTGGGGCCATGACACGCTTACTAAGAGGTAAAGAAGGGAAGATCTATAACCAGATACCAAGACAATAGGCCAGCCGATAGTCCTCTGCCCCTGCCTGCGAAGCTGGATTGCATTTCTCCCGTCTCTGTCTTCACCTGGATCCAGATGCTAACCCTGAAGAGCTACCCATGATCCTCCACTTCCCTGAATAGGTTCTGTCCTCTGCCATCTCCCCCAAGGTGGACTCTACCCAACTGCGGGGCCACAGCTTTTAACAATAAAACTGGAGATGCGAACAAGTTCTCTGAGTTTCCCTGTAGAGCATCATGGACTTGCCTGTGCTGTGCTTTTGTCTCTTAGACTAGAATTTCTGAGAGTGGGAACCTTATGTTTTGTGTCCCTGAGACACCCCCGCCCTTAGAATCTGTGTGCATGGGACATCCTCAGGAGGCCAGCGACTGGCCAGAAGAATAACAGAACTGGAATCGGGGACAGTTTTGTCCTTGAAGAGTTCAGCCCACTTACCCTGCTTTTTTTAAAGAACCATTTCCTAGGAAAGTAACAAAAGCCTGTTTTACCTTGCTATTTCCCCGAGGAAATGATCAGGAGATATCAGAGCCACTGTGACAAATTTATCTGAACTAGGGGATCCATGTGGCTTTAGTCATCAGTCAGTTACAGGTTTTAAAAGAAAGCAATTGTCTGGGCCAGGAACTCATCTGCGGGAATGCTGAGAGTTGGAGTGGGTGGGAGAGAGGCGGGAGACTCTGTTGAGTCTGGTGATAGACAGCAGAAGCTAAACACTGCTGTCTGTCCTTGCCATTGAGTTTCTTAGAAGGGAGCTCTGATGGGGTCCTTTCCTCTCCTTCCAGGCCTCAGTACTCAGCCATCAAAGCGAAGAGAGCCTGTTAGTCTCCAGTGAACTTGTTTGAAGGGCCCTGGGAAGACTTCTACCAGATAGCTGGCTCATCCCAGAACAGAAAGAGATCCCTGTATTCCCCTCGGGGTATCAGGGGCTGGCTAAGTTACCAGTGTGTTTTCTAGGGACATGAGATACTGTTTTTGCCTTGACCCTGTTGTGTACATTCCTGCTATGTTTTCACATTTCTGCAGCTGAAATGGATTTTCATAATCAGCATAAAGAGTTATGCAATTGCAGCTTTTATATCTGCCCCCTCCTGATGTAGGTGTATCTTACTACACCCTCCCCAGCATTAGGTTGTTATTAACAGCTGAAAACCACTTGGAAGACTCCCGGGGCCCCATAAGAACAGGTGCCAATGTAAGAGGACTGAAGGCAACGAGGAGTTTGCATTTGAAATGAGCAGGCCATTCAGAGCAGGTGGCCAGCCCCAGCTTTGCATGCTCCAGGAAGTGTGCTCCTGATGGACGTTAATGATGTGTATTTATGGCTATGTTCTGTGCAGGCTGCTCTTGCTGGCATAGGTGCTGGGAGCGACGGCATGGTGGGAAGTATGACAGTCATGGACCATGTTTTCTGACCTCAGCGGTGCTATGTGCTGTCCTCCGACAGTCTAAATGCAGACTGCGTCTTGCCAACGGCTTTCCCTCAGTGATTCCACAAAGACAGAATTCAGTTCTACCTACTCTAGCGGGTCTGAAACTGACCTGTGGCAGAGATGGCATATTCAAATGATAGCCATGGAGGAATTAGTGAGCCAGAACTAGAGGCATCTCTTCTGTGAAGATGTATTGAGGGTTCTAACGAAAACAAGCAGGGCAGATGTCACCATTCAGACATCACTCGCTAACTAAACATATATTAGTAAACCATAAAAAATAAGCCAGCTATCCATGTGCATGCAGATGTCTCTCAGACAGTACCCAGGACACAAGATTCTGTGGTTAGTGCAGCAGTCATGCCAAGCAACCAGAACCCAACAGCATTTATGACTGGCCTCAAAATGGCCGAGACCATTTAAAGGGTGTAGGTTATAATTCAAGGTGGATATACTGTTCACACAAGAGTTAAGAGTCTCTAAACCAGTAGTTCTCAACCTGTGGGTCAAGACCCCTTTGGGGGTCAAATGATCCTTTTCATCAAGGTCTCATAGCAGATGTTTACATTATGATTCATAATAGTAGCAAAATTACAGTTATGAAGTAGTAACAAAAATAATTTTATGGTTGGGGGTCAACACAACATGAGGAACTGTATTAAAGGGTCACAGCATTGGGAAGGTTGAGAACCACTGCTATAAGCTATTTTAACCAATTCAGCCTGGCCTACGTAGGAAGACCCTTGCCAACCTCAAAAAACATAAAACGAAGCCGGGCGGTGGTGGCACACGCCTTTAATCCCAGCACCTAGGAGGCAGAGGTAGGCGGGTCTCTGTGAGTTCGAGACCAGCCTGGTCTACAAGAGCTAGTTCCAGGACAGGCTCTAGAAACTACAGGGAAACCCTGTCTCGAAAAAAACAAACAAAAAAAAAACCCATAAAACGATACCAATCAAAAATCACATGAAGATTCAAGATCCTTAGTCATCAGAGAAAGACAATTCAAAACTACTGAATTTCTTCTCAGTCCATTCAGAGTGGCTACTATCATAAAGCCAACAGCAAATGTTGGTGAGGAGGGTGTGGAGCACTTATAAAATGCTTGCTGACTGTGGATGGCAGTTAATGCAGAAGCTCACAACTGATCCTCTTCCCTCCCCTCCTACCCTCTCCCATGGTCCCCATGCTCCCGATTTACTAAAGAGATCATGTCCTTTTCTACTTCCCATGTAGATTAGATCCATGTATGTCGGAGAGAGATGAGTCTTGAAAGTTGTCCTGACCTCTAATTGCCCCACATAATAAAGAAAGAAACAAACAAATGTAACTTTTTAAAAAGGCACCGGATAGGGTGCAAACATGGTCACTGTGTGAAATATGAACAGTGTTCTAACTCATTTATCCCAGAGAAAGGAAAACCTATGCTCTTATAAAGACCTGTACATGAAGTTTATAGCTACTTTGATCACAAAAGCTAAAAACTATAAAAGATGCACATGTCCTTTAGCAGGGAAATGGTTAAACACACCATGGAATCCACTAAGCAACTGAAATGTCAACTTGGATGACAACTTAGGAAGCCAGGCTGCTTGTAGCCATCCTACAGAAGTAGGGTGGTCTCCCACATGAAGGTTAGTTTAAACGCCCATGCTTGATGATACTACATTCTGTCAGGAGGGAACAAGAGGTTTATTGCTCACACAGTAAAGTTCCCAGCAGACAGCTGGGCAGGCTTCCCAAGAAAACCCCAAATGGCTTGAGAATCAGGGAAAGGAAATGGGTTGGAGATTTTTATTGTGGTTAGGGGCTGGAGCAGGGACTCGTGTGAATGAGGAAGAAGAGCTCACGGTTTCCTTCTCAGCTTCCCCAGATAGAGACAAAAGGCAAAGAGAAAAGAGCGATACTGCAAAGAAATTAACGAAAGCCAGATGATGGAGCTGGGCTCTGCTGGATCTAGTGAGTGCAAGGGCAAATCTAAGGAGGACAAACTGTATGTATCCATTTAGGGAACATGTTGAAAGGACAAGGTTTTGTATAGGACAGGGATGGAATAGGGAAGTGATGCAGGAGGTGGGGGTGCTTGTGATGGACAACCTAATACCTTCACAGTGCTGGAACTGTAAGCATCCCACCTGGGAAAATGTACACAGACCGATACAGTGATACATGGTGTAGAGCATCATACATGTGCATGGACACACATATACACCCATGCACAAATAAGTAGAAAATCTGAAAAATATAGAAGGATTATGATGAGGTCAGTGTCTTGCTTATAAATTACATATAGTTTTAGGGAGAAAGCTTGTTAAAGAGCATGTAAGTGGTGGACATGGTAATGTGTACCCCGCAATACCGCTACCCGGGAGGCTAGGGTTAGAAGATGGCAAATTCAACTGCCGTGCTGAACAACTTAGTGTGGCTCTATATCGAGATAACATTGACTAGAAGGGCTGTGGGTACAGCTCTGGGGAGAGCACTCGCCTAGCATGTGTGGGGTCCTGACCTTCATCTCAGAACTACCTTTTTAAGTCAATGCCGCATGAACATACCACATTTATTTGTCAGTTAGTTCCTGTGTTAATAGACAGTGGTTTCTGCCTCTGGGCTAGCCTGCCTGATGCAGCTTCTATGAACATAAGTGTACAGATTCCAGTTTGAATCCCTGCTTTTGATCTTTTGGATATATTCCTAGAAATGGAATGGCTGGATTTCATTCATGAAATGAATTATTAATGTGGCTCTATGTTTAACTTGTTAAGAAAGCATTATACAGCCAGTATGGTGGGGTTGTTTATTAAATATTTTTCTTTGTTTTTAATTGTGTATGTGTATGCACAGATGAATACAGGTATCCTTGGAGGACAGAGGCATTGGATCTCTTGGAGTTGGATTTACTTGCAATTGTTGGCCGTGTTGGTTTAAATGAGAAAGCCCTTCACAGGCTCATAGATTAGAACACTTGGTCACCAGGGTGTGACTATTTGTAAAGGTTAGGAGTATTTGCTCCACTGGAAGAAAACATTCAGTGAAAAAGCCACATTTGCCTTTTCTGTCCCTGAATTCCCAGTACTTAAAACAATATTGGGAAACTCTAATAAATGAAAAAAATTAATTGGGATGCCTCACATAGTTTCAGGGGTTCAGTCCATTATCACCATGGTGGGGACCATGGCAGCATGCAGACAGACATGGTGCTGGCTACATCTTGATCAGAAGGCAACAGGAAGTGGACTTAGATACTAGGCAGTATCTTGAGCATAGGAAACCTCAAAGCCTGTACCCCCACAGTGACACACTTCCTCCACCAAGGCCATACCCACTCCAACAAAGACACACCTCCTAATAGTGCCACGCCTTTTGAGATCTTGGGGGACCAATTACAAAAACTACCACAGGCACCCAGTAAAGACTCAGAAAGCAATTAAATGAATAACTAAGGTAGATCCCTGAGCACTGCCAATGATCCTTCCTTTTACATTTTGTTTTCCTTAAATAGACTGTAAATTCCTGGAGGGCAAACAAAGGCCTCATTCACCTGTGTAAATCCAGCATTTGGCATATTCAAAGAACTTAGTTCTTGGACTGAAGAAACTCTACCATCCTTTGTAGTTTGGTTTCTTGGACTGAACTTGATGCTAACTAAGTTCAGCAGGAGAAACAAAGGACTCTGAGTTTTCAGTAATCAAAAAAGAAATGCTCATTGAAACCCACGGGTCAGTTATAACCCCTCCTGGGCTTCTGTGTTTCTTTTCACAGTGTTGGGTGTCCAGAATTTTCTAAAACCAAGACTGAAAGGACACCTAGCTGGAAAACCTGTTAAATTACATCATCTGCCTCTGGGAGTTAAATATGCTGTCTGGTTTGACTGAAAAAAAAAAAAAAAGAATCGAATTTGTACCTTGAGTTCAGATTAATTATAAATTCTAATCTCTTGTCTACTTAAAATTTCAGATCAGTAGTCCTTGGGTGGGAACTTGATTTTAAAGTGATCCCCAACTGCACTGAGTCTAATGGCTGTGATTATATATGCCTCATAATCTACCATGTGATAAGTTATATACACACTAGCTGTTGACCAAATGCAGTGGTAGTGGGTTGCTTAATAAGGATGGAAAACACAGATACAACATGTCCAATGTACCAGACACAGCTTCCATGAGTTTTCTCCTTACTAGCTTCCTTTGACAATCTGGAAAACATTTTTTAATACCATTTCAGCTAGCAAGGTTTGAGGCAAGGTGAACAAGAAGAATCTCCTAGAACCCTTTAATAGGCAAGAACCAAAAGTCTGCCAGACCACATGTAGAGACACCCGTCAGCCACGTTCCCAGCAGCCCTCACCGTGCTCCAGCCACTTTCTCACTAGGGACCACCCCTCTCCACAGCTCCTGCTTCCATGTTCTGCCACCTGTGCAATCCCAGGCAGGCAGCCCTTGTTCTTCAGTGTTTAGTTATGGAACCCAATCTCTCTTCAATTCTACATCTTTCTGCATTTAGAAACTTCCAAAGGCTTGATCATTGCCAGGACCATGCTTCACATGGTAACTGTCCAGTACAGCAATGATTTGTGAAGGGTCACGTGATAACCATCCCAGTACACAAATGATTTGTGAAGGGTCACATGATAGCCATCCCAGTATACCAATGATTTGTGAAGGGACTTTTCTCACTTAGGAAATCCTATCTGATGCCTGGGTGTGACAAGGCTGTGTGAGAGTTCTGCCTATCTAATGGGAACTCTGGTTTTAGAAAATTTGCATACAGATCAACAGAAAGAATATAAAATCATGGGAAACTCCAGACATGCCTTCAAACCACACCCTCCCCAATCACCAAATCCTCAACCAGTAATGTAATTTTTTTCTTTAAAAATAGCTTGTCCTGAGGGGGAATTTGGCCAGACTTCTTTTCTCCTCAGACCATGACGCATTGACCCCAACCTTCCCCTATATTTTCATACTGCTTCTGGTACCAGTTGTCCTGAAGCAAAGTTTATCTAATGTGAAGGTCAGGAAAAGTGGCCAGGACTCTCCTTCACAGGCTGGGCTATTCTGTGTGCCAGGACTCAAATAGTTTATAATCTCAGGACTGGGAAAGAAACACCTCCTGGGATGTCATAAAGGAATCAGTCAACACCATCCTCCTGCTGTCTCACTGCTAGAGCCTGGCAGATATTTAGGCCCAAAAGTGAAATGTGAAGAACAGAGGAACATCAGAAAGCTTACACGTTCAGGGTGCCTAGTTCCTGAGTGTTGATTGATGTATAGCTAGATACACCCATCCATATGTGTTTATAGATAGACGTATATATAGATACATGCATGTATAGATAGAGAAGCAAGTAGATGGATAGATGAGAGGATGAGCAAATGGGAAAATAGATAGGCAGAAGAAGTAGCTCAGCTAGCTTCGGGATGGGCTTGGTAATTGTTTGATATCCAGGTCTTCACAACCAAGCCTTTATTTGCAATAGTTGCCATCAACATCACCTTCCTGGTATGCGTACTCCCACCATGGCCAGCTTCAGGCTCTAACTGGATGCAGAGATGAGAAGAAGTGTTGCAGCACAGCAGCGGAAAGATCAGATGGGTGGGTGAACAGACGCGAGATTGGTCACCTTCCTGTTGCTGTGATACAATGCCATTCCCAGACTGGACTTATGTTTATTTATTTTGGCATTAAGAGAAATAAGAGGCCATCATGGCGGGGAGGCATGCCAATGGGAGCGGTAAACTGGAAAAGAGAACTGGACATAGAACAAAGCTGCTCTCAAAGGTCACTTCCAGTGACATGCTTCGTCCAGCAAGACCACGTCTTCTAAACCTCCCTAAATAGTTCCACCAAATGGAGACCAAGTATTCAAATATCTGAGCCAATGGGGAATATTTTTCATTCAAACCACCATGGATGGATGGGAGAGGGGATGGATGGATGAATGGATGGATGCATGGATGGATGGATGGATGGATGGATGGATGGATGGATGGACAGATATATCTACTCATCTTCATCTAGTCTAGGAACCTCCTGGTCACTGGTCCCAGATACTCACTAACACCCTAGTATGTATTGCCTAGTTACTAATGTAGTCTTGGAGTCTGGAGAAAGGGCACTTTACCTTTCATTCTCCAATCATGTCATTGGCAAGGTGAACAGGCACCCACTGAGTTGAAGAGGTGCTCTTCTACCAGGTCACTCTCTTCAAGCAGGTGCCAAGCAATTAAATCAACTAAGCAGGCCAGCCCTGAACCAAATGAACTCCCAGTTCCCCCCTACTTTCTTCCTCGTCTAGGTTCCTTTCCTTTCCAAGGGCTTCTCTTTTCCTTCCCTGAGGCTACTTGGGCAAAGATAGCACAGCTTTGTCACATAAGAAAGAAGATGTTACCACTAAATCCATTCATGGAGTAATGTAGTCCCATTTAAAATATCTATCTTATTTTTAATTATGAGGATATATGCATGTCTGTGTGTGGATATGTGCAGATGAGTACAGGTGCCTACAGAGAAGAGGCACTGGACCCTCTGGAGCTAGAGTTACAGACAGTTGTGAGCTTACTTCCCAGTGTGGATGCTAGGAACTTAACGCAGATCCTCTACCATGATCACTAAGTACTCTTAACTGCTGATCCATCTCTTTGGCCCCATGCTAACATTATAAAGTAAGACTATATCATAAGAGAAGCCTTATACAGAGTGAATGATTTTATCCTCCTTTACACAGGTATTTGAATTTAGGGGTGTGGGGCAGACCACGATAAGATTCCAGAATGGCTGGTGCCCATAGCAGTGCTATTAGCATCACTGTGTCATGAGAAGGGACTTCTTTCTATCTGGTGGTTGTCAATCATTCTGACTGCAGAGCCAGCCTAGTACCAGGAAAAGATGTGAGAGGCAGGGAAAGAGGCTTGGACCTGCACCATTCTAGGAACTGCCAGCATGCCCACATCACCTCGCCAAAGGAATTCTTGCTGGACAAGTAGATGGATGGACAGGGGCAGAAAGAGTTCAAGAGAATCGGAAGGTCTATTGCAGGATTTCTGTTGTTCTGGGGTTTTGTTTCGTTTTGTTTTGTTGAGATAGGGTCTCTTATATCCCAGGCTGGCCTCAGACTTGCTAAGTAGCCCAACTTCTGATTCCCCTGCTTCCACATCCCCAGACCTGAGAATATATGCATGTTCCACACACCCAGTTTATGCACCACTAGAGATCAAACCCAGGGTTTCAGATCAAATGTATGCTAGCAAGCACTCTGTTATCTGAACTGCACCTCCATTTCAAAGTCTATTTTCTGAAATCTAACCCAAGTTGATAACATCCACATAAGAGAAACGTCTGTAGCAGTGAGTAACTACGTTCTTCTGGATTAATGCTAAGTCACAATTCTCTCCCCATCTTCCCTTCTTCTAAGACTATTTGATTGTGTTCTCCTCACATCCAGGGACTGTGTTTTATTTTTACAATTCTGTGTGTTCCTGATCAGGGCAGGGTGGAACACACACTGCTGGGTAAAGCCCTATCTCACAGCAAAGAATGATTTCTTCAAGCCAGACGCAAGTACTGGGTGCTTCCTGTTTCCCCACCCACCGCCCATCCCAGCCTGAGAAAGGAATGTCAGCCCCTCATGCCAGTGGCCAGCCTGGCAGACTCTTGCTGCCTGCTCCATGAGCCAATATTTTTTTGCTTGCTTCAAGCTGCCTCATAGAGTTGGTTATTGAGTTTGCTGTGATCTCAGCACTCTGTGCTGCCAACAAATAAGAGACAGGAATAAATATTTCACTGGCATAAAGTTGGCTCTTAGCTCAGCTGACGTCATTAGATTTCAGCCAGAGCTTTTATTAGGATTGTTTAGTCCCTGAAGGTAGCTAATTTGCCAAGTTGAAGAACTGACCCACTTATCTCAGGAGTTAAGAAGCTGTAATTCCTGGAGACACCCTTGAGTACCCAACTGGGCTGTATCCCAAGAATGACCTTGACTTCAAAGAAACCCAGGAAGTCTGGCCCAGTCTGCCTGTGGTTTCAGATTTTTCTCTCTCAATTATCAAAATGACAAGAAGGAACCCTGCTTGTCTCTTGTATGCTATGCCATAGATCTTAATAGATCTTGAAACAGTAATGTTAAATGGAGGTAATATAAACAACAGATACAGTGGCAAAATGTGTTTCTATAATGACTAGACTGGAGTCCGAAGCAGGACATTGGAAACCCTAAGACAAAGAACAGAGTCAAGGTGTTAAGCAAGGGCTCAGGAACATATGTATTAGAAAGAACTATCAGGAAGGGACTCCTGTCCTATTTATTATCTTCTTCTATTGGCATTACTTGGGTATCAATTAGGCATGAGTAGAATTCCCAATTATAAAGTTAGGGTAAAGGAGAGCTAAGACCATTCCCCAACTCAGAGATTAGCTTAAAGGACCTCCAGAACTTGGCATGGAATTGTATTCTAAGCTAAATAGTTTAAACTAAAACTAACTATGGTTAGTTAGCTTTTATGTTAAAAAAAATCCAAGCTCCAGAAAAATCCCTAAATTCAAGTTGTAAAAGAACCTTTAAAATCTTATTGTGATTTCTCTCCACTCCAATCCCCAGGATAAAGGAAGGAAGATCTCGCCTGCAGTGATTAACAGAACAAAGAATTATAAAAGTAAATTATAATTCCAGCAATTCAAATCTCCTTCAGAGAAGATTGCAGGCTGAATTGTTAAAAGCTCACAAATTAACTTGGTCACATTTTATTAAGTGACTTTTGTACTCACCATCTTGGTCTTTCTACCAATGGAAGTGGCTCTGTGTCCATAGTTGGCCAATGACAGCTGTGAACTAGGACCCTCTGAGATGATGTGTAGACAAGACACGATGTGTAGACAAGAACAGTCTGTTCATTTACTAAGTGAAAGCAATTAATTTGTCCATCTCCAGGTGAGTTTCTCTGTCTTTTCTCATGCTGCTGAGGGCAGTTCAACAAGGTGAAGACAGCTCCCATGGGATGAAGGAAGGGGGGGAAGGTTTATTCTTTAGTTTTGAAGGCTAAAACTGGAGGCTCCGATAGAATCACAGAGGAAGGTTCTCAGCTGCTTCAGTGGCTAAAGTTGCCCTTCTTCTAAAGCCTGCACAGAAGCTGACACAGCCAAGTCACATATTTTGGCATTAACAGCCAGGATCCACAGAGATGTGTTGCTATCTCATTGAATTTCTTAGCATACACACAGAAGAAGCCAACCAGAAAAGACAACATCTCCTGGATCTCAAAAGAACATGGTGGTCACTGTGATTTGCCTTAAGAACTGAAGAGTCTATGGGACTTCAGGATGGGGGATTCAACTTGGGGCACTGTCTCATTTAGTGGAGGAGCCCATTGAATGGCCATGCCTTGCTTCTCTGAGCCAAGTAGAAACAGCAACATCTTCTCTTAGGAAAGGTGATCTGGGGAGAAAGGGACTTTGTTTCTAAGCTCCAAGTTGTTGGGCTCTCCTGAGAGTGGGACTTCAAGTGTCTGTGAGTCAGTAATTGTTCTATTGCTCTGATAAGACACTGTGAACAAGGTTGCCTGTAGAAGAAATGTTTAATTGGGGGCTTGTTTACAATTTCAGGGTGTGATCCCATTGCTAACATGGTGGGAAGCATGGTGTTAGAGCAGAGCCTGAGAACTTACATTCTGATCTGCAGGCCTGCAGGAAGGAAAGAGAGAGAGAAAGAGAGAGAGAGAGAGAGAGAGAGAGAGAGAGAGAGAGAGAGAGAGAGAGAGAGAGAGAGAGAGACTGGGCCTGGCATGGACTTTTGAAACCTCAAAACCCACCCCCAGTGACACACCTCCTCCAATAAGGTTACATCTCCTAATCTTTCCCAAATAGTCCACCAGCTGGAAATCAAATATTAAAGTATATGAACCTATGGGGAGGCATTTTCATTCAAAGCCCCCTATTCCATCCCCTGGCCCTCATAGGCTTGTAGCCATATCATAATGCAAAAATGAATTCAGTCCAATTTCAAAAGCCTTCATAGGCTGTTTCAAAGTGCAGAGTCTCTACTGAGATTTAAGGCAATCTCTTAAGCCTTTGCGAAATCAAAAAGAAGATCACATATTTCCAGCTCACAATGCTACAAAATACACATTATTATTCCAAGGACAGAGTGAGGATATACTGGACCAGGGGAAGACTGAATCCCAGCAAGCTAAACTCCAAATTCTGTGTCTCTATGTCTGACGTTAAAGAGCTTATTATATGGTTCTTTATACCACCCACTCTTTTCAGCTTTGTTGACTGCAACACAGTTCTCTTTCATGGGCTGGTGCATCCTTCTGCAGCTCTCTTTGGCTGGTATCCCAAGGTTCTGGTATCTCCAACATCTTGGGGTTTCCAACACAATACAGGCTTCACTTTCATAGTTTCGTGCAATGGCTTCTCCAGGCTTCCATGCGGGGACTGCCTTGCCATGGGCCTGGCCTCAGCCTGTGGAAGAAGCAGCCTGTAGAAGAGTCATTTAACTGGAAACTTGCTTCAAGTTTCAGAGGGTTCATCCATGGTCATCATGTGGGATCAGGGAAGCAGGCAGGCAGGCATGGCGCTGGAGCAGTAGCCAAGAGCTAACCTCACCACTCAGGTGAGGATGGCTGGTGATTATGAACTCTGATTCCACAACAGCCTTCATCCCCTGAGCAGGGTGAAGAGGCGCATTTCAAAGTCAAAGAAGACTAGAAGTAGGTGAGCATGAGAATTATTAGATGAAACAGACTGTGGCAGTTTGAATGAGAATGGCCCCTTATAGGCTCATATGTTTGAAGGTTTGGTTCCCAGTAGGCAGACTATTTGGGAAGAACTGGGGGGTGTGGCCTTGTTGAAGGAGGTGATTACTCTTCAAGGGTTTCCATACTACTCCTGTTTTCCATGTAAATACCTAAAGCCCTTCAACAAGGTACCACTAAGACAAAGGCATCATTCTGGAAGGGAAGGCATCGGGAGTCATGGAGGGCAGTGAGCCCACAGCCAGCAGAGAGTAAAACAGCAAGTGGGAGAAAAGGGAAACAATTTAGAGACACGTCCTGGGTCAAAGGGTAAAAAGTAACTGCCAGGAAGGAATTGGGAGATGACCACAGGCTCATGGGACTTTCAGATGAAACTACTTAGTCATTACTTTCAGAGTCTCTTATAACACAAGCTGACCTCAAATTTGCTGAGTAACGAAGGATGACCTTGAACTTCTAATTTTTCAGCTTCTAGCGCCAGAGTGTTTGGATTACAGGCATGTGCCATCATACCCAGATCATGAGGTGTTAGGGGTTGACCCCAGGACTTCAGCCTACTAAGCAAGTACTCAAACAATGAACTACAACCTTAATCCTCTAGTTAAGATTTTACTCCTTTTTAAAAGTGTTTGAACACTCCATTAGATAGGATTAATGTCTGTTTGCTCTTACAGATTTTAAATTACAGTGGCATAAAGACAACAGAAGTTTGTTTTACTCTTAAGAGGCCTAAGCAGTCCATGCGTGACACAGTTTGCCCTATGGCAAAGGTTTTCGACGATGCTCAAGTGCACGACAGGGTACCACAGTAACTGCTAAATATTGAAGAAATTGGAAGAAAACACTGAGACGCTTGACATTTGCCAGATGATGACTGATCGCTGCAGGCAGCCCGGAGTTTAAGCTTTAGATTTTATGATCTTCTTTTCCATGGTACTTCAAACATGTGCAAAGCAAACGACAGCATTGTTGTCTGGGGGTAAATCAATGGTCTCAGAAGTTGTGCAGTACTGAACAGGTGTACACACCCCACTCAGAAGTGATGTGGTTATTGAGGAATGGACATGAGTATTTTTTTTCCAACTTACTAGTTTTCTAATAGTTTTGAAGTGATTAGTATATTTTGAAAAACATTTTGGACGCAACTACTTAAAAAAACAGAATCATTCTGCATTGCTTTTGGCCTGGAGGCAACGTGAAAAAGTCTCATTACAGATTCTCACTGTGCTGTGAAAGAGGAACATCCGAGAACTTCTGCCCCTAGGCGCTGGCACCAGACACCAAGTTCTCCTTAATCTTGCTGCCCAGCTTCACTGGGGGACTGCTTTCTCACAAATGCCACCCCCCTTTCTTTGAAAAGAAACAGGAAACAGGGCACTCTCCCATTTACAGACACAACCGGACTCACCACATATGTTCACAATCCCTTGGCCAGAGTGCTGCCAGATGGCCATGCATAACTGCAAGGGAGCCATGGGAGTTCAAGCTGTGTCCTTGATGGCCACATGCCCAGAAAATTCTTGGGGGAATTTACGAGTGTGCAGAAAGTGGGAGAGTGGATATAGGGTCAACTCGTAGCCCTCCCACAGACCATATGAACAGAAAGCAATGACTCCCATTGCTCACTTATAATTGGTATTATGGGCAAGAATACAGTAAGCCCTGCTTGAACTGAAAAACAGCAGCAGGTTCTGCGAGCAACAAAGGGATCCATCTAGGAGCAGAAGCATTGGCAAGCCCAACAAGGAGGGCGTGTAGGATGTTGGTACATGAGACTGGGTACCAGGTAACACTGGAACATGAAGGGTTTTATTTGTTTTTGCTTTGTTTCCTGCCATTCGGTAGTTGTTGACAGTTTTCAGCCTGTGGAAGATAAAAAAAATATTAATTTGCCCTTAGCGCATAGCCTTTTGTTCTGGTTAAATGCTATTCTCTATTTTGGAGGGACCAAATGATAAATTAATAATAGACTGTCTGTCTTCAACTTGGCCAGGGCTTATTTATTTATACTCTGCTGGCATGCCTCCTTAACCACTTGCTTACACACCAATTTGTACTTTTACTGTAAAGATTCAAAATTGTTGAACGATATTGAGTGAACTAGGGTACCCAAAACAAAAGAGGATGCCAGGGAGGAGAAGGACTTTTGCGATGCAGTTCACTCTGAGAGTCACTAGCTCATTGAAAGATGAAGACCCACAGAGAACCCTACCAACCGATGAGGTGTCATTTCTGCTGTCTGAGGAGCAGAGTAAAGGGAAACTCCTCTCCAGAAGCTGAGAGATTTGAAATTTGTCACTAGCTTGACAGGACACCCAGCTCTTTCCTCAGCAAATGTCCCTTCCTCTACTGTCAGTAACATGTCCATGTGTCACCAGCCTGGCCTCATTTCTCTGTGTCACATCATCTCTTACTGCCTCAACCTCCCCGACTCCCCAACTGGCTTCCCAAACAGCTGATAAGGACAAGCCATGCCCCTAGGACCACCTCTGTCCCTTATTCCCCCAGAGCTCTGTCTCATGAAGATGTTCTTAGAAATATTTCATGGAAAAGAATTTATTCAGTGAATAAGGACATTACATGTAGGGGCAACATCTAAAACCTGGCATTGGATTTGGCCTTTGCCAGAGGACAGGAAAACCAAACATACACAATGCACGCCTCAGTTCCCCATCCTGCTTCCTGTCCTGAAGACTGATCTCCATTTTTCTCCTAGAAAGGATATGTCTGCCCTTCAGAAGACTCATATATTGTCTTCAGGGTTAGACCTCTGTTAGACATTAAGAACACATCTGTATGCTACACGGGCCATAGCACCCTGAGGGGCAGGAAGGGGCATCCAGCCCACCTAGAAGCTTCCTTATGGTTTCCTGCCTATGCTATGCTCCTGCTCCAGTTGTCACGTTACTACAGGTCATTCACTCTTCTTCTTCTTCCTTACTCCACACGACTCAGACAAGGCAGTCTCAGCCTCCAGGCATCTAATTCCTAGGAAATCCTCATCTCTTTAGCCAAGTTCTCAAAGGCCAGGGAGACAGGCCAAAGCATAGCTTTCAGTATGCCCTACCAACCCAGCATGCTGTAGCACCACGGTTCTCTTGCTACTCTAGTGCTTCACTCACCCCTCCCAAGCAGAAGGAGGACGTCTGTCAGATGTTTAAATCATAATGTTCTAATTTGTCCTTCTTTTTACATTTTATCCACTGAGCAAATGGCAAAGGCTTGAGGCTATGATCCAAGGTATGTGTTGGTCCAAAAAATTCAGTCTAGAAAAAACACCAAGGCATTCCACTGGGCTACCCAGGATAGGCCTTCAAACACCGACGTTGGTCTTCTTCCAAGACCACCCACCAGTGTGAGGCCAGGCTCTTCATCTCTGTTGTTCTAGTGGTCAGTGTTGGAACAGGCACACACCTCCTAGTTTGAAAGAGGAGAAACATCTTGTCACACGACACACTCTAACAACTATGCTGCTCTCAGTTCACAGAAAGGAGTTCCCTTCACTGCTGCTTCTGTTTCTAAGTTCACAACCATCCCCAGACCTTTGACAAATAGAAATCTGGCCTGCTGCTAATCTTGTCAAACAACAAAGCCACGGGTTCCAAAGGCCATCCTCCAGCTACAGAAAGCCTCATTAAAATGTTTTTTACTTTGCATCAGATATGTTTCTAGGTGAGGTTATCAGTCTCTGTATGCATGTTAGGATGATGCATAAATTTATGGTCCCTCTTGATCCAGGATAATTAAACAGTTAATGGAAGTTTTCTCTACAAATAATGAGCCCAGGAACCCAGACTGTCTGTGATCTTGACAATCTAGGACTCTGCTTCCTGTCTATGATGAACCAGCAGCTTTGAGCCTTGGCAGTAGCATGATACTGGAGCACCCAGCAAGGAAGACCTGAAACTCAACCCTTGACCCTTGCAGTGAGCTCTCTGGAGTCTCCATGCTGGCACAGGCAGAGGATCCATACAGAAGGAGCGGAACTGTGGACCTTCTGATCCAAGTTCCTGAGTTTTCAAGTAGCATATTCCAAGTCATCCAAAGGAAATGTATTCCTTACGTACCTGACTGAGCTAATAGGACCAACAGTTCTATATAATTTAATATATTTAGCCAACAAATACCAGGAAGTTAAGTAACATTTTGATTTCCATGTTACACATAAGAAAAATTATGCTTTGGTAAAAATATTTGCCTAATGCTGCTCAGGGAAAGCAATCTCTGGGCTCATGTTTGCTGACCCAAAAGCCCATGCTTCTTATATCATAGCCATAGCCATTTATGACTTTTTGTGTTTGGTTGGTTGGTTTGGTTTGGTTTGGTTTGGTTTTTGTAGGACCTGGTTTCTCTGTGTAGCCCTGGCTGTTCTGGAACTCATTCAGTAGACCAGACTGGCCTTGAACTCAGAGATCTGTCTGCCTCTGCCTCTCCAGTGCTGGGATTAAAGGTGTGCATCACCACTGCCACCCGGCTCTTTTGTGGCTCTTAACAGGTGATGAGTTTAATCACGGCCCAGCTTTTCCACGTATTAAGCACTGGCTTGTGCCAACCCTGAGATCTTCCAGCAGTAAAAGGAAGGTCAGCAGTAGACCTGGCTTCTGAAATGAGCCCCTAAGTAGGTATTCAGTGATGTCACTTGGTGTTGATCAAGTTCTCATCCATACGCTCAGCCACTGTGGTGGTAACAAGAAGACGAGGAAACCCACTTTCTATAGTATGTCACCACCTTATGACAAACACATGATGGTGAACAATGCAAGGCAGCACAAAAGGAGGGACAAATGGCACAGGACTGTGTTACTTTTCTGTTGCTGTAATAAAACAGCATGACCAAGCCAACTTATAGTGAAAGGAGTTGATTTGGGCTTACATTTCCAGAGGGTTAGAGTCTGTAATAGGGATAGCATAGCAACAGGCAGGCAGGCATGGCGGCCAGGGCAGAGAGCTGAGAACTTACATCCTTTACCTCAAGAACAAAGCAGAGAGGGCAAACTAGAAATAGGGAGAAATATATAACCTCAAAGTCTGTCCTCCAGCGATGTACTTCCTCTATTAAACCCTAGACCTCCCCAAAACTAGAAACAAGTGTTCAAATACCCATGAAGGTGGGAGACGATTCTCATTCAAACCACAACAGGTGCTGTCTGTAACTCTCATAGAAGTTAGGGAAGAGGAGGGTGTGGGTTGTGGACACACAGCTGAAGATTTATAAAAAACAGATTTGACCCTGTTTAAACTCCCAAGGATGAGTGGGATATGAAGAGACTATACATACTTACCAAACCCTTCCTGAAATGAATTACTGTGCTTGGATGATTTCTTTCAAACCCAGCAATAGTGGGTTGTATATTGAGCTTTGATTTTTTTCTTTCTTTTTTCCACATTCCAAACAGATTCTATATTTAGACAAAAAGTATATAAACAGAAAACTTTAAAAACATGTTGTCACTGAAAGTATCCCGGACAATGCTCAAGGGATTTCCCGTGATTTCCAGTGACTGCTCTAGCCGGGTCAAAGTTTGTCCAGGACACAGTCATCTGTCACCATCTGAGAGGTAGTTTAGAGACATAAGAAAGGAGAAAGGAGCAAGATGCATAGCTCCAACAAGAGCAAACTAGAATCTGTCACTTTTTCTCTGAGTTTTACCTGTGCATGACCAAGTTCTTTGCTCCCCACTTCTGGGCATGCTCTGACTGAACAGCTAGACTGGGATATAGAGACATAATCCAATATCCAACCTGAATAGGTTGACCCTCAGGTCCCAAAATAACACTATGCAAATGGCTGGAGGTGACTACTGGGGAGCTCAGTTTGGTGAATGCGTGCCAGCTGGAGAGGGGTACAGATGACCCTGTGTGTGTCCCCCAACACGGCAAGCTTAGTGCCCCTATATGGGAACACACACTGGCAAGGAAATGTTTTACAAGATTGCAACAATTAGCTGAGCAGACATCAGGATCAATACGACAGCTCTCTCCCAGTGGGAGGCCTTTGATAAGTAGCATCATTTTAGGGATGCTCTGCTGGCACCGGAGATACAGGAGACCATAAGCCGCCGACTGTCTTGCTAGCCTTCGTTCTGCTGGCTGTTGGTTGGTGCTAAATTTCAAGGTCCAGTGCCCAAGACAAAGGAGGAGAAGGAAATCCTGCAAGGGGGTGCAGACAGATTGACAGGAAGAAGTCAGGGAGAAGCCAGACACCAGCCCCTACTCACTTCCAAGCGAAATCCAGGCATGGTTTTATTTTTACTTTTTATTTTTTGTCACATTTTCAAACACCCCCTTTCAGCAGTATGTTGCTTTGGAATATTTAATCTCAGAGCAATAACAACCCCAACTAAATTCCTAAAATACCCTTTCCCTTCCTAGACAATTGCGTCCTAACTTGGCCTGCCACCGACTGCTAGCTTCTTCCTTTTTTTCTAATCTTTCCCACACAGTGAAACTAAATTAATTTTCCAAATATAACTTGGCAAATAACAACATTTATAAAGGGTTTGTTTATGTTACCTCATGACACAGAGTGAACCCAGGGGACTATTGTACAATTCAAGAGTACACCACGGGTTAACCAGATGGACTCTTTCATCTGGCTTTCCACAAGGCTCTTGCCTTTACCTTCTGTTTCCCTAGGGTCAGTTTTACTCTTCTCAGTCTTTTTTTTATGTCAATTCATCCTTAGCATCAGCATCCAGTCCAGCCTCCTGCAGTAGATCCACCTATATTACCCTTTTGTGGGGAACCCTCTAGCCCTAGCTTCACATCAGTTACCACTGTCCTGTTTTGTTTTCTTGTTTTGTCAACGTGCCACAAGCTAGAACTATCTGGGAAGATGAGTTTCAGTTGAGGAATAACCTCTGTAGGCAAGTCTGTGGGGACATTTTCTTGATTAATATTTGGTGTGGGAGAGTCTAGTCCACTCTAAGTGGTACTATCGCTGGGCAGGTGGTCCTAGGGTATATAAGAAACAATTGAACAAGCCACAAGAAGCAAGCAGCCAACCAACATTCTTACATGGCTTTTTGTTTGTTTTGATTTGGTTTGGATTTCTGAGACAGGGTTTCTCTGTGTAGTCTTGGCTGTCTTGGAGCTCGCTCTGTAGACCAGACTCACATTGGACTCACAGAAATCTACCTGTCTCTGCCTCCCAAGTGCTGGGATTAAAGGCATGAGCCACCACCCAGTTCTTTTATGACTTTTGTTTCGGTTCCTGCCTCCATGTTCCTGCCTAAATTTCTACTCTGACTTTCCTCAATGATGGACTGTTTACCTGGAAAGATAAGCTGAAATAAAACTCCTTCCTATCTAGGTTCCTTTTGATCATAAACCAAACTAAGACAACCCACTGTCAGTGCTCCTTCAAAAATTCCCCCAAAACAGAGGTTAAAATATCTAAACTATCTCTTACTAGGACATGCAAATTGATTTTTTTTTCTTTACCCACAAAATAGCCCGTTTCCATCCTGGGTAGAAATGCCTCTGGTGGACAGAGTCTTGCTGTTCCTCACTCTTCCTGGATTTGTCTTCATAGAGCATCACTTAGGACGTTTTCAATGAATGTCTTTGGGAAAAGCAATAAAAAAAAGGAGGCCATATTGTTCAGTTCTTCACTTGGATTTTCTGCATAAATCTCTTTAAGTATACTTGGATGGACCCTTGGAAGTAACACAGAAAGTAGTTGAAATCTTATTACAATTTGAAAGTGGAGAACATATATGAGTATTCTCAGCACATCCAAAAAGAAAATATAAATTATATATGTGTATTGTGTATGTATGTATGTATATATATATGAGCATACACTTCCAGTCTGTAGCTAAATAGAAAGTATGTGTTTTAACTGGCCATGAAATTTATAAATTAATTTAAGATTAGAACTGCTTGGAATTATGGAATGTAGAACAATGCAAGTAAAGGTCTGTGAAAAGATAGCTCCTAACCAAAGAGAGAGGGGGGGGGGAAGAAATATTTCCTCCAGAAAGCTCATAAAGTCCATAAATTCCATACTCAAAATAAAAGTAACACCAAAGCACACTTTTCGAGGCATTCTGCTAGATTCCGCAAGCCCACAAGAGAGCACATAAGCTACAAAGTGAGCTGGAACATAGGAGGAAAGTGACAGAGGCCTTGTTTGCTATGGCAGACCTTCACAAAGCTGCTCTGTAACTGGGTTTATTGGCCAGATTTACAAGCCCCATCAGGCCAGGGCCTGACTCAGAATTCTCCCCCACTTTCTCCTTTTTTTCTCAAAAATTCTTACTATGCTTCGGCCACTGTAACCTGAGCCAGGCTGTATGGATTTACAGGAGTGAGTGTGTGTGTGTGTGTGTGTGTGTGTGTGTGTGTGTGTGTGTGTGTGAGAGAGAGAGAGAGAGAGAGAGAGAGATGCAAACACATCTTATTCCTAAGGAAACTAGATTTCTTTCCTTTGCTTTTTACTTTGAGAAACTAACACTATTTTTTCAAGAAGACAAGTTTCTTGAAAGGGAGAAGAGAAGATGCACTTTGTCACCACAGTCTTCCAAGACCTTGCTGGGAGCATCTTCTTGGGAACTCAGGAAAATTCTCTCCCATCAGGGATTTAATTTTTTTTCCTAGTTGCCAGCATCCACAGAAGCTGCTGTGGCTCATGTGACTCAGAAAAGCCAACTGCGGGTCCCTTATTCTACACTCCCATTTTCCAAACCTTTATCTCACCTTAAACTGACCACTGCCGATGACCCAGACACCAGATTCAAAGATGGCTGCTAAAGGAGGGAATGAAGGAAAAAATCAAAACAAAACTGAGTTGGTTCTTTGTTTCTATATTCATTTTGCTGCTAATTATTGTGTCATAACATGGCTAAAAATACATCTGGGGCCATCCCAGGCAGTATTGGGAGTTTCAGAAAGTATATGAACATACTGAGCTCAATCACCATGGGTCACCTGCAGAGAAAGGTGGCCTTGCAGGTTTCCTGAAGTGCTGTCTTCTGGGCTGATTCACTTCTGAAGGTGTTCAGCTCCAATCTCTGTCTTTTCTTACTTCCTTTTCCTCTTTCTTTTTTCTCTTCTTCTCTTTTCTTTCTTTTCTTCCTTCCTTCCTTCCTTCCTTCCTTCCTTTTTCTTGGGGTTGGGAGGGGTTTCAAGACAGGGTTTCACTGTGTAGCCCTGGCTGTCCTGGAACTAGCCCTGTAGACCAGGCTGGCATCCAGTTTAGATCTCTGCCTGCCTCTGCCTCCAGAATGCTGGGATTCAAGGTGTGTGCCACCAAGTCTGGCTTAGCTTCAGTTTCTTATCTGGACACCCCATGGACATCATGATCCCAGCTCTGTCTTTTTATTTCTTTGTCTCTGCTACTTTTCTCATTGGTCCATCTCAAATCATGCTATTTGCACTCCTGAAAGTATGGACAGATGAGCAGAGCACAGGGATAGTCAGGACCCAAGTAAACAAACTGCTTCCTCCCAGGGTATCAAGTTATGTATATAAGGAGGTGGGGATCTTCCTTAGCAGCCTTTAAACAGTTTATACGTTACTATAAACACTGATGCATTATGAAATAGAATGTAACGCATATATACATGTGTGAGAATTTGTGTCAGATAAAGCATACATCATGTCTTGCTGGTGAAAGGTCAGTTTTAGAGTTGGAGAAGATGGCTCAGTGGCTCAGACTCCTACCTGGCAAGTGTAAGCACCAGAGTTCAGATCCCCAGAACCCATGTGACTGCCAGGTAGGCATGGGAGCCCACCTGCAATTCCAGCCTCAGAAGGCAGAGACGGGAACCCCAGAGCAAGCTGGCTAACAAGACTAGCTGTATCTGCAAGTTCTAGTTTCAGTCAAGAGACCTTGTCAATGAATACTGTAGAACAACAGGGATGATTCCCACACACAGGCAAACATACACAACACACCCACACCCACACACACACACGACTAGAAAAAAAACAAAAACAAGAACACAGGTTGGTGTGAGCTATACTTCATGGCTACAGCTAACTGCACTTGTAGTGATGGAGATTTCAATATAGAATTTGAGAAGTATGCATTTATTCCTTGGGACTATAGTTATCTTTTAATGACCAAGGGTCAAGAGTCACAACAACCATTGAGAAGTGAGGGAGTTTACCACTTCTGCTGATTGAGGGCTCCTTGACATCAGAGCCTGTGGCTATCAGATAACATCAGTCCTTCCTTCATATTCCTACCTATCCCCAAATTGCTGCTATAGCTCCTGGTCTCAAGTCCGTGTTCCAGCCAAATTAAGAAAAAACAAACAAACAAACAAAAAAAAAAAACAGAGTCTCATTAGCCTCATATATCACATTTTTATTAAGGCAAAGTACAAGTCTTCTCCAAGGCCCCAGGATACCACTAATTCTCAATGACCACAGCTGGCACGTGGTCACTTCTAGGGAAAGGGAGGAGATAATCACAAATCAATCAATCACCCAGGGCTGAGCAAAGGGTCTGCCACCCCAAACCATCTCCACCGTAAGAAACACAAATCCCAGAGTCCTGCTAACAAACGGGAAAGGACTAAACTCTGGAAAAGGGCTGTAACAGCATCTTTCCTGCTCACCAGCGTGATTTTCCAGTTAATCCTTCAGCTGACACACAGTAGGGACCCACCATAATTGCTTGTAAGGGAGCAGAGCCGAGGCGTGATGCAGCACACACAAGCTCTAGAAAGGGTCCTCCTACCCACTGGGAAACAGCAGAAGCATAGGAACGTCCCTGCCTATACAAACTCAGAGCCAGCTCAAGTGGCCAAGGCAGCTCTCTATCAGATGCAAAACCCATTTCCACTCACCCTAGGGCAAGGGTGGCTCTCTAAGAAAGTGTGATCAAGGACCCAAGCTTCCCGACACTCAGAAAGTGTGAAAGTCTCCACCCAGTCCAACAGTTAGCCTTCATTAGCTCTTGTTCATACTGAAAGCAGAACTGAGAATGGCCTCTAACCACATTCTCAACAGTTGTCTAGACAGTTATTTTGGAGCAGGTAACAATCCCTTGTAAATGGCCAAAGCTGGGCCCAAGCATCTTAGACACAAGCTCGCCTGTTTTTCCTCCAGTCACTGTTAGAGCGGCAGCAGAGCAAACAGCTTGCGGGCCGCTCTGACTTCCCACCCTAGGGACTGGGAGGGGCTCCATGGTTCTTCTCCAGGGCTGCTCCCTTCCCCTCCCTTCTGCATAGAAAAGGCACAAATGGGGCCAAGGAAAGAGAGACTTGCTCTGCAGAAGGAAAACCCAGGAGACCTCATCCAACTCAAAAACAATAAAGGAATGGGGAGAGGCCCGAGGCCTATACCGCAGGGGTGTTTCTGCCATCCTCTGACATTTCTGGGTCATTTCCTAACACTTGGAAAAGAGGCTGGGATATTTAAAACTCTTTTTGTGGCTGGGGAGCTGGAAGGATTACATTTGTAAATCATAGATTTTAACCTTTTTGTTCTATGACCCCCGTGTATTTAAAATGGTTGACCACTGTAAGGAATGCTGTCTCTTCTAGGCTTAAGTTTTATGTCCTTTAAAAGAGAGGTTTGTGAAACAGGATAGAAGTTTCTTTAATACCTTAAAGGTTTAAAAGCCTTTCCTACAACACGTCTAGGTGATTGGATTTCGTGTTGTCTGAGAACCTCCCGGGTCTGGTGACAGGCCGGTTAATATTTACTGCAGGCAGACTCGACAACGGTGCTCAGCCAGGTGGAGGAAACGATGCAGGCCTCTGAGAAACTGTGAGCCTCCCACACCATGGCAGAGATAGCAAAATCTCATGCTAACCACAGGGCTGTGTCTCGCAGATCTACCTAAGATTGGTTCAGAGGGGTCAGTCAGCCTGGGGTGGCTTAGCTACCTGCAGTTGGACATGTCGTGGCAGCAGGGGATGGGGCAGAGCCTCACTGTTCACATCAACCCCCCCCCCCCAGAACTTCCCACCAGTGACCTTGCTTCCTTCCCAGCCAGTTCACACCTCCCAAAGTTCCCCAAGCCTCCCCCCAAGGCCACCACCAGCTGGAGACTGATATTCACATCCAGACCATGATGATTCGTAACTACTTTAGTCAAGATAATGGCAGAAGCAATGACTTACGGCTAGCAAGGTTAGGTCATAGAAGGCATCACATGACTTCCACCTGGTTCCCTGGGACATCCATTTCTAGAGCCTCAAACCACCATATAAGTCCAATTGCCCTTGGGCAACTAGGTTATGAGGAAGCCACATGCAGGAGCTGAAGCCATACAAAGGCACTGAAGTTAATAACTGCAAAGTCTGCACCAACCTCCCATTGTTTCCAGACCTTGAACACCCAGTCACCTTTAGCCATTTGTTTTCTGAGATGAGGCCCAGACTTATGGAGCTATTCCATGCCAGGTACCCCTTCTTCATCTCGCCTCTCACACACAGGATTCACGTGGGATATAAGAAACCTATGGGGCCGGGCGGTGGTGGCGCACGCCTTTAATCCCAGCACTCGGGAGGCAGAGGCAGGCGGATCTCTGAGTTCGAGGCCAGCCTGGTCTACAAGAGCTAGTTCCAGGACAGGCTCTAGAAACTACAGGGAAACCCTGTCTCGAAAACCCCCCCAAAAAAAAAGAAAAGAAAAAGAAACCTATGGTATTTCCCAGTTCTGTATTGAAAGCTGACTTTGCACAGTAAGAAAGCATGGATTAAAGTCGGACAAGCACCATGAGCAGCACATTTACATTTTGAGAAGCCTGAACATGTGGGGAACAGTCTAGCAGATGGGGACCATTAGTAGTGAGCAGCGATTAATGCTCTTTTTTTTTTATATATCTTTGTTTCCTGGACTCCCTACAGTGAGTTCATATAGCTTGAAGGCAGTCACGCTCAAAGACGGTGTTTATAATTCCATTTGTGAGCCATGAAGGTTTTGTAATGATGGTTGAGATCTGCTTGCAAAGGAGGTTGTCTGGGCTTAGAGCTCAGACCACCGTCCCTTTGGACATGGAAGTTGGCAGTGGCTGCATGGCAGCATAGGGAGGGGATGAGGTAGAAGGGCAATGAAGGAGGTAGTAGTGACCATTGAAGGCCATCTTTCCTGTGACAAGCCAAGGGACTAGTCTGTACCCCCGCTTGGTTGATGGAGGTCCTCTGTACCACAGAGTCGGTTGCATGAGCTGCAGATGTCACCTCCGGCGCCTAGCAAAGGTGCTGACATGGAGTGTGACACCAGACACAGCTTTTCCCTCCAACTGCAGTCCTGCCAAGACCGTAAGCGCAAACCTCAGTGTGACAAAGGAGGCCTTGGTCCTCGCGAATGGCCACGCTGTAGAAACAGAAGGAGAGCAGGGACACGTGAAAAGGGAGAAACTGAAAAGACCAAACCTTGTGACTTGCACAGAAAGAAATTGTGTTTGAATGGGGCCAAGACTGAGTTCAGCATTATAGGCCTGGTTTCTACGGAAACCTTGAAAGCAAATAGTGCATCAGGGAGGGAGGCCCTCGGTGAGCAGAGACGTTCCCAGCCATGGAGCCAGTGCTTCCCGAAGCAGCAGCTGCTGCCCCCCCCCCTTTCTACTGAGTATTCGCAGCGGGAGCCCAGGCACAGTGGGCACTGTAAAGGTGCTGGAGACCCAGAGACCAGGCAGGGGGTGGTGACAGTGCTTGGAGCCACCCTGAGTGCAGGTAAAATCTGAGTGTCTTCCGGCAGACGGTCACTCCCATTCTTAAACACATCTCTCAGTCATGTCTGTCGAGCAGACCACCGCTTGCTTGAACTTTACTACTTACCTGGGTCTCACATTTTTTTTTTTTTTTTTTTGAGACAGGCTTTCTCTGTAACTTTGGAGCCTGTGTAGAACTCACAGAGATCCGCCTGCTGGGATTAAAGGCGTGGGCAACCAACCGCCCGGCCTGGGTTTCATTTTTATAAGGCTGTAAGATGCGGGGGTGAAATCATAATTGCCTCCAGCCAACACCTATATTCTTCCAACCACAAAATGAAGCATCAGTTCCCAAGCAGCTTTGGAGCATACTCTATGCCTGGTTCAGGCCCCTCTGCTTCACCTTGCCCTGTGCTCGGGATGTTAGCTTTCTCCATGTTGTACATCTCACCAGCCCTTTCTGGGCCACAATAAAACCAAACCAAACCAAAACAAAAAAACTCTAACTCTCTGACTCTTATTATACTTCATGTTGACTCTCATATCCAGTGCCTGAGGTTCTGGGCACACCCTTTTCTACGCGTACACACACACACACACACACACACACACACACATACACACACACACTCGTGTTAGGCCTCTGCTCCAAATGACTATATTTAACCCCACAAATAAAGTTATCTTTGCTCCCTATCTAATAAGAATTGGTTTTAACAGAACAAATTTGATAAATCAAATGCAAAAGTGTGAGGTAGACTGATGGCATCTCAATTCTTAGAAAAAAGGAGAAGGAGAGAATCAGACTGGGACCGAGTCCTAGCAAGGGCTGTGGGGAGTGTCACCAATGAGCTTCAGTGGTCTTGGAGGCCAAGACCACACCGCCTTTCCAGAAGCGATGGATGTGGACCATTTCAAGTTCTGTAGCAAGACCAGACTGGGAGGAGAAGGCATCTGTTGACCAACACGTCTTTCCTTCCTCCACAATGAGTCACTAGCTGGGTGGGGTGGGGGTGTGGTCATTTTCAGGCATCTCTCTTCCTAGGTCTAGCCCTGTGTGTGGTTCTCAGTGGGGAGTGAGAGGAGATGTCCCAATTTCTGCTTTACCCTTAACACGACGCATGTGTATTTCACAGTCTCCCCTTCACCTGGTCCTTAACCTCAAGCGAAGATAAGACCCGTGACAGAGGTGGAAGGAAATTTGAATTTCTGAATGACCACACGAAACCAAGGAACCTGCCAATTTACCCTAAACCACTCACGTTCACTGGTTAATTTTAATAAAACTTGTGTGGCTTATTTGATGAGTAAAATCTCAAACAGACATGGATTGTATAAAGTTGAAAGAGTAAAGCTGGGGCCAGGTTGTGGTGGCTCACGCCTTTAATCCCAGCACTTGGGAGGCAGAGGCAGGTGGATCTCTGTGAGTTAGAGGCCAATCTGGTCTAGAGAGCTAGTTCCAAGACAGGCTCCAAAGTTACACAGAGAAACCCTGCCTCAAAAAACAAACAAACAAACAAACAAAGGTATAAAGCTGCTCCTTGCCCTGCCTGACCTCAACTTTCCCTGCTGACAACAAATTCAAGGCCCTACAGTTTCATACATGTCTAAAGAGATTTATAAAGTTTTAGATATACAAGATGATGTGTCTTAAAAACATGTTATAGAATATTAGCATAGACATTTACAGATGTGAAAATACATACTTTTTCTTTTTCAAAATTGTTTTCTTTTATTCCAGTTTTTACGTATAGCTTCATTTTTTATCAACAAATGCTTTAAAATTACAAAGAGCATTGACATATGCATCATCTCTATCTTTCTTCCAGAAATTCTGGAACAAAATAGCCTAGAGAAATATCAATGTGAATGTGCAAGGGATCTGTAAGCTTAAATTGTGTGTTGATTTTCAAAATGAAACAGATAACTTATAAATTTATATTCCTATAAATATATATAACTTTATTTCCAGAGCTGTCAAAACTCTGAGCGTAGTGTGTGCATGTGCATGTGTGTTGTAGACATGTGTGCATGTATACATGCAAGTGCACTAGCTTGTGTGGGCAGGTATGGAGGTCAAAGATTGGTGTCCATCATTATTTCTGAGACAAGATCTCTCACTGAGCCTGGAGCTTACCATTTCAGGTAGGCGGAGTGGCCAGTGAGCCCCCAGAAACCACCTGTCTTCCCCCCAGTACAGGGGTACAAGTGTGCAATACTCTATGCTCATCTTTTGACATGGTGCTAAGGAGTCAAGTTTGGGTCTTCATGCTTTTGCAGAAAACACATCACGGAGCTCTTTTCCCAGTCCTGTGTCACGTCTTTGGATACTGAGATGTGACTCTGCCGCCTACAGATAGGTTAGACCATGTGATAGCTAGCACTAATTGTCACTTTGATAGCATCCAGACTCACTTGGGAGACAGGTCCCTAAGCACGCCTGTGGGAAGTTATCTTGATTGCTTACACAATGTGGGAAGACCCGCCCTGTTTACTGTTTGAATGTAGGAATGTTGGATTGAATTTATTCCATCACAGTTTTTTTCCATCATAACTATTATCTTCCAAAACAGTTGCAGAACACTGTACTTTGGAAAGTGATTATTAGATAAGATCATACTACTTTTTGTGAAAGTACAAATTCAAAGTAATGAAATTTGCCAATCTGCTATATTTTACAAAAACCCACCTTACATCATCATTTATTCCTCAGCTGGGAATGGTTAGTCTTATCACATAGCATGCTATTCATCTTTCAGCACATAAACACAATGCTGTGCTCTGAGGATGAAGACGTGTGTGCCTCTTCTGGAGCTGCACTATTTCAATATGCCTCTGCACGCTGACCCTGGAACTATGGAAACTGGAGTTTCTGTGCATCCAGCTTCTAAGTAAAAAATGAGAAAGTCTCTACAGTCAGAACGCCTAAAACAAAATAAATGGTCATTCACTGCGGCAGTCTTACATAGAACTTCTAGATCCAAGGTGGTATTTCCTACATAAACTGCAGAAACCTGAAGAATTTGTACTAAAAGAGGCACACAGCCACACGTGTGCTTCCATGTACACAGAACATCTCTACAGACAACCTCGAGCTATTGCAGAGGAACCTGGAGGATATGGGTTAGGAAGAGACCTACTTTCCATGATGTAATGTTTCATGCTCTGAATTTCCTATCACCTGAAGCTATGGCATCAATAATCTTGCAGGCCAGGAGGATAATGAGAAACAGTCCTATTCAATACAAAGCAATAGTACGATGGGGATGGGGACTCTTAAATTCCCAAATGCAATATAAATTGAGAGTTCTATTTGACACGGGAGCCTTTAAACTTTTTCTGCCTCTGATTCTTTTTTCTGTCTCTGATTCTTTCTGCAGGACAGACTTCTAGAAGAATTGCTATATGGAGCAGAACGATGTTTCCCTAGTGATCCCCCTAATACCAACTCCTGTGATCATGATGTTACCTGGTGATAGGGAGCTAGGTTGCATGGAATTGAGGTTGCCAAGAAAGTGAGTTGAAATTTGTTGTTCATCCTGAATTATCCAAGTAGACCAAACAAAATCACTACTTATAGGCCAGGAGAGTCAAGATCAGAGGAATGCATTGTGAGACACCCTTCACCTGCCTTTGCTGGCTTTGAAAGTGGAAGGTGACCATGAGCCAAACTGGAAAACGTAAGGAGATTCATTTTCCCATGATCCTGCAGTATGAGGGTAGCCTGACCAACACCTTCATTTCAGTCCAATGGGAACTAGACCTGACTTCTGGCCTCTAAAACTAGAAAACAATCAATATATTTGTGATATTTCAAACCACGGAGCACAGAGTAATTTGCTACAACAGCAGTTAAAAGCTAATATTCTGTATCAAAAATTATTCATCTATACAGCTAAAAATGTGGAAAATAATTTATGCTTCCAATAATAAGAAAATAGAAAGTGATCAATGTCACATATGAGTAAATATATGTAATCAATAGATATTTGGTTTTTAAATTTGTGGAATATTGATGAGAAAACATAAAATTAAAAACCAAACATGCATATATATATATATACATATATATATATATATATACACACACACACACACAAGATCTGCTAATCAGAGTTTTGTTTCAGAAAAGATGAGCCCCTCAAGCTGTTTCAAACAGAAAGGGTAATGTTACAAAAAATTAATCCACACAGGATCATGGGAAAGTGATCCTGTAGGAATGATTCTAGGGTTGTAGTTGCCTTTATTTGACTGAAAACGATGGAGGGTAGGGAAGAGTCGGCAGCCTGAGGACATACATTGGACAAGGAATAGAGATGAGGTGTCCCTGCTTCCAGCACCCCTTCCATAGGCACCACCAGCATTTAAGTCTAACTACTACATTTTTTGGCCTCCATGTTTGTAACATATTTGAAAGAAAAGCCAAGAGAAAAACCCAAGAGTACATCCCCCCCGTTAAGAACAAAGGCTCTGAGGTTAATTAGACTACCTATACATTAAAGCCACCTCTACCTCACTTCTTCCTGCTATGACCTTCTGTAAATCACCCCACTCTTAGTACCGAACAGCAACAAGTGATATTCCCCCTCCCAAAGGATGTCTGAGGACTTAGAGACATTGGAGGTCATGTACTTGGCAGGTGTGTGTGTGTGTGTGTGTGTAAGAGAGAGAGAGGGGAGAGAGAGAGAGAGAGAGAGAGAGAGAGAGAGAGAGAGAGAGAGAGAGAGAGAGAGAGAGAGCAAAACAGCTTAACACCAGAGTGACTGTTTTTTTTACATCACCTTTCTGTACTTACCAAGTATTACCTACATACATTAATTTTCTCATTTAAAAATGGGCTGGAGAGATGAATCCACAGTTAAGAGCACTGACTGCTCTTCCAGATGCCCTAGGTTCAATTCCCAGGACCCACATAGCAGCTAACAACTGTCTCTAACTCCAAGACCTTCACATCGACATGCACGGAGGCAAAATACCAATGCAAATGAAATAAACGCAAAGAAATTACCTTTTAAATTTCCCTTTAGAACAATCCCAACAGGGTGTTAACTTTACCCCTCCTAATCAAATTATCATGATCTGATAAAAATATTAAATTTTAAAACTCATTGTCCCTGTCAGTTTAGTTTCTGTCACTCAAAAATCTACTTCCTGTTAAGAGGACTAATAAAGATGGACAATCTCCACATTAAAGAGACTAAAGGCCCTGAGTATTTTGTTTTTAAAGCATTAACAGATCTACACAGTAGACATAACTGTCATTCTGTTGCATTAAGAAGCATTGTCAAGGTTTGACAATAAGACGGTATTCCCAAAAGTTCTGGGGCATAAAATGAAACATTTATAATAATTAAAGAGGGGGTAGAAATCTTCAGTGAATTTGGTCAGCAAGCTTGACCCTTGAGCGGTCCATCTAAACACATGCACCCTTAATGATGGCTGCACTTTAGCTTGGTCCTTTTAGGACCATGAATTTTCCTGAAGGAATCTGTGTGACAGTTTGTCACTCAACGCCCAGTTTCCCTTTGGAATGGGAAGTTGTGGATTCTGGTGGCAGAGTGGGAATACAAGACTAGTACTGTTTCACTGACCCTTATTGCACGTGGGAATCAGCTTCAGAGTGTCACCCAGTGTTGCAAGGAGGCCGCTTGTTTGTCCCGGCCTCCCAGAACTGAAATAACCACACAGAAATTCTTTTAATTAATCACTGCTTGGCTCATTAGCTCTAGCTTCTTATTGGCTAACTCTTACATCTTAATTTAGCCCATTTCTATTAATCTGTGTATCATGATGAGGTTGTGGCTTACCAGCAAAGTTCCAGCATATCTATCTTCGGCAGTGGGTCCATGGCGTCTCTCTCCACCTCCTCTTCTTCCCAGCATTCCATTTAGTTTTCCCTGCCTAGATCTGTTCCCCTATAGCTCTGCTATAGGCCCAAAGCAGTTCCTTTATTAACCAATGAAAGCAACACATAGACAGAAGGACTTCCTACACCAACCCAGTGATAGAGTTTATAATGGAAAACTTCTATACCATCTGTCAGGTCTTGTTTCAAGCCATGAGCAAGTCTATAGGTTGGAAATACATTCATCAGGAACTGGCAATGGTACTCACTGGACTTCAGCTGAGTTTGTTCTATTCATCCCCTTCCTACATCAAACTACCATTTTTGTTTTTTATTTGCTTAGTTTTTTTTTGTTTTGTTTTTCTCTTATCTGAAGAAAGGAGAAAATCAGCCAAACACATGACCTTTCAGGGTCATCAGTATAAAGCTCAATAGGAAGTTATTATACTGCTATTCTCAAATTCTACACTCAAGAGGAAAGGAAGTAAGACCATTAATTTAGTGAGCCTTAGCGATAAGGATCAAGCAGGAAATGACTTCTCATATGATGTCATCCAGGGCCAACTAGGAGAAGCAGCAGGTGGGGCACGTCCTTTGTCTGATCTCTAACAGAGCTGCCCAGCTTTCTGACCCTAAGGCGCCATCGTGGAGATAATGAAATTGTAAGTCACCTTGGTACAGGTTGTCCTGCTGTTGACTGTGATTGAGAAACTACTCTACACTGCCAGCAAGAAGGAGTGGGGAAAGAAGAAGGGAATGAAAGAGGAAGGAAGAACTTCCTTTAGTAACATGAACTTCAGCTGTAGATGCTGATTATTTCCAAGGCTTTTATATTCTGAGTAAATAAGCTTGTGGTATTTTGTTGTTGTTTGTGAGGAGAGAGTTTTTCTTTGTGATAGTTGGTGGGGTTGTTGTTGTTTTGAGACAAGGTCTTATAATACAGCCCACTGGCCTGAAACTCCATCCTCCATCCTCCTTCCTCAGCCTCCTGAGTATTGAAGTTAGGAGCATGTGAATTACCATGCCCCACTCTGGGTATCATTTTGTTGTTGTTGTTCTTAAGACAAGGTCCATTTAGTGCATGCTGGATCGAAAGTCACTAAGTAAGCAAGGCTGGACTCAAAGTCACTAAGGAGCCAAGGCTGTCCTTGAACTTCTGATCCTCCTTCCCACCTCTTACATACCTGGGTCACAGGCATGCACCAATAGAACCACCTCAATTTTAATATAGTTATTTCTAGCTTAGAGGTTTTTTTTTTGTTTTTGTTTTTTTGTTTTTTGAGACAGGGTTTCCCTGTAGTTTCTAGAGCATCAGTCAGGTGCCTTAGGTATTAGGTGTGAGAACACAGGAGAAAGGTAAATTGGGCTCAAATTCTAGTTTGTGACCAGACAGTTATGGAACCTTCTTCATCTACAAAATAGGTCAATTAGTATCTAACCCACAAGGTTTGGGTGACTACTACACAGGCATAGACGGGTTTAACAAGGATGGTACTCAAATGCTTACAGTAACTTCCTCCTGTGACTGCTTAGAAGAGAACACTTTAAAAGATTATACACACACACACACACACACACACACACACACATACATATATCATGCAATCCCCTTAAGTCTGTAGCTAAGTAATATTAAGTGAATTAACGCTGCTGTACAACCAACGGCCAGCCTCTTCCAAAGATGAAATCCTAAAGCTCTGCCCATCAACAACTCACTCCCATGCTCCTGACCTCCAGCCCCAGCAATTACTAGCTTACTTTCTGCACCTATGGATTTGACCAGTCTCACTATCTTATGTTATCTTATGTTACCTGCTGAAACTGTGTGATTGGCTTATTTCAGACAGTCTATTTTTGAGACTACTCTTTGAGGTTTCATAAAATTTTGTACTCAGACAAAAGATTGGTTTACTATGCTCTATATTGCATAATCATCTAACTGTTTGCCTAAAAGCATAGACATTTCCAGAATAAAGGTGGCCCACTGTCACAGGAAAACACATAGCTGCAATGGGTGGATTCTATACAAAGGTGATCAACTCTTAATCACTTGCTATGTATTGCAACTCATATCTTAGTCCTTTCAATGATTTGTGAATTCCTGGATGGCAGAAATGCCTGGTATGAATAAGGTGTATGTTAAATATGAATGTACAAATCAATAAATTTAAAAAATCAATGAATTTTTTAGTATGTCTTGCTAGCCAAAAAAATTATCATAAAATATTCCCTAATCTTTGATTCTGTATATCTTTACTCATTGGCTGTTGATACTCATACCACGTGTACTTAAATAAATGTTAACCCAAGCAAAACACAGTCCTTTGAAAGACAAACACAGTTTTGTTTCTCCATCAGCTTTTAGGGAAATGGATTTGTCAGGTTTTATTAGTTTTTATATTCTGCGGTACTAAATTACTTCTAACAGCACAACTGACAATGAATCAACACATTAAAATGGTCAGGCTGGAAGGTGATAGGAATAGGGCCTGCATATAGTGGTGGTCGACCTCTAGACCTTCATGAAGGCAACTGAAAATTTTGTTCAAAACGTCCACAATTCTGCAAGTTTATTTCTAGTTAATTTATTTTTACAGAGCTCATCATCCAAACATTCAAGGATATATGATTTGGTAAACTGAATAATGCCACCCAAACAAAGATGTTTACGTACTAAATCTGAGAACCTGTGAATCCATTACATTCAGGTAGAAGACAACAAAGGCTGCATAAGCAAGAAGGGGTGCCAACCAGCTTACCTTCCTAAGAATCTCCTAGATTATACCTGTTGGGCCCAATGTAGTCCCAAGGGTCTTCTAAATGTGAAGACGGATGACGAAAGGGACTGTGTCACAGTGAATCAAAAGAGGAAAGACTCAGCCTGGTGTAGGGGCCCACAGAACTGGGTCCACTCCACCTTGACTAAAGGTCAGAGAGTTTAAGCCTACTCCTGCTCTTTCAAGGTTATTGACAAGAGGCTCACTCTCCTCATAACAACTGCACTCATGGAAACCAGCTGCTTCTAAGAACTATGGCATGCCTTTTCAAAGACGGTTTACGCACCTTCTACTGGACCTCACTCATCTCTTATGGGTTCCACCGTTTGCAACACCGCCACAGTGAGGGCTGAGCCTCTAACACACTCCAGCCACAACTGAACCACAGTAGTGGCCGGAACACCCGCCCACAGGAACCTGGTACAGCATTGTGCTGTGACAATGGATGCTGGGGACTGTGTACTTTGCCCAAGAGAGGAGGCAACTCTTTTCGTTAACCAGTTTGACTTCGAAGGGGAGCTGGGTGGAGGGGGGGGAGAAGGCCGCTGAGCTTTTAAGTCATTCTGCTTGGAACTACATGGCAAATTAAACCTAACACTGAAACTGTAGAACTTCTGAATCACCTGCTCTTGATTTTAATCTTACGATAAATCAATATGCCAGGCACTGTGCTAAACACTAGAAAATAAAGAGCAAAAAACCTACATGAATAGAGGAGAAGAATTTAGGAAAGAGGTTATATGAAGTATGACGAATGTCAAAGTAGAATAAAGCATTGGGAACAAGGGGAGGGACACCTAGCCAAGTAAGGCTGGGAAGACGGACAGGAATAGCTGCCAATGGGAGGTAATGCCTAAACCCCATCCCAAAGGAGGAGCAGGATCCAGCCAGACAAAGAGGACTTGGAAGGTCAGTACAGCAAAGGAAACAGCTTACAAAAGGCCAGCTGGCTTGAGCTCTGATGTGGCGAGATGGGTGGGGTAGCACAAGGAGACCAGGAAATTCTACCAAGCTGCATGAAGGACCTGTACGTAATTAACTTCATAAAACTTCCCGGCCCTCAGTCGTCCACCTTCTTAATAAGAGAAGCACAGAACCTCCCACTGGGGGAGGGTAAGAGAACTTTCCAGTGTCTTGAGTCCTGAAAAAAAGATGATCCAACTCTTGGAAATCTCTGTCTTCCTTGCTATGTCTACTCATGCCCTCCAAATCCCCACTTGCCAGGCATGCTGGGGCCAGGCCGCTTCTAGAATATGAAAATACCAAATGCATCAAAGAACCAGACACAGTTTGTGATGCGTCAAAATTATTCGCAGTTGACAAATCACCTCCTCTGACCATAAACACAAACTGTAACACATAATTGTGCTATTCAGAACAGATTACAGACTAGACCACATTAACTCCCAGCATACTCCAGGCCTTAGGTCCTGGTCATGGAGACAGGTTTATATAATGAATGCTTTCTTCTTCTAATCCCTTCCCTGACCGACTCTTTGTAAGGACTCACCCAGAGGGAACTTTTGAGTTACAGAGAATAAGAAGGTTAAAGTTTGTGGGGCCTGGCCCACATATTTATTTAAGGAAAGTGAAGTTGAATTCAGAATTATTTGGGAGCTTCTTACAGTACAATGATACCTGAGCCCACCCTCAAGATACTGCCTTGATTGGTCTTGGCAGCACATTATTTTTTTAAAGACTTTTTATTATTTTAATTATGCACATAAGCACGTGTGTCTGTGTACATGAGTGCACATGCCTGTGGAAGATGGAGACTTCAGATCCGCCTCAAGCTGGAGTTACTGGCAGTTGTGAACCGCCCAGTGTTGGGTTCTAGGAACTGAACTCACATCCTCTACAAGTGCAAGCAGTGTATCATCTTAACCACTGAGGTTTGAAAAGGTCCTGGTGACGTTGTTGTAAAACCTGGTTCCAAAAATGACCATATCCAAAAGGGTCTGGAGTTCTGCTAGTCCATTAGCAGGTAAGTGATAGTAAAAAAAAAATGATGAACTGTTAAGTACAAAGAGGGGTTCAAGGAGCCCCACAAAGGTTCATTTGGAGGGAACGGGTAGCCTGATAAGCAAGCAAACAGCTGAAGCCTCAATGCTACACAAAGCTGGGAAACCAATGTTTGTGCACTGGGCAGCGGGGAGGAATCCAAGAGAATCCTCAGTCTGTCCAAGTTGGCTAAATTAGTTTGCAGTGTCAAGAGACAGCATCCTGACCAGGCAGTAATAAAGTCCTCAGAGTCGACAAACAGGCATGGACCTGCAATGGAGATCCCAGAGCTGACCACAGTTTGGTACCTATAACAACTAGGCAGACTCAATTGCACCCAGAGGCAAGGTTCTCAGGAAACTCAATTGCAAACCAAAAATAAATGTGACACGGGGAAACCTGGGAGGCAGTTTTCTGGGTCAGGGTACTTGGAGACAGTGGTGAGGGGGCCCTAGAACTTATAAATAAGATCACCCTCTAAGAGCTGACTTAATAAAAGTGGTACCCAAGAGATCCTACCTAGGGGACTAAATGACTCACTGGACAAGGCAGTCAATAAATTACAAAAACAAACAAACAAACAAACAAAAAAAACAACTCAACATGGGCTGGTGGTCACCAGTGATACCTCAGAAGAGACAGGAAGCATGCCCTAGCTTGTCAAGGAACTAGTGACATGGTACCCCAGTCTAGGAACTCAGCCCAGCTGCCCTCAGCTTCCCCTGCTACACTCTTGGTCAGGGACACTCCCACATTTGGAGGGCCACAATGCTTTCTGCCGGGTCTCCCTCCTCCTGCCGTCCTTCACAGGCTCAGTGGCCATTGTTCCTGTCACACGAAGCAAATCCTAACCTTTCCTAGTGAACTCTTCGGGGCTCCCTATCTTATTCAGGGGAAGGGCACGGATCCTCTTGACAGCGACTGCCCTCTCTGCTCTTTCCTCACTCGCCCCCAAGCTAGTCTTCCATGCTACCCTGCAAGACCAGCCCACCTCACCCGCCCCACCCTTCCTCACATAGCCACACAGACTCCCATGCGCTGCCATCCTTCAATCGTGCTAGCTGTGCTCCTGCCCCAAGGCCTACATGCTGTACATGGATGGCAACATCCTGCCTCTGGTTATCCTCGTGGTTCTCTCTCAAGTCCTTCACTGATGCTGTGAGTCCTGTCCTGACCTGGTAGGTCATCACAAAACCATCCCTCACTACTCATCCTCTCTCTTTTCACGTCCTGTTTTCCCTGTGGCACGTGCCCTCTCCTAAATCCCACCACCAGTTTCACTACCAGATGTATCCCCACTCCCCGTGCACTAGGATGTACAGTCTGGTCAGTTTCTCTGACTGCTGCATTCCTGATGCCTGGGACAGTGCCTGGAACACAGCAGGCAGTCACTACGTTGAATGAATGAAGCACTTTCACCGACCCCTGTCCAGGATCTCTCCACTGTGTGGATAGATGCCTTCGGAAGCATTTGAACAAATGATCTGCCGGGGTAAATGTTCTTGATGAAATGGTTTCCCAGAGCTTGTCTTTGGCAGAGAGCATATTGGTCTGATGTCTTTTATATTAAGTTCGTTTATTAAGTAAAACAAGCAGCGTGGCAAGTGACTGCTTCCGGCCACTCCAGCAGCTCTGATGACGCTGCCCCAGCTCAGAGGCTTAGCTTCCCTCCTGATCCCTAAAGCCTCTCCCCGGCTCTACACACCAGCAACTGAGCAGACAAGGATTTGACAGTGAAAACCCAGCAGCCATTCATGAACAGCTCAAAAGGGTGTGATGTGTAAGAGATCTGTCACTCTGCAGGGTCACAAATCTGCATCAGCAGGCTGGCGCACAGCAGCCTGGCAGAACAAAGCGCCTCTGTGGCCGGCCGGCCCACCATTCTCCTGAACGCCGAACAGAGGTCTGTCTTTGTGAAAGATGGTCCTTATAGGAAGGCAACTGTGTGTGCTGGCAATGCTGGTGCACAGGGCTCAAACGTCTCCACTTCATTGGTCCCCTAAAGTGCTTTAGTATCACTCACCAACCTGGGGAGTCACTTGGGTTTCCTGTGAGTAAGGCTGCCTGTACCTGCATTTACTGGCTTGTGTGCAACTGGAATCTTAGGCAAGAACAAGACAGGGACAGAAAAGAAGACTTGTCTTCAAGACAAGAGCACGACCTCCCTGTCATGTTGCATTGGCTCAGTAGACATGTGATTTAGACTGTGAGCTGCGGAATCAGGTGGCCCGTGTTCAAATCCCAGCTCTGCCTCTTTCTAGAACTGTTATTTTCTAGGGCTGACAATAAGCCCCCAGCTTCCTTGATCACCAAATTGTTTAGAAGGAAGGGCCCTCTAGATAAAACGTGGACATGATAGGAGGCAGGAGAATCATGCCCCTAGCAGGCACCACACATAGAGGTGGTAAGAAAAAGGATTATCCCTGGATCCACAGGTAACCATTGGCTAAATGCCATCCTATGACGAAGTGGTAATGCAGAGAAGGGGCCAGGCACTGAAGGGAGCATCACGAAAGGATTCACAGGACGGGAGCCAGGAGGGAATCTGATTAGAAAGCCAAGTGGACTGTTAATAGTAAGCAAAAGCCCATGGCCTGATCACAGCTGTCTTTAGTCTACGGTCCAGTTACTCCAAATGTGGTTGGGTCTCAACAAGAGCTAACACAGCAAACAGATTAGCTTCTTGGTCTCAAAGGCGTTGCCACTGGGCTGTAGCTCCACCCACCTCTTTGACAGTGCTCTTAAATTTTGCTAGTCCCTCTGTTGACTTCAAATCTTCCGTCCATCTATTTTGAAATACCAGTCGATCATTCAAACATAAAAGATTCAACAGAGCATACAATGAACAGTCTCCCGACTTTGTCCCAAGACCTTGGCCCCAGAAGCAAACAACATAACCTTGTTACCAATGTGGGGACATTTATGAAACAATCTCCACAGATATAAGCACTTGTTTCACTTGCTGGAGCAGCAAGTGGAATATACTGTTTGTCTCTTATTTCACTTAATTTTCTTGGGAAATTCTATACTGGCATATGGGTCCCCTATTTATTCCTTATGTAGGATTTCCTTATGTAGCCCTAGATGGCCTGGTGCTCTGTAGATCAGGCTAGCTTAGAATTTAGCAATCCCTCAGGCCTCTGCCTCTTGATTACAGACATGCACCGTCATCCTCTTTTTAGAATGACTGACACCTACATAGGTTTTGGTACTTTACTCTGGAAGGACACCATGAGCTCATGTCGACGTAAGCGTCTGAAAAGGTTGAACTTTCCGAGCATTCTAGACTAACAGCCATCAACATTTCAACAAGCCCCTTGCTCTGGAATCCCAGGTTGTACTTTCCTAAAAGCCTTGTGATTTATCCAAACACATGTATGGAGACCATACAGCCTTAGACAGCACATGCTAGCACCTAGTCACTCCAATGGCTTGGAATAAAATTCCCAGATGGGCTAGGCTAGGTGATAGCAAAATGGTTTAAAATATTCTGTAGCAAGCAGACAGAGTCAATGTTAGTTTTAGGTTGAGCCTGATTTGCTAAATCCTTGAATACTTTTTTTTTTAAATTTTTGTTCCCAAGACAACTATTTTAAGTCAAAATCAATTTCCTAAAAGAGTTGGGTTGGACAAAAGTAGAGCAAATATGTTATCTGATCTAACCTAATTAATCTACATTAACACTGAACATAAGGGTACATTGCTTCCAAAGTGACACCCAGCATCAAGAACTTGGCTACCCAGAGAAAAGGCACTGATCATCCAAATGCCTGTGTGTTTGATGAGGTCAGTCAGGTACTGACACTGAGCAGGCTGTTCCTTTGGGTCTCAAGTTCATATTGTAAAGACGGAGAAGAGCAATTCAATGGGACCACTACTAATTTGGCAACTCAAAACAAAGTCTGAGCTGCTTCCCGCTCTTCCTTCCTGCCTAGAGCTATGGGACAACTTCCTTAAAACACTGGCACTCAGTTCTTAGAAAGCCAGGGACCTGTACTAAAAGGAAGAAGATGAGAAGGACTCCCAACCCAGTCCGTTGACTCAGTGGGTGTGAGAGTGGCCGAAATCGGGTTTGCAGGATTTAGACATTGCAACACATGGTTATCATCCATGAGGCTTGAGTTCAAGAACTGTCCAAGAAAGTTGTAAAAATATCTCATAGTCTCTCGAGTAAGTTTACGATTTTGTTCTGAGACACATTCACAGCTCCCCTGAGCACGCAGGGCCTGTCAGGTGCGGGCTAGGCACACTTCCTAGCCCAAGGTCATGTGATATCCATCACCTACTTCTGGAATCAATGGTCACATCCCATGTCTGTTAGAGGACAAGACTCTCCATGGCAGTCTTAACCAACAGGCCCCCAGTGCCGTAAATTCGGAGGCCTACAGCACAACTGGAGGAAGGGATGGCTTAGCCAGCTGTCTGAGGTCATATGGGGTATGAGGAACCTAGGAACTGACCCAGGCCTCTGGCTCCAAAGTGTCATCCTTCTGATTTGCTGGCTCAGCTTGCACAGACGCCTGCCAACCCAGCAACTCTGAGAGCCCGAGAGTCATTTCCTGGCGTGAATGAAAATGCGAGGCACAGGGAAAATATGGCCACTTCAACCTCAGAGACCAGTTCTGAGTGGGCTGGTGACAAGGCTATATAACAACGTCCTCTCTTGAGTGGCTCGAGCCCCCTTAAGGGTAACTTCGCAGGGGCAGTCTTGTTCTTGATACGTGACTTTAATACTTTACCAGTGATGAGTGACTGTCATCCTCCCTAGGAGAAAAGGATCAAAACAGACTCTAGATGTTTCTTCTGCATTTTTATGTCATGGCCAAAGAATGCTAGGACTTTTATCCACCCAGCATTGGGGAGCTTGGAAGGTTTAGAGAATGTTAAAAAGCAGAGGAACGTCACCCACGGAAACCACTTAAAAGTAATGGCTTGAGCCAGATCCCAGGAAAAGTGCCAGTAGCAGCATCCGTTTGAGTGATCTCGGGAAAGGCTTCACTGGGGTTTTCACACACACACACACACACACACACACACACACACACACACACACAGAGAGAGAGAGAGAGAGAGAGAGACAGAGACAGACAGAGAGGGAGGGGGAGGGGGAGAGGGAGAGGTATGGATGGAATCTTCCTCGGAGGTTTGCTGCGAGGACCATCAGATGCAGCTCATGGCCAGAGGGACCAGCCATTACCTCCCTTCCCTTGCAGGCCTTTAGGAAAGGCAAGCTGGGGAGGCTGGGTGACGAGGGGAGGCAGGTTTAATGTGCGGATCCCGAAGGAGTAAATGTAATCTTCATGGACTGGGACCAGCCAGTCCTTGGCACAGTCGTTTGACTTGGGCAGGTCTGAGTTTGCCGCTTTCCGGTAACTAGTGGAGACAGTTTGTAAGGTTTTTACTTCCACACCTGTATGTTTGGTGCTGGATCCACGGTAACTATCATGTCAAAGACCTCAGTTTGCTGATAATACGCAGTGAGACCACCTGAAAAGTGAATGGCTTGAAGTTAATCCAATTAAAAGTTCCATGAACAATCCAAGTGGCAAGTACAGTTGAACGCTGAGGATGGAGAGCACGTTCCAGTTTCTCTGTGTCTCGTGTTAGTGAATGCTTCCTTAATGAATGGAGAAAACACATCCTGTTAAAATTGAGAATAAAGCAACAAACCTGCTTTATTTTTTGAAAGATAAACACATCTGATCCACGCTACTTACGCATAGCATTTTAAAGTAAACAATACTCATCTACAAATAAATACCCGGGTTGATTTACTCGGTTAACCAAACACAAAGTTGGAAATGAGGAAAGTGGATAATGCCTATGTCATTAAAGCCTCAGATAAGACGTCTGATTCTGAGAAAATTAAAACCCAAGGCGGTGGGAATGCCTAGCAAGGAACTCCGTAGAGACTGATAGGGAAAGGTGCATGGATAAATGTTTATATGTCTGATTTGAAAAACTGAAACATTTTTCAGGTCCGTAGTTATGTAAGACATATTAACAAAATGTAAGACCATGAAAAACCAGCATTTGAGAGTCTGTTGTACTGGCAGGAATAAATGCAAGACCATAATAGTACCAGGGAAGCCTGGGAGATTCTAACTACACTGTTCTAGCCAGTGTGATTTGATTTATGTTTCACTTTCAAATGTGCTTCCCCATTCTGGGTGTGAACTGTGCCTTCAGATACAACCGCCTAGAAAACTATGCATGGCTGTACAACCAGTCTCACTGCACCATGGCTACAGCCCATAAACAACTCACTGCTTGTGATGAAAATTGCAAAACCAGGCTCAAGGGTGCACACCCTTGCGTTAGGCACAACTGCATGCCAGAATTTCAAATTCTAGAAATAAAGACAAATGATGGCTTGAAGGGCATGATAGTTTATTTAAAAAACAAAAACAACAAAACAAAACAACGACAAAAAAAAATGGTACCACACTGGTCATGGTGACCAGCATACACACAATGGCTTTTCTCTTGGGTATAAACATCGCAGTATTTTTAGATACTGAAATGTTTCAATAGGACCAAGAACGTTAAGAGAATAAGGATCTTGGACAAAAATGGACGCTAGGAACTCTGGTGCTTTAATCCACAGAATTCATTGAAAGTCCCATGAATCAGTGGCATTGTGCTATGTGGTTAGGAAGGACAAAGGTTCTCTCAGAAGGAGGCAGCATGAACTTATATTTCTTTGTACTTTAATCTTTAGTTTTTATAATTTAAGCTATGTCCACCCTGGCTAAAGCACAATCATACAAGATACCTCAGGTAATTTCCTTGTTATTATTGCACAAGTTTAGTAATTTTACTCAAAAAAAAAAAAAATCAAACCACTGTCAAAACAAAAAGGCAAATAAATGTGACTTTCAAAACAACTGAAAAGCAGAGTTTGCTTGTTCAATACCAACGCAAACTTAAATTAAATGCTATTGTTATAACCTCCAAATTTCTGCAATAAAATTAATTTTTAAATATATATGGGCTTTCTTTATCTAACTGGACTTTGCAATCAACGCTGGAAGCCGCTTTTTAAGGGAGCACAGCCTCTGGCGACAGTCCCCCGTGTCTGCGGCAAAGACAGCGCAACATGACGCCGAGTCTGGCTCTAAGATCTGAAGTATAAGAATTTGACCAGAGATCAAAATTATCATAATCTGTTCTTAAAAATATGACTACTTCAAGGCGCGTAAATCATCACAGGAGCCTTTCCTTCTTGGCCTTTCTGCGAGCTGATCCTTTCCTGTAACTCTGGCTCTCACCCACTTTGAGACTGGTCTCTGGCCTCCCATGTCACCATCTCAGTACCAGGGTTTCTGGAGCAGCGGAAGTGTAGTTCACAGGACAGCAGGTGCAGGCCCCTCAACCTCCAGTGACAGCTTTGACATCTGCAAACTCAAGAACCACATCATTTAACTCAGCAACTACAAAGAACATGACGATTTGGGCATTTTAAGCCAGAATCTCTTTGTGCTTTTTAAAAGAAGCTGCTTTTGAAATCTTTTTGTTGTTGTTGTTGTTGTTTTTGGGTTTTTTTTGGTATTTATAAGTCATTTGTAGTTCCCTTATAATAATAAAAGACTATATTCAAAATAATTTTTAAGGTTAAATGTTCTGGGGGGGGGCTTTATCAATATTTAGTTTTTAAAAACACAGTATAAATCAGTATTGATTTTTCTTCAGTACTGGAATAGTAGAAATTGTTTCTGGTCCCTCCTTAAGTCAACCAACAGTTCTCACTGCGCAGAACACTGAAACTTACAGACATCCCTGAAATTTTCTGATTAAGTAAACGAGTGAAATCACAGTGGCGTCTCATTCAGTCAACAGTGTAGATCCGTTTAGAAACAGAACAAAAAGCCGAACATTGAAAGAAAATTTCAAGCTAAGAACAGAAGAAGACAGAAGGAAGCCTCCCAAGAACTGAGAGCGAGTATGTTGTCTCTCACTCGCTCTTTCTACACTGTCCCCCCACTGAGTGGACTCCTCCTCCACGCACTAAACGCATTTGCTGAAGTCCTCACGCCCGGTCGGCAGGACCCTTGCGTCACGAGGCCATCCTGCGACGGCCTTTTCCCCATCCAAAGATGACATCACATCTCACTCCTCTGAAACCGCCAGCATCTGAACTGTCTGGCCACTGATGGTCACTGATTCTCCCACCCTCCCCAAGAAACATGAGGTTTCCATCAGTTTGTCACCAATGCGCCCGCCATTCGCTCAGAAAAGTGGGGGCGTGGACAGGGGTGGGACAGAAATGAAAACAACCAGTCTAAAGGCACAAAGTCGCATAGCTGCTCTAGTTGGAGTTTGTAAACAGAGAATAGGTTGAATGTAGGTCATCTCGATCTATGAGAATAAAAGGCATCCACAGCAGGCTTTTATCCAGCCAGCTTCTTTGAGACTCTTCATGGGTTCTGAGGTCTACAAAGTATACACTAATATACCCATACTTCAAAAAGCAATAAGGCAAATAGTATAATCATTATCCAAAAGTTACAATGGTAGTGTAGGCATACATAGTATAATTTAGTTACAAAGTGTGGTACTGTTTCTGCTACATAACCATATTAACTGTTTCTTTCCTACATAATTAGATATCCAGCCGGGTTTCGGTTGAACACAAAACCATCCTTGTACCACCACCTATAGTTGGCAATAGCTCTTTGAAAGCAGTTTTTACTCTGCTGTAGGAACTATCCTTGGACTGAAAACAAGTGCACAGTCCCATGTCCGGCCATTAGACGCTGTCGTATTTGTGAAGAGCTTCTTCCAACTTCTGGGTCACTTTTTGGAAAAATATTATTTGTTGTTGTAAAAAATGCTGCATCTGTGATTTAAAGTCTCTCACTCGAATTTGATGGAAGTGATGGATCTCGGCCAATGTGGCGAAAGAAATGGTGTTACAGCGGTCTTGAATGCCATCAGCCTTCTGGACCTCCATCTTCCCTTCTTCTACGTGTCGCCTACTCTCCTTTACTTTGGTAAGAGCTCCTGCAGTCAAAGAGAATAATAATTAAAATATATAGGTATATGCACAGCCCAATGGCAGAGCTAAGTATCACTCAGGAACTTATGTGCTATTGGTACTTGTCTAAACTATTTCAATGACCTTCGAATTCAAAGTAGTGACTGTAACTACCAACTTAAAAGATAGTCTGATTTCTGAAAGCTCTAACATGGCTCCAACTCCACTTGCTCAACCAACGTCTTCCATACTGATCAAGCCTCTGTAGTATTTGAGATGCCAAACCCAACAAAAAGGTGTGAGAAATTGTCCTTTCAAAGATAAACCACAAACCTGCAGTATTCATATTTACAATGCATGAGACTGTTATACTCATGCATATTGAGAGAATTATATGCTGAACAATACCCCAGAAAGGATGAAATCCCCTTTCCTGAGAAAATCTCACTAAAGTATTACTGTGTAAAGTCAGGACCAGTCCCTGAAGCATGTCAGTACCAAGTCAAGCTGGTTCTGGAAATCAAGTCACAGTGAGGGAGGGGCTGGGTAGTGCGTCAGTGTACAGTGAGGCTGTCAGAGTATCTAAGCCCATGATGCAAGCAAGCATGCATGTCTGGCCTGACAGCACCTGCTTGGATGGGATACCAGCATCCCCAACGATTAGAATGTGTCTTCTCTGGATGTCAGGGGCGATGGGTTTTATGTTTACTCTGATGACTGCTTCAGAAGGTCTTCAAAAGTGCCACAGCCTTTTTTCTAGAAAGTTCTCCAGAGTGCTGTACAGTGGGATCCATGGGATCAGTCATTATGGCAGGAGCCACACAGGTTGTCCTCTCCCCGAGAACCACATGCCACATAGTAGGAATGGAGGCGTCCATTGGTCCTGAGGGTTAAGCGATGTCAATGCTCACATGGCCTGCACACATTTTAGCGTCGTAAGAATGGAGATGCTCAAGGCATCTAGAGTGCACCCCTGCTGCTAACGCGCTCTAAAAAGGCGAGATGACGGAGCACAGAAGCCAGGGACGGGAGCTAGCAGTCTGTGAGTGGGACACCTGGAGAAAGGCAGCCTTTTCTGTTAGGGAGCTCGCTCTTACCCTAGGAGGCCCTCCCTGCTTCTAACTCCTTCAGATCTGCACATCAACAGTGCAAACTGGTGTTAAACAAAGATGAAGCAGTGTGCTCTTCAAAAATGCTATGTTAATACCTGTGGAATAACACCCATACATCAGTAACTCACATATACCAACCAGGCAAGTGCTCTACCACTGAGTGCCGCTGTGTCCTCCCACCCTGCTTCAGCACTAGACAAAAATGGGAAATGAAAAGTCACCAACAGCAAACTGTATGCAGAGAAATGCATGTCTGTGGGGGAATGTCCATTCCCACACATTTTTCATATATTCATTCTACATGGGATCTTTCATTGACAAGGGCAGAGACCCAGAGCAGCAGGGGCAGACATCCATGCCTGAATCACTTTGCCCTGCCATGGGCATCACTCCACTCTGCCACCGAGAGAAGGATGTCCTGCATGGCCAAGAGGCAACCACATGGTTTCAAGACTACCCCTGCCAAGCTTCAATGTTTTTCCTAGCCCAGCAGCGTTAATATTCGCCAGCTCTATATTATTTTTGTTTGGTTTTTTGAGACAGGGTGGTCTCACCATAAACTCCTAGCTGGCTCAGAACTCCCTTTGTAGACTGGGGGAGGGTGAGTGTGAACTCACAGAGATGCCTGCCTCTGCCTGAGTGCTGGGATTAAACACTGCCTGGCCCTGCCTGCTTTATATTAAAAAGATTTGTGCCCACTCTCGTGCCTTCTGTAATATGTTGTTTGTTATTTTGGTAAGGTTTTCTATTTACATAAAGAAATAAAAGACCAGGAACATTGAGAGGCAACATTCTAGAAAAAAATATTTCAAGAAACAAAGATATAAAAACCCATGTTTTAAAATGACAGAGAGGAGAGAGAGAGAGAGAGAGAGAGAGAGAGAGAGAGAGAGAGAGAGAGAGAGAGAGAGAGAGAGAGAGGTGTCTTGGTGATTTGACTATTTTCTCATTCAATTTCAATCCAAGGTATCTCTGGAAGCCACAGTCCACAGTTCAAACGAACAGGACAAGCTCCACACTGAGTCATGGTGTGCTTCCCATGTCTGTACAGTCCATGCCCTGCTTAGGTGTGGAGGCAGGGGACTGCAGTTGCTGTCTCACTGTAATGTTCTTCTGCCTCTTCAGCGGTGAAAGACTGAGACATGGCCCAGGAGGACACGAGTGTCCCCTCAGCTGAAGTCGAAGGAACTTAGAGGCTTCGAAGTGTGTATGTACAAGGGGCCAAGGAAAAAGTCAAGACCGAGTTCTCTCCCACGTGTGACTCTTCTAAGGTAAAGGGGTTGTTATATTTGCAGCCCACGTAAGGGCTCTAATTCACTTAAGGAATACTGATAGAGAGCTCAGCAAGCTTAACATGCTGGCTTGGTGGATGGAGCAGGCAGAATCAAACTCGTGAACTCTGGCCCCACCCTCTTGAGCTCATCAGGAAGCTATGTGGCAAGCACACTCAGGACAGATGTACCAGCCAGACACAGGGAAGCAATACCACGAAGGGTAGAATTCTGCATGGGAGTTGGATGTGTCTGCCCACAGGTAGCATGAATTATGTCATGACAAAAAATGCCAGAAGAGCCAGCTAGAGGCCATGTGCTCTCCTAAAGGTAGTGGGGGTACAGGAAAGGGCTAGACTAGAAACAGACGGACAGAAAATGGTCACTGGAAAAAAACAAGAGTCCTGATATATCTAGGTACCACACACACAGTCTCTAACCTTGCCACAACTTGAAGAACGCAGAAGTTAGAGTTGCTTCATGTGAGCCCTTACAGTCAGTCACCAGGCAGCCCTGTGAGAGGCTGAGGTGGGATCTGAATGTGTAATTGATTTCAAAGCAAACACCACAACTACACAGCAAAGGAAAAGGTGCCTGGACAGGCAAGAAAAGCAGGCTTAGGGCAGCCTGTCTTGCCTGTATCCTTTCTCACTTTCCTCATAGTAGCTGTGGGGGGGGGGGAGAGAAAGAATATGAAGTGTGTATGTGAGTGTGGTGCACACATGGCAAATGCACACATGTGCAGACTCCAGGAGGATGGATGTGGGGGCGCTCTGGTCTATCACTCTCCACTTTACTGTATCTTGATTATCTCACAGAACTTGGAGCCGGGCTCGAGGCTGGCAAGCCCAGTGACCCTCCTGTCTCCTCTTCTCTCAGACTACCGGGATGACCATCAGGTGAAGCCACACCAGCTCTGTGATGTGGATGCAGAGGCCCAAACTCAGCATCCTCATGCTTACTCAGCAAGTACTCTTACACAAAGAACCAGCCCTCCACCAGTGCCCTGGCCTTTGTAAACCATGTAATTCAAAAGGCATTCTGAATGTGTAAACGAAGCTATTTGTTTACATTTGAAATTTTTCCTTTTACTGATCTAATTCAATTAACTAATTGAAACTGTAAAAACTTTTGTACTTAAAGATGTATGATGTTCTTAAATACTGAAAAAGCACACACTGTAGTATTTGAAAGTCTAAAAACAAACTCAGACTAAGGAGGGAGTTCCCTGTTTTTGTTTTTTCTTTTCTTCTTTTTTCTCTATCTACTTAGATGCTATATGGAAGATGGCATAAATTGTTGTAGGCGTATTAAAGAGTTCCACAACAGCCCAGAATGGAGTATAACAAAGGTTTATTTATTTGGGGACAAAACTCACAGTAAGCTCTGTGGTCCTCTGAGTGAGCTGGAAGCTGGGAACCGAACCCAGCAGAAAAGGGGCTGCTCACCCTTTTCGTCTGTGCTTATAGTACCTCCCATAATGCCCAAAATGGGCTGGTATCTAAAAGGCTATTGGCTGAGGGAGTTCCCATAATACCTCCCTCTTTTGTCTAAATAAGAAGGTTCTAAGCCTAATATAAAACTATATACAATAAGAACAAATATGAAGTATTGTTCAGGGAAAAGAAGAGGCAAAAGCATACATGAAAATTAGAATTATAACCAGCATGAACAACATCAAGTGAGAGACATATGCTAAATGTCCAGTCTAAGGTAATTAGCAAATAGCACAGATTATTCATAGTCCTGAGAAGTTTAAGTCTTATATTAAAAATGTCTTGGCTAAGTCATGAGAGGAAAGTAGCTATGACTATTTAGTCTTCAACCCCATCAAAGACATGAGAAGGGAAATAATATTGCCTGAGTAAGGAGGAAGTGCAACTAAGCAACTTCTGAAAGGCATAAGAAATGACAGAGAAAACTGGCTACCTGGGCAGTCACCCAAAGTCTCATCTGCAACACTGGAGCAACCAACTTTGGCTAAGGCCCAGAGTATCTGATAGACAATTTTTGGAGGCAGAAAAATTTGAAAGACCATCGTACCCTGTCTTGGCAAGGTTTGACAGTCATTTTTGCTTTTATCCTGTTTGTTCATTTTGGACAGTGTGTAAACTGTCAGCAGGCGAGGCAAGGCCAGTTCTTTGCCCAAAATCTAGTTTTGCCGAAAAGAAAATAAGCTCCAAGTGGAGTGTCTTCAGTGCCCAACATTCTCTCGGGAATAGACTGGTGCTGCCAGGAGCAATCATGTCTCACATCAACAGGATCCTGAGTTACTTAAATGCCATATTCTACAGTTCTTTGAAGTGTTTGAAGATTACCTATCTATGTGGAATGCAATCTCTGTGCATCTAGAGAGCCTCACTAGTCTAACTGTATGTATGACAAACATGGGTGACGATTGACCTGGAATTCTTTTGTTTGTTTGTTTGTTTTTTGTCTTTGTTTTTCAAGACAGGATTTCTTTGTAGCTTTGGAGCCTGTCCTGGAACTAGCTCTTGTAGACCAGGCTGGCCTCCAACTCACAGACTCTTAACACCTATATAGCTTAAAGACTAAGGCTTCACATTCTAAAATTAAACAATCTTTAAACAAATGTGCAGCAAATGAGAACAATGACCACAAAACGTAAACAATATATATACGTATCTTGATCAGAGGTAGAACTGTATAGTGCAATATGATAATATATATCCTAAATTTGCATCAATATACAAGATATCTTAAGCAGAGGTAGCAGAATCCATGCATACAATGACAGAATAACTTTGCCTAGGTGTACAAATATTGTAAACAGAAATAGGAGCAAATTCAATAACAAATACAATTTGAATTTGCATCAATATACAAGAATCTATACCAATACAAATTGTCTATAAGTAATAATTCACAAGTAGATATATTAATTTATCTATTAACCCATCCCATCCATTCCCTTTTTTGTCCCCAAAAGAGATCCGTGAGCCTACTTGCATTTGATTTCTAGGTCAATTGATGTGATTATTTTTGTTAAATGTTGTCTTGTGTCCTTAACTACGAGCTGAATTTTACTGAACACCACAAAGCCATTTTAATCAGTTTGTGTAATTAGATTTTCACACCTGTGGTTACTTAATGTTTAATATGATAGGACTGTCCTCAGAGGGTCTGTTAATTTTCAAGAATATAAAGAAAGACAGAAGGACTCTTTGAATTCTGTATTTATCATTTGCTTTCTGTATATATAGTTTAATAACCTGCTTGGGTGTAATTTGCCAAGCCTGAAGTTTAATGCATTTGCATAAACCCTGCACTGTTCGGAGCTTGAAGCTACAGAAGCATTGCTAGGAATTGCTTGGACATTGACTTGCAAACTTTTTGACATCATTAATGAGCATGTTCATGTTTTCTTGTCACTAGTCCAAGAAGAATAAACTTATTGTATTACTAAAGGCTGTGTATGTGTTAACCTGTCTTAATGCCAAAAGCTTGCTATTTGTCCACAATTTCTTGAGACCGCTTCACAGAAAGATTTGTTTACCTTAATGAGTGCTGTTGGGTACAAACACGGTTGTGATGGGTGGGAAGGGCAGAAGCAGAAATCCCCACACTAAGCGACTCCAAGAGTGAGCCCACCGATAGGGCGTGCCTTGCCACTTTAACTTCCCTTAGGCACATCATGTTCCCTTCCACTCACTCGATTTCTAAGGACATATTTCATGCAGGACAGTTTGTCAGCCTTGATGGACAGTGACTGCGTGAAATTTTTCTTTAACTAGCAACCTATCTATAATCTTTCAACTATGGTAAGCTCACTGTCTGTTCTGAGTGGATGTGATGAAAATAAATCCACCAGACAGAAATTCCTGTGAAAGGAGAGCTTTAGTCATTTACTCATTGTGGTGGTTTTATCCTTTCTTTTTCTCCCTTGGCCTAGAATGAGATTGCTACAGCAGTGCAAAATAAAATGCTATGTAATTCTAAAAAGTAAGGGGGACATGATATAGAGATAAATACTTTGCATTGGTATGGATCTTGGACTATTGATAAAAATTTAAGGTCAATCTTGTTACACTGTGTATATGTGTTTCTGCACTTGTTTAAGGCCTTGTGTTTGTGTAGTTCATTTAAAAATGCAAAGTATAGTTAAGAAATACAGATTAATAGATAGTCATCTATAATAATCAAACTTTTAATTATGTTAGGTTTTCTAGCTATACAGAGATGTATTTCAGTTAGATAGTCTTCAACACTTCAAAGACCTACAGAATATGGCATTTAAAATGTTTTAAGAACTTCTTGACAGTGCAACACCAATTACTTCAGAGAGGTTGATGGGCACTGAAGAAACTCATTATGGAATTTACCTTCAATGTGACAAGGCTAGCCATTTGGGCAAGAACCTGCTTTTGCCTGGACTGCTTAATGGTAAGCTGTATAAACTGGACATGCAAGACCCACAGAAAAATGACTACTGAATTTGTCTAAAGAAGATAAGACAGTAGTCCTTCAGGTTCCCTGCTTCATGCAAGAGTCTGCCAGACATTCTGCAGGACAAAGAAAAAAGTGACTGACAAATTAACAATATAGGCAGAACTGCCTTTCAAATTTCCTGCTTCATGGAAAAGTCTGCCAGATACTATGGCCCTGTAGGCTGAAGATGGGTGCCCCAACGGCACAGAACTATGGCTGACTGTCCAGGCAGTGAGATGTCTCTGTAAATTCTAGAGCTTTGGAAGTTGGTTACAATGTACTTCTTATTTATTTAGGTAATATATCTTTCTGGGGTCTTTTATGAAGTTAAAGATATAGTTTTCCTTAGTTATGATAAAAAATAAATTAGACATGAAGTTTTAGACTCACAAAGAAATATTGTAACTGTAATTCTTGCTTGATACTTGTTTTGTTATATGTAATTTTATGTTAAAGTTAAAACCTTCCTTTTTATTTAGACAGAAAAGAGGAGATATTGTGAGATTTCCCTCTGTATGTTATAAATATGTTTTATTAGCATTGGTTAATAAAGAAGCAGCTTTGGCCTATGGCAGGGCAGAATATAGGTTAAGTGGGAAAACTAAACTGAATGCAGGGAGAAAGAAGGTGGAGTCAGGCAGACTCCAGGAGAAAGATGCCATAATCTACCAGTAAGCCACAGTCTCATGGTGGATACACAGATTAATAGAAGTGGGTTAATTTAAGATGTAAGAGTGAGCTAGGAATATGCCTGAGCCATTTGCCAAACAGTGTTGTAATTAATATAGTTTTTGCGTGGTTATCTGGGTCTGGGTGGCCAGGAAATGAAAGAGTAGTGTCTGTTATAAATTGCTAACTCCAATCCAAAATATTAACACATAGCTGCTTTAGAACTGTATGAGTTTATCTGACAGGTAAACAGAAACATTCTGGCAAAAAAAAAAAAAATCACTATTGTAAATTATAGAGAACCAGACAGAGCATTTGGAAGACGAATGCCAAGAGCCAATTCTACTTGGACTTTCAGTGTGACCCACTTAACAAGATTCAAGTTTGCTGGTCTAGCATGTCAAGACTGCAACAAGGCAGATGAACAGGAGGTGTGTCTATGAAAACTGTGTTTCCTGGGTAAGGGCTCAGTCTTTTCCCGAGGTGAGAGCATACAAACAGTACATGAAGGTATTAAAGGCATAGTGTGACTGTGCAAACAAAAAGACCAGTGAGCGCGCTGTGCACTCAGGGGGGTCACCCCTTGGTGGCGGCTGAAGCAGAATTGTAAATTCCAGGCCACTTGGGCTACACAGGAAGACCCTGTCTCAACCTGCACTGCTGTCACTCATGATGTGGAGCGAATCTTGAGAAATGACCTCTTTTAAATGAAATACAGCTAACTTGATTTCTCCTAGAGAAATAAACCAATAGCAATAAATTAAAAAACTAAGTGAAAGAGAACCACACAGCCTCTGGGTAGGACCAGCAGCCAGGTTCCTCCTACCAAGTTCAGAATCCTAACTTCAGGGGCCTTCCACATCTGACGCAACATAAAGTTTCTTTTTCATAAAAACTAAATTTTTCTTCTTAGCACAAGAAGGCCGTTAATTTTTTTTTTTTTAAAACAACCTCCAACAGACGGAGCTGGTGTGTTTTCCATCCCAGAAACAAGATTAATTATTGCAAAAGCTAATTTTCTATGTCAGACTGGGAGTGAACAGAACACTGACAGATTTAAACAAGCCACGCCACACTTCTGAGGGTCCAGAAGCTTCACTCTGCCCCACCTCCACTCACTGAGCGCAGCATCTGAGTTCTCGCCAGAGCAAATAAAAACCACATTTTCCCGAAGGCAATGCTCTAACAACCTCAGCTGAAAGTACGCAGTGTGACCCAGGCTAGAACTTGGGCTGTCACAAATCGCTCATTCCCACAGCTGACAGCTCTGGAGCCGGAAATGATCTGTGCAGCTCCCGACTTCGCACGTTTCGTGTTTAACACGCTGAAGACCAAAGGAAAAGCAGTGTTTATAAAATTCCCAGGCAAACCTGGCTTGTGAGAGTGAGGAGCTGGAGAGGGAAGCGGGGCCGGAGTCAGATCAATGCAGGCTTGCATGTTCTACAGACATTTTCAACATGCTTTGTAGGGCTTCGGGGACAACTGCAGAGGTGCACACAATGCGGCCAGCTGCAGTGCCCAAGTGGAGCATGACAGACAGCCACACTGCATTTTCTCCAACCCCGGAGGACAGTAAATAAAAGCTAAAAACACTGCCCAGAACAGAACAACAAAGGGACCACACATTTCCATCAGACAATCAGGGGAAGACGGGCAAAGGTTTCAGGAGCTCTGCTTCTTAAGTGGTTCATTTAGCAGGGACCTGGCCCCTCGCAAACGCTTTATCACCACGTTGCTTTCAGAACCAAGCAGGGAGATCAAAGAATGGGAGAAGAAATTATGTGATGAGGTCTAAGGTCAAGAGAGCACTACTAAATAAAAGAGTCCCATGATGCCCACGATTAGGGTGACAGTTCCTAAGTGAAAGAAAGGAACGTACAGGTCAGACAAAAATACTGGCCTGAAAGAAGTACTAGTAGACAAGATACACATGAGATAGATAATTCCTGGTCATCAGGAAAACATAACTACATAATCTAACTACAGTGAGATCCCATCTGAACATGGTCAGAATGGGTGCCCTCAACTTCAAACAAACAAACAAAAGCAAAGCAAGAGAAAAGCGAACGCTGAGAGCACTTGCTGTTTGGAAGCAGTTTACACTGTGTAGGTGGGAACACAGAGTAACGCAGCCACTGTGGGAAATCAGCGTGCAGGGTCCTCAAAAAAATTAAAAAAGAACTATCACGAGTCACCTACAGCATTTCTGGGTGTAGGTCAAAGGAATCTTAAGTCAGCATGCAATAGACACCTTTATCCCATAAATATGATAGTGTCAATCACCACAGCCAAACTCTGGAATCAGCCTGATGCCAATGTCGCAGGTGTACAGCATGGAATATTAATCTGTCATAAAGAAGTACAAATTGGGGCTGCAGAGATGGCTCAAATCAGTGAGGTGCTTGCCGTGCAAGCATGCAAAACTGATCCCAACCACTGGTCCCCACTAAAAGCTATATAGGGGAGTACTCTTGTAACATGCCCCACACACTGCTGGCCCAGAGGTGCAGAAGCAGGAGGGTCTCTGGGACCAACTCTGGGCTTGTTGGCGGGGCAATCTGGCTCCAGATTCAGTGAGAGATCTAACGGAGGGACACACTGGCACGCACATGCACACACATGCACACTCACACTCTACATACAGTAGAACTGCAGGATGATGTCAATTGCAGGAAAATGTCACGCTATATGAGCTATAACACTCAGAGAGTAGTACCACATTTCTCTCATCTCGATCTAGATTTTCTTCTTAAAAAGACAGGAAAGCAGAAGGGGACTATTTGGGAGGAAGGAAAGGCAATCAGGGGGACGAGGGAGGAGACGTGAGGGCATGAGGGGGGGACTACGGCTCAAAGCACATTCCAAACCTGCATGAAATTTCGTAACAAAAGCCACTGCTTCCATCCAGTGAACTCGTGCTGATAAATAAAACGAAAATGGATACATGACTGCCAATAACAACTTCTAAGGGGGCTTTTCTGGGCTAACAGACAGACACGAGCAAAGTGCTTATTTTAAAGGGGTCTACAACAGTGTGGTGCGTTTTCCAGAAGTATGGGGAGCACGCCTGACTCAGAGCGCTTGCCTCTCACAGGAAGGTGGTGCAAAGCAGAGCAGTCTCCTGAGTCACCCACAGGAAACTGGCTCCTGACCTGTACTCCAAGCACAGGAAGGGGCCTGAAGGGAGGCGGACACTTAGGCAACATCCCCCAAAGGCAGAAGTAGCACAGGCTGTCCCAGAGCCCCGGCAGGTTCCTTCCTGTGAGCTCTGTGGTAGCATATGACATGGCATATTGAAAAGCTTACATATTGAGAGGGATGGTTCTGGTGGGCGCTTGGTTGACTTATTAAATTAGTCTGGCAAATTATATGGGGCCCTCAATAGGACCAAAAGTTCACTTGGCTAAAACTGTATTTCTAAAGGAGTGGCAGGAGCCCTGAGGCCAGGGCTTCCACAGACATATGACCGACCCCACCCCATGACTCCAGGCCTGACAGACTCTGAGGAAGCAGAGCTGCGGCTCAGGCCCAGGTGAGCAGGGCACAGCTGGTGCCAGGTTCCCTTAGTATCTGAAACAGAAAGAAGCTTGAGAGAGTTCATGACATAATTCTAAAATCTTCCAAGAAAGAAGAGGTTGTCACTTGTCCAAAATGTCCTAGGGCTATTTGTTTCAAAGAAGCCACCATTCTGTGGGCTGGCCTGGCCCTTTCCACTCTAAGACTAGGCAGGTGTCTACAGGAGGCTGCTTACAGCTTTGCGGGCATCCACAGGTAAGATTCACATCTTACGAGTCTCAAGTCGGCATGCAAGCTCGCACCTGCAGCCCAGAACATGGAAGCAGAAGCAGGAAGCCCGCCATGAGCTCGAGGACACGTGAGCACATTCGTGAATTCCAAACCAGCCTGGGCTACACAGACCAAATAGTTTCGAAAAACCAAAAGGAATCCTTCCACATTTGGAGAGTTAAGAGAACTAAACCAATGTTTTTTTTTTTAATCTCCTGAACTCCAATGCCGACTCTGTAACTTCAAATTTCAGTAAGGTTCATTCTCAAACCTACTCCCATCGACCCACCTCTGGAAAAAACTTTGTGTCTGTTTCCAACTCCAAAATTAGCTCCACAGACACCCAAGGCCCAATTCACTTCTGCCTGCGCTCCCTCCCTACGTGTGTGTGTGTGTGTGTGTGTGTGTGTGTGTGTGTGTTACCAGGGTAAACAGGCTGTAAAGTCTTATAAGCCGCTCTGAAGGAAAAGAGCAAAGCCAGAGAGAACTAAGTCTCTGCTTGTAATTTGCATGCATGCCTTTATCAGAAGCATGTTATTCATGTTTGAAATGAATACAAAATGAAAGGATTTAATTATTAACAAAGTTCATTAATATCATTACATTAGATTCAAATTTTATAAATGAATAACAATCAAGGAAGTCAGCACCACCTCACTGAGCACCGTGCTACTGATGTACCATGTCATTAAATTATTTTTCAGTAAAAAGCTAGCGCTTACCAAGCATTTCCATGTTACTGCCTTTGCAGAGAGACCATGTGCGCTCTTCAGCTTGGGTCCTAGACCCACAGTGACAACCAAGGCCGCCAGCTGAACTAAGTCAACAAGTGGCTGTGCCCCTCTCCACAGGGACAGCCAACTTTCCTGGCACCAACTGAGCCACAAACGAAACAGGAAAAACCCAGCTTCATGGGTTCTATCCTGCCTCAGGAGTTGCCTCGACTCTGTTTGACGAGTTACTGGGGCTGATACAGGGCTCCCTCTTTATGCCCCAACCCCAATTTTCTCTCTCTGCCTTCCCACACTCATCCAAATATCTTCTCAGTCGGTTTTGTCCTTCTAAATCCATTCACACAAAAGACCCAGTCACTAAGCAACAGGGATCCAAAGGCTATGTTTTTTCCCTTCAAAGAAAGAAAGGGAGGGGTGGTTAAAAAAAAAAAGTCATTTGATTTCGAAATCATGAATGTGCCAAAAACATAAAGTCGATTTTGGGGTCCTATGGACTTTCTCGGAAAAGAGAGGCCTTGGTGTGAGAGGCAAAGCAGGAAGGGGCACAGGGACGGCAGTGGGGACGGGTGGCCAGTTTATTTCCATTCCCCAGCGCTACTGAAGTTGAAAGAGAATGCTAATTTCGTCAAGGTGACCTACTTCCTTACCCTCCCTACTGATCCCCACACCCTTGCAGCCTCCTCCACTCCTGCAACCTTTCCCACCCCTTTCCTTCCTCCCTTTGGGCCTCCACCCACTTGGTACACTTTCCCCTCCGCTCCAGTATTTACATACTTGTCAACAAAGGCCAATACCAGCTAATGGAGGTGGGATGGTCACTGGGATGGTGACAGTCACACAGGGCATCAAGGGCACCTGATCTGTGCTACCCCCTCTGCAGGTCGCATGCTTTTCTTCTCCCCAACCCCCACTGGAAGAAAAGAGCACCCAATCTTCAAAGCTTGTAAGGAGAAGCTTTAGGAACTGAATGACAGGTACTGATGATGGCTGGCTGCCTATGAACCTGGGCAGTGAGCTTGAAGGGCCCCGTGGGGACTCCCTTGCCCACATCTCATGCAGGAGCAGCCCCAAGGGGCCTCAAGAATTCCATTCATTCAAGTCCTAGTAGGTTCTGAGTACATTCCCCGTTTCTGTGTTGGAGACCACAGTCTACTAGGTAGCCCTGACTACCCTTGAACTAACAACCCCCTAAACTCAGCCTCTCGAGGTGCTAGGATTACTAAGCCCGGCCCCCAACAACGTTACTGAAGGGCTTAAATGCCAGTAAAGTACCACCAAACTTCCAAGGTAAATTCATTTGAGTTCCCTTTCAGCTCACAACTGCACTAAATGACGAGACGTCTGGAGCTATTTTAAGAGAGCTGAGACAAGAAGAATAAGCGGCAGAAAAAAAAAAAAAAAACAAACAAAAAACCCTGGCTGCTTGTTAATGGGGGAACAACAGAAAAAAAGAATCCTTTAAAGAATCCATTCTCAGTCGGGTGGCAGTGGTGCACGCCTTTAAGCCCAACACTTGGGAGGCAGACAATCTCTGTGAGTTCGAGGAGGCTAGCCTGGCCTGCCAGAGTTAGTTCCAGGACAGCCTCCAAAGCTAACCCTGTCCCAAATAAATAAATGAATAAATAAATGAATGAATAAATAAATAAATAAGAAGAATCCATTCTCTAAGCTTGTTCTTGGTAAAAAGCCTTTGCTATATCCTGAGGAACCAGCTAGGACAGCTTTATTACAGTCACCTAAGGTCCACCAGCGGAATGAACAGCCAGTATGGACCAGAGCATCAAGCTGACCTACACCCACGAAAAGGACATTCAGTTTGCCTTGCTCCCCAAATGGAGCCTCAAGTCATGAATCTCTTGCAGCTTGTTTGCTACAAACACAATGGCTGGAACCTCATAAAGGCTCTTATGATGCCCCAGCTCCCAGGATGTGTTAAACCTGGGTGGTGCTCAGCTCAGTGGGGAGCCACACTCAGCAAGCAAAGCCCCGAGGTTGATTTCCAGGACCAAGGGGGAGATTTAAAATCTGTGCGACAAAAGTAGATCCAGGACATTCTGTAAGGACTATACACCTTGGCTTGAGAAGAGTGGGGTGAGGGGAGGTGCTGAGTGGCCTCTACCTCAACAAATACACAAAGACTCTAAAATCTGTGCATAAAAGAAAGACAAAACAAGTATTTTTTTTCTTAAATATTTTCTGTCCATAAAATTCCACTAAGCAGGGTCAGCAAGCTGCCAGCACTTGCATTTAGCAGACCCTTCACAACCAACCCCAGGAGTCAGAGAGGAGGGGACCTGGAAAGAACTTATAATTGGAATTAAAATCTTGGTTTCTTTTGTTCTGGGAAGATAAAATGGAGACTTGGGCTAAAATCAAATCTACACAGGCTGCTACACAGAGAAGACCCATCCACGGGGTAGGACCAGGCCCGGTCTAGTGCCACCAGAGCTTGACAGGGGCCACCAGGGGGCTGGGCGCTGAGAGCTGGGAGCCAAGGCCTTCCAGGAGGCTGGGCTGTGACTCGGTCCAAGAGGGCTGCATTAACCCGAGGCCACAAAAATAGTTCCAGAGTATATATTTTTTTCTGTCTAGTATTTTCCCTGAAACAGATCCCATCATGCAAGGAAGGCACCTCAGGCCTTCTCCTGCTGTGAGGGCCACTGCACACCACCCCGTGAGCACCAAGTTTTAGGGGCAGTTCTTACATCGTCATCTTAAACAGAAAGCCCCTTACCCCCGTGGCTTCCCTGCTTCCCTGTGCTGGCAGGGATCAGGAGTCTATCGGCTTTATTCTTTACTCTGGCATGTCTGAACTTCCTTGGGTAGGAGCAGAGAACAACCAACCAACCAAATACAAAACACAAGACCTAGAAAATACCGAATTTAAAGATATACTCAAAATACAGGTCTTGAAGTGAAAGAAGAAGAAGAGATGAGCCAGGTTGTTATCTAGATTGGTTAAGAGTGTCCTACTGTGTAGAACAGGGAATGAGTTCCCTGGGATTAAAGGCACTCCCCCTCCCCCACCCTGAAGACCCTTGTCAAGAGCTGGTATCAGTTATGCTGCCAGGCTGCAAGAGGAGGGGCTTCTCTATTATTTATTTTAGCCAGAGCTTCCCTTTGTCTTTGTAGATCAGAAGAAACTTAAGCTTTTCCTTTCATTAAAACAATGAAGGGAGCCACAGTGGTGCGTGTCTGTGTGGCACTTAGGCTGAGACAGGAAGGTGTACATAAATTCAGGGCAAATCTGGGGTACAGATGGAGAGATGGGAACCTGCCTAAAGACACAGAGCAAAACAAAAGACAGAGGCGTGGAAGCCAGGCTTTCCTACAATTCCTTTCAGCCCTCCTCCTGTCTGCTTATCACGCCCTTCCTCACCACTTGTATATATTTCTATTAGAGGCCTCACCCACACATAACACCCAGGGGTAACACTAAGCCCCTCCAGACACCCAACACTGTGCCAAGTGCTGTCATGCTAGCTAGCAGGCGTCTCAAGTTCAGCCACTCCTTTCCAAAGCCGCAGCCAGTGTCCTACTCCACAGCCCCGTCTCTGAACATGTTGGCAGAGCTTTCCAAAGTGGGGCGTACAGTCAATACCAGGGAGGATGTGGAATCCTCAGGCTTCGACTCCCACAGCTCAGTCCCCACCTGGAAAGCGGTAAAAAACAGAGGGGTGGCTACCTCAAAAGCTCCCATGAGGTTTAACCAGACACGGCGTATATAAGTATATGAAAGTGTCATGCCTAGTACGTGGTAAAAAGCCTTCAAAATATGTTAGCTACTTTGAAAATGATCAAGATGTCACTGTTTAGCTGAAAACCTTTACCAGATGCTAACTGTCAACAGACTCTTTCCTATCAAGTATTCTTGTAGTGACACAACCAGTCTCCAGATGAAAGATGAATTCAAATGCTGCCCTGGCGTGTCAGCTGTGCCACCTAGGACACGCCCAGCTTCTCAGCCTCAGTTGTGAGGATCACCATCGGGAGATGATACCCTCTTGGGGGAAGTTAACTAACTACACTGGATTGAAGAGTATCGCCCCAATCCTTATCCACCGGGAAACAGTCTTTGCACATACATGTCATTAGTGAGGTGGTGTCAGATGTAAGGCCACACTGGGCAGAGCAGGCAAGAAAGAAGGGAGCATAGAGCCAGATGGCCGGTCACCCAGTTACACACAGGGCTAATGCCATGCCACAATGGGTACAGACTGACCACCTGTAGCCAAGGCACTCTGACGAAGACCAGCAACCAGGAATGGAAGAGATCTCCATGGAAGTGTAGACAGAAGTTTCTGTCCCGCCTGGTCCCACAGCAGTTCGGTCCCAAAGAAACACACAGAGGCTTACATTAATTATAAACTATTAGCTCAGGCTTATTATTAACTAGCTCTTACAACTTAAAATTAAGCTGTAATTCTTATCTGTTTAGCCACGTGGCTTTGTACGTTTTCTCAGTACAGTATTTTCATCTTCCTTCCTCTTTGTCTGGATGGTGGCTAAGTCTCTGTCTTTCCTCTTCCCAGCATTCTCTTGTTTGGTTGCCTCACCTATACTTCCTGCTGGCTACTGACCAATCGGTATTTTATTAAACTAATACACAAGTGACAAATCTTTACAGTGTACAAGAGCACTATCTCATAGCATGGAAGAGCAATGGTTCTGCCAACACCTTCATTTCAGACAGAACTGTAACGAAGCACATGCTGTGGTTTAAGTCACCCAGATTATGACAACCTGTTAAAGCAGTCCTGGGAAACGAATACAGGAGATAATACCAGTGCCTAAAAGCATTAAACACTGATCCCATAAGAGACAGATGGGAAGCACTTGTTCAAAGAACTATGATGTAATGCTCACCAGTATGCCTGAATAGCGGAGCCACACAGCAAACTTCATAAAGAGCAGCAACCGCCACTTGTACTTCCATTACACTAGCCTGCTTGTCCTTGAACGAGAGGCTCAGCAAACATTTTCTTTGAAGGCTAGACAGTAAATATTTTAGGCTTTGCAGATCACCAAGCAAAACTGAGGCTATTATGCAGGCACTTAGAGAACCATTAAGAACATAAAAGCCGTCCTTAGCTCAAGTGCTGTAAACAGCACCTTGGTCCACCTGGCCCGTGAGCTGCGGCCTGCAGACCTCTGCTTAAAGCTATCTCCCAAGACCTACGCTGGTGGCTCCACGGTCTATGGTCTACAGTCATTTTATGTCTCCTTTCTCTACTTCTGCGAGGGAAGTGCCTGCCTCTTTCTCCATTCCGTGATACTGCATCTATTTGGGATTTTACCATGTCTTGCCTCAATTATTTCAAAAGCTTCCCACACATCACACGTTTCCACCGGAAGTGCTAACTCGGCCTCATAAATGACCCCCTTCTATAACACTCCCTCCACCACCCACAACAGCAGCTGTGAACGCAGAAGTGTATCATAAGCACTTTTTGAAGATCACTAATGTCTAAACTGTATGCATTTGACATCCAGGTTCAAAAGATGGAGGAGAAGGGCTGAGCTGATTCTGAGAGGCAGCCTGGACTGATTTTTGCATAGACAGTTCCTCTGGTTTGGGAATTTCCCTCCCCACTTGGAAATTTACAGTTGCTTTCCAAACTCATCTTAGAATGAAACTGCACAATTACGAATACCTTCTCCTTCCTCAGTGTAGGCCATTGCTGTGTGTGTCACACCGTAATCACAGCTATTCAGACTTTGTCATGGACGTCTGTGCTACAACCAACGTGTTGACTATTATGTGCTTATCACACCTACCCTAAACCATATCTGAGACCAAGTGGGTACTTTCCATCCATGTTCTTCCAAAAGAATCTTTCGAAGCAGAAACTAAAAACCCTCCACCCAAGTCTCGAATGCAAACTGACAAGCCCATCCGTCTTCTAGATTCTCATATACGTATTCTGAGGTGAAGTGCCCTTTGTCTGGATCCTCTGTACACACATGCCGCCTCACAGAACTACAGCTTCCATGAGGGACCATGCGCATCCGAGCTACAGGAATCCAAGTCCATCGACGATGTCAATGCACATATATAAGTCCTTGTGCTCCAAATTAAACAGAAAGAGCCCCAAAAAAGTACTACTACTAAAACCTACCAAAAAAGAAGTGTGTGTTTGTGAACTTTATCTCTACACATTCAAACACCATAGTCCAGACAAAGAAATACCATGAGGAACATGTTCATTTTCCTCCCTCCAGGGAATTTTGGAAAGTCACATCACAGCCACATACATCTAAGAATTTAAAGCCACTCACATATTAATGGCTTCATCCATAAAGTACACACAGATTCTATCTTTTGATTCTGTACTTTTGAATGGAAAAACAAAAACATCCAGTAAGTCACATAAGTCAGCCAAGTGGTTCATTAATGAGTCCCTGCTTCATTAATGCCACAAACATGTATGAAGCACCTACCACAAACACATACATGTGTGTAGCTATATAATGCAGGACCACAGAAGGGAGCCAGCCTACACCAGCCAACAACCAAACCCTGCACAGGATGACTGCTTAGGATAGGAAGGCTCCAAGCGCGAGGTCCAGGTCAGGGGTTTGGCTGCCTGTGCTTGTGATGGGGAGAGACACAGATCCCAGTGTATCTACCAGGCTTAAGAAGTTCCATCTCGTTGGTCAGGCCCGAAACCTGAGGACTGTACCTTACCACAGATGTCTCCTAGGGCTGGAGCCCTCCTGACCACCTCTACCGCCTCTCTCTCGTCTAGACCACCAGCTCCTACTCTTTTCCTGTTTGTACCTGCTCAGACCTCCGAGCCATTCTTTTTCTCTGTGCAACTGGGAAATGTCCAAAAGGTCACTCCTTTACTCAAAATCCTGCCACAGCTTCCATCTCGCTTGGACTTTTAAAAAATAACCTATTCTTATTTTATTAGTATTAGCATTTTGCCTGCATGTATGTCTATGTGAGGGTGTCAGATCTTGGAGTTATAGACAGCTGTTAGCTGCCATGTGGGTGCTGGGAATTGAACGGGGAGAGCAGTAAGTGCTCTAAACCACTGAGCCATCTCTCCAGCCCCTGGCTTGAACTCATAATACATGTCCTGACAATGACCTACAAAGCCTGACCGTTCTGCTCTTCTGGGATGACCTCTCCTACTAGAATGGCCTTAGACACAACAGTTGACCTCCTGGCTGTCCTTCCACCTTCCCAGTCCACAGCCACTGGCAGCCTCGTTACAGATGACCCCTCTGCAGCAGCCTCTACTGCAATGCCCGCTCTACTGACATCCCACCCTCCACGATGCTACTCAATCCCACTTCTCAGTGGCTCTGCCCCACCCACACAGCTCTGCGCGCCACCCCATGCCCTGCTCCACTTCTGAACAAGTATCATACCTATCTGTTGTGCCTTACGCTTCGCTGTGTTTATCTTTCACTGCGTCTCCACCCTGCTAGACTGTGAGCTACACTGGGTGGTAATCATTTGGGTCACTGATGCAATGTTGGCAGTGCTTAGGCTATGGTGTCTACTTAAATATTTATGCAATAAAAATGGAGTTTATTTTTTTAGAGGGTTGCCTTTCTCCCAACTACTGTCATCCAACTAAATGATGCACAGAGGAAAATCAGATCACACCATGAGTGTCAAGGTTCTCAGAAAAAGGGTAGAAATGTCACTGAAGTTTAATCAGATTACACACCGTGATGGGGAATTTTGATTGTCAGTTTGACTGGATTAAGGGCATTAGTGACACACACCTTTGGGAATGTCTGTGAGGAGCTAATAAGGAAGATAAGCTGAGGACCACCAGAGACTGGATGGGCGTCTCACAACTGAAGAGAGGAAGAGGGAGGAATCTTGGGAGCAGAAGCAGGTGAGAGGTCCCCCCTGCACACTCCAGCCACCAGGGAGCCACCTGCTATGATGCCTTCCCTCCCAGGAAGGGCATGCCACTTGCAAATCCATTCTCCCTTAAGCTGTTTTTGAGTGGTATTTATGTTACAACACGAAAAGAAAACTTGATTTTCCTTCATTTTGGGAAAGGAGGCTGTGTTTAGAGTTCAAAATAAAGTTCACTTTGCAGGCAGGAAAAAGTCAGCATTCCAACCAATCACTTTTGCAGCCCCATTCATTACATCCCTCATTAGGTCCTAGAATTGGCGCCAGATGTTCACCACAGGCAGCTTCAGAACACAGGGCGCCCCCACAGGTGGCCAGGAGGCCAGGTACTTCCCTCCCAGAAACACCGGATGAGTTAAACCAGGGATACACGCTTACCGATCTGAACTAAATGCTTTTAACTCCGTCAGCTGATAAAGGGTTCTTAAGCTCCCAGCCTGAGTCACGTGGGCAGACAAACACTCCTAAGGTCAGCCTGAAACAGTGTCTAAATGTCTACCGCATTCTTGAGCTGTTCTACTTCCAATATGAAATACTAATGCTATTTAATACACTAAAGTCATCTAAACAAAGGAGTATCTAGGGAAGCCCGAACTTCACCTCTACAGACGTGGGGGAATGATGCTCAGAGGTGCTGGAGCAGCCTGTCTGGCTCAAGAGCGCTGACAAGAGAAAATTTACATAAACTATCTAATGGGAGCAATATACTAACCACTCCAGGCAATGTCTCCACTTACCCCTCTGATGCCAGTAATGCATTCTGGTACTCAATACAGGGTAACTTGGTGAAAACAGAACACCCCAGGGCCGTACTAATGAGTCCTTCAGCTTTGGTACTGGTGCCTGCAATTCTAGTGGTTACAGGCTGCGGGGCTGGGGGGGAGGGGATTGGGGGGGTTGGGGGGGTTATACTCACTAGAACTGTTTCAGTGGAGATTGAGGCCCATTTTAAAAGCGCCTTCCTGTTCTCAAAGCCAAATATTTAGTAAGTAGCTACTAAGCACCATAAAATCTAATCCTGGGGTGACCTTGAGGAAGTGCTTCTACTTTGCTCTGAAGATTGTGGAGGTTCCAATTGCTCAGGGTTACTCCCACTCGGCCATGTCCCAGCCCAGCAGACTCCACACTGGTCCACAGATGGGCATGGGGCCACAGCCCTGAAGTTGCACACAAGACTTCCCTTGTGCCATGGGTACACTAAGAGCACGCCCCCTTTCCCATTATCCTCCAGGCCCTCGGGAACCTGGCACACCACACAGTGCCACAGCAGGATGTCCACCCTTTATCAGTGGTCCAGAACTCACTGAGGATCAAGAGTGCTGTCTGTGCCTCTAGTCTGTGCTGCCTAACACCACTGCCAGATGGTTCCGTCTGTCTTCTGGGTACAATCTCACTAAACACAGCACAGTTACCAGACCACTTTATTGGTGATAATCATGTATCATGGGTGTCAGAAATGATGCAATCCAATTTAATACTAAACCCTGGCTTAAAAATATTGAATATAACACAGCAGATTTTTATAGAGGCACCAAAAAGGAACCAAAGTTTAAGGGAAGTTTCCTGTTTCCTGGTGAATCACAGAATTTCTCGTGCTTGGAAACCCTATGGTGATCAGACAGGGTGTCACTTCCCAACGAGAAGGGAAGGCCAATGAAGCCCAGGGGTGTGACAAGTCCCTGGTAGAACTGGGAAGGAATGAAAGTCCCCTGCCTCCTCTCAGTTCCACAGCGACTGTGGACAGTCTAGGCAGACAGGACTGCAGAGCAGTCTAGAAACCACTGGCAGGGAGGAGGGAAAAGCATCCATCCAGCTGTCTGAGCAGGACAGTCACGGACCAATCACATTTAAGCTTTAATCAAGTGACTGACTCATCTACTTCAGAAACCCCAGAGGTCACCTTAGAGCCACTGAGAAAAGTGCAAACGGGGGCCAAACGCTACATCTAGAAATGAAGACAATGCTGAGGTGGAGGTAGGAGCAGGGGAACTGCTCTGAGTTAAAACAAAAAGAACAACTGGCCTCCATCTCTGGCCCAGGGGTTTCGGGGATGGGCCTGCAAACCGTCGCCTCCTTAGACCTTTGTTCCTGGCACCACCTTCTTCCAGCTATTTTTAGGACAGGAGAACAGGGCTCGCTCAATGAAGCCGGGACAGCAAGGCCTCACCTTGTCTGCCCTGCTGGGGCTCGGGCTATCTTTAATTAATGTCTGAGGGACACAAGACCAGCCCTCCTCAGGGCGCGAAAGGTGGCACAATGGAGAAACTCTAGCCAGGACACTCACAGGCCAGCTCTGGCCACCGTGCCTCACTCAGGTGGTGGGGCTATTTGTTGTTGTTGTTGTTGTTGTTGTTGAAAAGGCAGTGCCATCTGGACCACTCAGAGAGCAATGAAAGAGTTTCAGCCTTGAGGGAAGAGTGCAAAAAACGGGACTGTGTTCACCTAGCCCTTCGCAGAGGACAAGTGAGGCTTCACCAACAGACGCTTCTGTCTCTGTTGGAAGTTCCACTGAACAGCTGTCTAGTAGGCTGCAGCTTCAGAGACCCTGCTCCTAAGATTCTCCCCCAAATGAGTCATCACTCAGTGTGTGATGAGGTTTGAGGCCTTTGCCCTATGCGGCCTCCTCCACTCCTCTAGTCCGTTCTTACAAGCAAAGGGGAAAACCAGGGGTCTCATCATTTTGCTGTCGTGGTCCTTCCTGCTGTGATCCTCAAGAGATAAATGTCAAACATTTAAACTGTGGGTTGCAGCCACCCAGCAGTGGCTTCATTACATCAAAGAAGCTAACCATATCTTTGGAAACCACACTGAATATGCTGTGAACCCCACAATATCTCCCACAGACTGTTGCAGGGCCCCTGGGCTTCGGCATTCTCAAAACACACTGCAGGCAAGAATGATAAACAGGGGAGATAAAATGCTCCCACCCAGGGGAACAAAATCAGAGCCTCAGGGTTCCAGGTCAGAGACAGACCTGAGCAGACCCATGGCCTGCAGAGCATCTGGAGAGCCGAAGGAGCTCCTGTTAAGTCAAGCCAAGTGTGGCTGCAATCTGAGCACATTCGAAATTTCCATCCGATGTTACTACAGACTGCAGCAACCCCCTCACCCGCCACTCCACTCCATTAAACTAAGTAGGTCTATTTATCCAAGAGTCCATTAGTTGATTTAAAAACACAACTCTAGAATTATCTTTTGGCTGATGGAACCATATGGCTCTCTTCACTTCTGTTCACAGTACTAAACTAAACCTTTATTAGTCTGAGCAAAAGCCAGCCCACCACAGCTAAGAGCTGTGAATCATTCTGTCGTGAGGGTCCCCACCAGGACGGCTCAGATGCCCAGAGGAGGCCGGTGTGGTTCTGAGACATGGTGGCCAGCAGTTAATCATGCTCACAGGGCGAGTGACTGAAGCCAGCAGCAGGGATGCGGCAGAACCTGTTTCCCTCCCCCGGTTCATCAATTAAGCTTACCAGGGAAGCAAGTCTTGCCACAAAATTACCAAATGAAAATGACCAGGAAAACTGAAAGGTAACTAATTTTCCGACTCTTCGGAAGGGAGTTACTGAAGTCACAGCCAACTAGACAGTGCTGTGGAAACTCTGAACTATGATGGACATGCCTGGCTCTAGTGCGAACCTTCTGGTCACAACCCATTTGAGTAAGCACCTGTTACTAATGGCCATTTGAATGAGGAACTGAAGCTTTCATTAGACTTAATTTACCATGCATGTAAAATGTCAAAAAGCAATGAAAAACCACCTCCCCTTTAAATAATGAGAGCAGTTCTTCCTAAATTGAGATATAGACTTTGGGTCACCTACAGCAAAAGACTGGGAAGCTGCTTGAGTTTTTCTTGTTTGCTCTTTTTGCAGTTGCTATTTTCAAAAGTCAACTGAGCCCTCTGATGTGATTAAACCTTGAGACCTTAGATGGAAAAAAAAAGCAACAAAAAACAAAACTCAGGCAGCAAACAGGCTCCCAAGGTCTCAGACTGGAAAAAAGGGAAGAGTCATTCCAACAGCAACTACCCAGTCTAGAGAGAGGGTCAGCTGATCTTTACATCACCAAGTCCCTAAGCATGCTCAGAAAGCTCCCCCCTCTCCCCCCCACGCTGGAGGGTAGGATTTTAATCTCATCTGTACTTCTAATAGTAGCATCCTTGAGAGATACTGGTTGTAAGCTAACGTCGGCGGTACAGGTAGGGCACTGGGCGCTACAGCTGTAGGCGTCAACATTCTAAAGACAGGTCACGTGGAGACTCTAGCTCCCGGTGCAGGCCACACCAAGGTAACAGCAGAAACCACTTCACCATCAACAGTGTGCCTGAAGTAATGCCCACAGATGTTCACTCTCTAGAACTGAACCACATAAAACGGCTTCGGTTTTGAAAAGGATTTCCAGGTCCCAAACAAGAGGAGACAATTCACATTTTATGGTTGAGAGAGAGAGAGAGAGAGAGAGAGAGAGAGAGAGAGAGAGAGAGAGAGAGAGAGAGAGAGAGGCCCAATGGCTAACTAGACTGCACAGTCAAGCAGTCCTCGAGACAAACACAGCTTTTCTGATACACAGTTTCCACAGCAGGGCGTGCCAAAAGCCTGAACCACAGTCGAAACAGTGAATGAACCCACACAGAGGAGGAGCAGACAGACACCTGCCCGCCCCCGAGGTGTCTGTACTCGGTTCTGCCCTCCTTCAATTACTGCCGACATTCTGTACAGAGTCAGAAATTCAGCAGTAGGCAACCACGTGTGACCTGACTGAAGTCACACAAGGGAACTTAAAGGGGCTGGTGCTACACTGAAGACTCGAAATGTCAGTTTCACCAACACCAGCCCAAAAGGTAAGGATTCATAACTTAAAAATAAAACATAAGGAATGCAGATGTGGGTTCAGCACAGGCAGCAGGAATATTATTGCTCAAAGAGCTAGTTCAATCTGGACTGTATTTATGAATCGCTAATTGTCAAGAAAGTGGCTATTCGGTTAGGAAACTAGGACCATAGATAAGCACAGTGCTGTGTTCAGCCACAGCAAGAAGGGACTCGAGACCTTCGTCCCCATCCCCCCACCCTATTAAGAGTCAGGGGCCTGGTCACATTGGGAAGGGGAAGGAAAAGTGCAGAAAGGACGGAGATGCCAAGGAGAATGATGTCCCCAAATGTCTGAGGAAGATATTTGTTCTGTTTCCTTCCAGCGAACCAGGAAGAGAATCAAGAAAGAACTCAGTTGAACCCAAGAAAGAACAAGTTTAATATCAGGGATGTTCACAGACGCTCTGTTCCCCCCTGGCAGGGAAGTGAACGGGTTACCCCCACCCAAGGCCAAGCCTGCCAATCCAGGCAGCCTTCCATCAGCCCAGGATGCTACAGGAGGTGACTGCCTGCTGCCACCTCCCCCACTCTGGACCTCCAGAGGCAAGGCCGCATTCCTAACAGCAACACCTCCCCATCTCTCTCAATCAATAGAGCCATTATATGGGCCGGCCGGCTACTGAGGAACCGCAGGTCAAGAAGGCAAGACTGCTGCAGTTTACAAAAAAAAAAAAAAAAAAAAAAAAAAAAAAAAAAAAAAAAAAAAAAAAAAAAAAAAATTGCAAAGTCTCAGTGTTTTCACAAAAGCCAGCAATACCACCAGCTTCGAAAAGCACACTTTGACACTGGGACAGCTAATTCGCTGCTCTCAGACACGCTATTCCCATTTCCTCTCAACTAGTTTCCCTGTGCTATTCCTGAAGAACAGCCCAAACGTCAGTTGACTGATGAATTCCAAACCTAGAGACAGGAGAGCTGAAGGTAGAGAGCCTTTCACAGCCCGTCACAAGAAGTTGACAAAGGAAGTTCCTGTGCCACACCAGCTTTGGAACAAACTCCCCTGACACACAGCAGGAACCCAGGAGAGAGCCTGACTTACCTTTATTGGGAGGCATCTATTGTTCTCCTATCTCTGCCAGCACAGCAGTGTTCAAAGGGATGCCTGGCCTGGTTTAGGTCCCCTGCTAATTCTGCCCCAGTCCAAATTATAGATCAGAGCTACTGATTCCCTGCCTATTCAAACACTGAAACGACAACCACATTGACTGGCTTCTCTGCCTAGAAGGAGCGATCTAGCAATCCACCGAAAACTCTCTAAGCAAAGTCCCAACAGTGCACACACAGCCCTAAGGGTCCCCAGACATGGAGAATGAACCGGAACCTGAAACCAGACAGCTGTGCGCTTATCAAAGTCACTGCGTTCAGCCTGAACAAAACACCCCGCCCCAGCTGCTCTACAGGTCAGGCTTTACCTTTCTGAACATGGATGATGTCTGGGAAGTTGGCCAGGTGCCCCTGATACAGTGCTAACAGGTCCATGACTGGGTCCAGGTCCTGCCTGGGCTGCTCAGCGAAGAGTTCGCCGATGGCGTCGTAGGCATCCCCGGTGAAGGCGATGGCCTGGTTCAGACCCACCGAGAAGGCCTGCTGGTCCAGCTCAAAGGCTTGGCTGAGGCCTCGGAAGGACTGGCCCACCTTCTGATACTCCTTCTTGAAGCCAGTCACCTGCTTGCGCGCAAACTCATTGGCAGTGTGGTTGAGCTGCAAGGCGCTGTCGTCCATCTTCTTGGTGAAGCACTTGAAGCCATCGATCTTGCTCTCCACCTCCTGGAGGTCCAGGGCGGCGGCAGGGGGTGTGCTCAGAGTGAGGAAGAAGTTGGCGCCCACCATCTCATCCTTCTCAGCCTTTCGCTTACCCTGTTTCCAGGCCTTCTCGTCCGTGCTGCTGGGGCAGGTCAGGAAATGCTGGAAGACGTCGCACTGTGCCAGCACCGGGTGGCTGGCCATGTGATTCATCCACCAGATCAGGCCCTTCCTGCGCTTGGAGATGAAGTCCTCCTCGAAGCGCCCGGTGGCCTGCTTCTCAGGCAGGTGGGGCACCGAGATGACCGGGAACTTCTCGGCCAGGCGCGCATACAGCCAGTCGAAGTGCTTATAGCGCCTGTGCACTGGCACCTGGGTGTGCGTGGGCACCAGCTTGTAAGAGATGTAGCTCTTCATGCCCTTGAACTTGGTCTGCTTGGTGGGATCGTCGATGGTGCACTGAAAAGGGTACGGGTTCTCCTGCCACTCGGGGCCATAGGGTCCCAGCACCACGCACAGCTTGTCCCCATCCTTCACGAAGCCCGATGCCTCGCCCAGCACGAAGGCCTCCCCGCCCGACTTGACGAAGGTGGAGAAGCGATTGAGGTTGCGGCTCACCGTGGCCGAGCTCTTGGCTCCAGACGCTTGATGCTGCGGAGGCGCCGGGCCGCCGCGGGAGCCCAGCGACAGATCGGAGCGTGTGGACAGGCGGTAGCGACCAGCCGCGCCGCCGCCAGCCGAGGACGAGCCGTCGAGATCGGGGTAGGCACCGCTGCCCAGCGCGCCCGGCTCGTCGGCCACCGTGGAGCTATCGTCCCACTCGTCGTCCCAGTCATCGTCGCTGCCCTGGCTGGCCTGGTAGCCGCCGTACAGCTGCTGCGGCGACGGCTGCAGGGCGCCCCCGCCGTACGGGAACCCGGCGCCCGACGGCTGGAAGGACCCCGGCGGCGCCTGCGACTGCAGCAGCGGCTGGAAGGCGGCGGGTGGTGCGGCGGGCAGAGGTTCAAAGCCACCGGGCGGCACGTTGGCGTAGCGGGCCGGGACTCCGGGGCCGCCGTCGGCAGGAGGGCCGGGCTCGGGTGCTCGGATCACCTGCACGTACGAGGCCGGGAAGAGGCCGCGATCGCCGCGGCTGTTGATCCCTTCGAGCCAGCCCTCGATGTCCTGCTCGCTGCACAGGCTCAACACCTCGTGCTCCCGCAGCGAAATCTCCCCGGGGTTCTCGGACCTGAAATCGTAGAGTGCCCGGGCGCGCAGCGCCATGGTCCCGAGCCCGGAGCCCCGAGCCCGGGCCGGCCCGAGGGCCCCGCGGTCAGTACCCGCGCCCCTGTGTGCCGAGGGGAGCTCTAGGACAGTGCGCGGTCCGCTCCCCGCTCCGCTCGCGCCCTCCGTGCAGATCCGCTCTGCTCGCAGACAGCACGGCTGCTCAGGGCCGCCGCCGCCGCCGGCTGGGGGCGGGGCCCGGGCCTCCCACGTCCCCAGCGGCGCGAATCCATTGCCGAGAGCCGCGAGCCAGACAAGAGCAAGCGAAAGCCGAGCAGCCGCGCCGGCGCCGACTCAGCGGCCGCCGCTGCCCCCTCGTGGCGGGTATGAAAAAGTGCGCGCTTAGGTGGCCACGCGGCGGGTGGGTTTGTTTTGTTTTCTTTTTCAGAAGTGAATTATCTGAAATTGTTCCGGTTTTTAAGTGAAAAAACATTTCTTAGAAAGTGAGTATTCGTATCCGCGATAGCCGTTCCCCCTTCTGACTGTTCGGAGTGAATGATCCTGAAATGACTTAACCCCAGGTCAGTAAGAAAGGCTTGGGTCCTAAAGATTAGCTTTTGCAATAAGGATGTCCTTGCCAGGGGTGGGTTCACTGCGGGTACAGCTCCTTTCCTTCCAGACGGGAAGATCCTAGTTTGACCAGAGGCAAGGGTGGTGTAGGGAAAGAACTGAAAAGTGTGCAGAGAGCCAGCACTCGAGAGAACCCAGCTTCAGAGCCTGGCTGCTGGTGCCAGTAAGCCCTCGGACACTGACTACCTGTATGACCTTGAGCGAGGCACTTGCTTTGCACCTACCTCCCAAGGTTGTGTGGATTCAGTGATAACGCCATCCTTATCTTACAAGTGAAGGAACTGCTGTAGGCCCTGAGCACTGTTAAGTAGTTTGCTGTTGCTGTTATTGCTACCTGGGGAAGTACAATTTCTGGTCCCTTTCCCAAAGAGAATAAGGGTCCTAAAATTGCAGTTACAGGTGTGATAGACGACAGAGATGGTGCCTGTGTTCACACCTTTACATTTCCTCCGAGGTCATTGACCACTCCTCTTCTCAATACGTTTATAATAAGTCGATCAAATCTCCCTTCCTTAGATTTTATCAATCCCAGTCTCCTATAGTTGCCCTGTTTCATATCTTTTCCTTCAATATATACTTTTCCCAAGGCTTCAATATATACTCTTCTTATGGAGTCTAACCTAACCCTTTGAAGAAAACTCTAAATGGAGCTCTACAGTCATAGGTCATTAATTTCAGCCTGTCCTATGACCATTTCTATGAATCTGATCAGAAGAATATTCCAGGGGCTGGAGAGATGGCTCAGAGGTTAAGAGCATTCATTTCCTGTTCTTCCAGAGGTCCTGAGTTCAGTTCCCAGCAACCACATGGTGGCTCACGACCATCTGTAATGGGGTCTGGTGCCCTCTTCTGGCCTGTAGGCATACACACAGACAGAATATTGTATACATAATAAATAAATAAATTAATTAATTAATAAATAATAAATATTTTTTTAAAAAAGAATATTCCATTATCCTAAGCACTGTGGTATTCCAAGCTGCCTCCTAATGAAAAACCCAGGAGCTAAGTCCAGCATTTTCTGGATATGACTATTCTCATGGAGAGCAACCATTGGGATTCTACGTCATCATTTGGCATGATCAGAAACCCAAAGCCAACACTAACTAAACAGCTTACATTACATAGTAACTCAAGAGATGTTCGTGTACAATAATAAATCTACTAGACAAAGCACAGTAGCACCCCTCCACTAGCACTTGGTAGTAAACTTTAGAATCCAGAGTTAGTTATGGTAGCTCCGGGTTCATCTCAGGTGTAATAATTCCAGAAGTTTACAGGAAGCTCCTGTAGAAGGGTTGGACCAGCGTGGAAGCAATGGCTAAGGACCTCCAGGGTGTTGGGTCTATTGATAGCCCCAGGGAACACACAGCTGTGAGAGCTCAGCTTCTGAGAGCCAAGTTAAGGACTTTCTGCTTCTCAGTCATAAGGTTTGGGAGAGACGCTAACAAACTGTCATGATGCTTGGCTCTGTGTTCAGACTGGTAGGAAATACTTTACCCCTAGAAGGTCAGGGATCTGCAGGAAGTGTGCTTAGTTAATAACTCACAATCATTCACCCAGGGGCGTGAATATAGCAATGCATTTGTAAAAGATAAGTCTAGAAGACAGTTTCTTAAACTGTGGGTTACAGCCCCATAGAGAGGCCACATAACTGAATGTGATGGTGGTCCTGGAAAAAAAAAATAGCAACAGGAGAAATTTCCTGAACAGGCAACAGACAAAAATAATTAATTAGAATCAAATACATAATGGGTCTAAGGTGCTTCAACTCAACCGTGTTGCATGTTCAACTTTACTGCAGCCATGGTTCTGAAGACACAATAAGCTTTGCAGGATGCCTGCCATCAGACATGTAGCGCAATGAATGTTTACCCCGTGTGCCCTAGCTGTGATTTGAGGCAATTGTGTTTCATGAGCAGCGGTGATTTAGCATGCATATAAAGTTCTTTGCTCTTAAGAGGCCATAACAGAGAAGAGAATCATATTCCACTGTCCTTCCTCTGCATGTATGTGTTGGATCTTTAGACTGCGTTAGAGTGTTTGATTTTTACAACAGCTGTTCAACTTCTTAAGTTTATAAAAATTTGTTAAGTGAATTTTGACTTGGGATTAGGATAGAATTGCTAGGAATTTATGAAATGGCCTTAAATATACATCTGCCATATTTTGTTGATGTTGGATTCTCCTCTGTATGCTGTGAATACCATTAGTTAATAAAGAAGCTGTTTTGGGCCTGTGATAGGGTAGAGCAGAGCTAGGCAGGGAAAACTAAACTGAATGCTGGGGGGAAGAAAGTGGAGTCAAGGAGAAGCCATGTAGCCCCGCTGGAGACAGACGCCAGAACTTTACCTGGCAAGCCACAGCCACGTGGCGATACACAGATGAATAGAAATGGGTTAAATCCTAGATGTAAGAGCTTGCTAGCAATACACTTAAGTGATTAGCCAAGCAGTTATTTAAATAATATAGTTTCTGTGTAATTATTTCTGGAGTCTGGGCTGCCAGGAAATGATCAAGCAGGCTTCTTACATCATTTTGTGCTATATATAATGAGAGATGACGTTGTTAAGCATTGATGATTATAAAAACAAATGTCAATCAGCTCTGAAAAACATTGAAGATGCTGTGCCTTCCAGTATCAAACATTCATCCAAGATGTAATTCTTATTTATAAACAAACAAACACACTTAGCTCATTAGTCATTAGTATGTAGTTTTTTATCTTTAATTCATGGTAAAGTTGTATGCATAGAAAATAATTGTCTGAAGTCATTGATTTATTATCATCAGTAAATATTTGACTTTTTATAATGATTATATATAGCCATATATAAAATTTTTGTTGTAAAATTTTTCTTGAATAAAAAAGTCATAAGTGGGAAAAAGTCGAGAAGCCTTACTCTAGAACAGTGTTTCTCAACATCCCTATACTGCAACCCTGTAATACAGTTTGGGTTGTGGTGACCCCCAACCATAATATTATTTTGTTGTTATGTCATAACCATAATTTTGCTACTGTGTAAGCATAAACTGACATGTAGGCTATTAACCCACAGGTTAAGAACTGCTCCTCTAGAAAATAGAACATAATTCATAATTTAGTTCATGTAGTCACTGTAGCTATCAACAATTTCTACTTTGTTATGTTTTTATGTTTAAAATTCCTTAAGGGACACTACTTGGTCCTACACCTGTTTTCTCACTTTCTACGGTGGCTGGAGAGGCCCAAAGTGCCAGGCTCTTGGCTGCCTCTTCCACTGGGGAAGGCACACGGGTTTCTTTTCTCTTCTTGGGACTGCCCCTGCTTTTGCCTTTGCTTCTCTTTTCTTTCTTGAACCCGTCTATCCTAGAGATCCACCATGCTGCACTTTTTCCTTATTCAGAATCAGACCGGCTCCACCAAGCCTCACTTATTTATTTGTTTATTTGTTTGCTGCTTTGAAGACCCAAGAAGTAAGATAGAGTATGCCCGGGTCCTGGAGTGTCCACTCCCAGCCCTACTTTGTGGGAGAAAGCCTCTGTTGGTCTAAGTCACCAAACGAGCAGGGTTTGTTTGTTGAGACAGCTGGCATTCATTAACACGGTCTCCCTCCCTCCACACCCCATCCACAGCCCTATCTCGTTTTCTCTGTAACGCTCACTACCTAACATCAACACATCTCTATATATTCATTCTCTCTCCCTGTTACAATGTAAACCACTTGGGGGTGGGGACTGTGGGTTATTTGGGACACCAAGGGCATAGCAATGAACCGAACCGAGTAGGCAACCAGTCAATACTTGTTTAATGAATGAGAAAACGCCCACTTGTTTCCTCCCCAGATGATGTCAACTCTGAGAAGTGACTCTTACTGTGTCTGGACCCTCCTGGTTTGGTCCCTGCAGCCTCTGGCTCAAACTAAATATTGCAAAGGTCAACTGAACAAAGCTTCTCATCAAGTCAACAAACTTAAGGCTGACTCATCCGCTCAGGGCACCACTGCGAAATTTCTGAGATGACTGGAAATGTCATTGAATTGGCGGAATGGGTCGTTATTTTTTATATAACACTATATTTATATAATTACCTGAAACCATGCATATAATATGTCACGCATTGCAGAAATGATTTTATAAGCACTCCCACCTGCGTTGTGTGAGTCCCCGCTGTTTTCACAGCACCTCCTCCAGGTAGAGGGCTGACACTGCTCGCAACCACAGACTGGGTGTTTGGCCAAGGCATGTGGTTGGTGAGTGGCCTTGGGGCTACTCAGCTGTCTTGAGAACTTCCATTCCCTGAGTCACGAGCCTGTGCTTTGCCGGTTCCTCAAAATTACTGTTATTATTAAAAGGGCTGGCCACGTACTAGAAACTGTGTCTGAGGTCTACTAGAAGGCTTGGAGTCAGGAGCAGAGCGTGGGGGAAAGGCGGCTACTGACTCTGTCCCTGAGTCTGCTTGGTGGCACCGGGAATTAGAACTTTACTGGGACATTTTTTTTTTCAAAATAATAATAATAATGATAATAATCTTTCTTCACTATGATCTATGCCCTGCATACTAAATTAAATATTCATCAACTGGGTAAATGAATGGACAAAGTTTTCCAACCCTTATTCCTCAAAAATAGGAATTAAAAAAAAATCTACTACAGAGCCAGATGTGGTCGTACCTGCCTTTAATCCCAGCACTCAGGAGGCAGAGGCAACCCGATCTCTGTGAGTTCCAGGCAGGCCTGTTCTACACAGCAAGTTCCAGGACAGTCAGGACTACTCAAAGAGACTACTCAAAAACGAACCCACCTCAGGGGCTAGAGAGATGCCTTGGTGTTTTAAAGAACTATAGCTCTTCCAGAGGACCTAGGTTTGATTCCCAGCACCCACTTGACAGCCCACAACAGTTACTATCTGTGACTTCATTACTATGGGATCTGATGATCTCTTCTGGCCTTTGTGATCGCCAGGCATGCAAGATCGCACAGACATGCATGCAGGCAAAAGAGCCACATACATAAAATAAAACTTTTTAAAAAAAATCTTTAAAATTCCCTTCCTTGGGTCAGATCAGGATTTAATGAAATAATAACTTCATACTACTACTACTACTAACAGTAAGGAAGTTCAGCTTTTTGTTAAAGTCAGCGTCTAAGATTGGACAGTTTATCCCCAAGGCGAAGCTGGGTTTCCCATCACACTTCTGTAATGTTCATTTCCTTTGCATCTGTATTTACAGTTGAGAACAAACAATTCTCTAAAAGTTTATCCACCACTGCTGGAGGAATTCTTCATTCGTTTAACATCCTGGCTACCTTCATACACAGCTCCTGTCTGCTCCAAAATGAAATCAAGGACCGAAATGCTTCTGTTTCTTTAGATGTGTGTTTTGTTACAGCCATGCGGTCACATGATTGATGAGCGCCTTCTTTGGGATATACTTCCCCATTTTCCTTTTAGCTGTTTGTCGCCTTTTCAATTGGGGCTTCCAGTTTTCTTCCTACTGTTAAGACACTCACATTTCCATGGTCTAGAAAGGAATGATCCCATTTTTTTTCAATCAGAAGACACGAATTGTTAAACCAAGACCTAAATCTGATTTAGTGTTTGGTTTGATCAACATGTCTCTACCCTGACATACAGTGATTTGACCCGAGCTTATGTGTGTGTATATGAGTGTCTGTATGTGTGTCTTGTTGATTGCTTTTTCTTAATGTTTGTTTGTTTGTTTGTATAAGACAAAGTATCATGTAGCCCAGAACAACCTCAAGACCCTGATCATCCTACCTCTACCTCTTAAGAGCTGGGGTTACAGACATCCACCTCAACATATGGCCAATCTTAGGCTTTTTGTTGCACCGAAACATATGCATCCAGCAGAAATCATCCTTTGCATCATGAACAATGATCTTTCCTGATTTTTCTGTGATGCTGGGCAGCAGCAGGGAGCCATGGTGCTTAGTCATTCAGTGGTCATGAGGGGGACTATCCAGCTTGTCCCCTCAGGTGGGCTGGGCTGCTAAGCTAAGGTGTCCCATGGGAGATGCATACTAAACACATTTCCAATTTATACTTATTTTAATTAACCCCAGCATATGTTGAGAAGCATCTGTGTTGGAAATTCTTTTGTTCCAAAGCACAATTCCAACTTCCTAAGCTAAGGGGGAATCAGAAAATATAGTTACACTAAGCCAGCATCTTTGCATAGGGGTTGTTAGTTTGCCTCTGTACCTGGGGTATGTTCCCTCTAGAGAATCACAGTCTCAGTTTATCCTAAATATCTGACTATCTTTCATCTCTGTTCTGTACACAACTTCCTGGGAAGAATTTCTCATCACTACAGCATCACCATGGATAAAGAACAGTCATCCCACAGCATCACCACAGATACCTAGCAGTCATCCCACGGCATCACCATGGATACAGAGCAGTCATCCCACAGCATCACCACGGATACAGAGCAGTCATCCCACAGCATCACCACAGATACCTAGCAGTCATCCCACGGCATCACCATGGATACAGAGCAGTCATCCCACAGCATCACCACGGATACAGAGCAGTCATCCACAGCATCACCACTGATACAGAACAGTCATCCCACAGCATCATCACAGATACAGGGCAGTCATCTCACGGCATCACCATGGATACAGAGCAGTCATCCCATGGCATCACCATGGATACAGAGCAGTCATCCCACAGCATCACCACGGATACAGAGCAGTCATCCCACGGCATCACCATGGATACAGAGCAGTCATCCCACAGCATCACCATGGATACAGAGCAGTCATCCCACAGCATCACCATGGATACAGAGCAGTCATCCCACGGCATCACCATGGATACAGAGCAGTCATCCCACAGCATCACCATGGATACAGAGCAGTCATCCCACGGCATCACCATGGATACAGAGCAGTCATCCCATGGCATCACCATGGATACAGAGCAATCATCCCCACAGCATCACCATGGATAAAGAACAGTCATCCCACAGCATCACCATGGATACAGAGCAGTCATCCCACGGCATCACCATGGATACAGAGCAGTCATCCCACAGCATCACCATGGATACAGAGCAGTCATCCCACGGCATCACCATGGATACAGAGCAGTCATCCCACGGCATCACCATGAGTACCTCCCATCTCTCTCTGGTACAGTCCTCTTCTGGGGTCCACACTTATGCCCAAACATCTTCCAGATATCTCTCCCAGGACATCTCTTCTACCTTCTACAGACAAGGATACACTGCAATAAGAATATGGTGCCTGCTTCGTCCCTCAGATGGCTGGTGAGTGAAACTGGTGTGGCAATCATATGCTGTAGATCAGGAAATTCTGGGACTTGGCATACCAGGGAGGAGAAAGGTATAATCAGGGAAGGCCTTCTGAAGCCAAGGGGTCTGATTTGATTAATGTGGCTACAGAAGAAGGAGGGAAAAAAGAGATGAGGAGGATGGTGTCTATTCCCTGAGGGTTGATGCAAATTACAGACTCAAGGCCTCGTTCACTTACTGTAGCAGGATTTACAGCAATGTCTGCTATGTGTCTTACAATGCTAGAAACAGCTGTGATGGGAATTGTCTCTGTATGGATGGACTTAGAATCCAGAAGAGTCACCAGTGGATCAAAGAGGTCATTGATGAGATGAGGTGTTTATGAGGAGAAGCAGGTTCAACAAAGGTAAGTGGATAGATTTGGGGATAGAGTTTGAGGTGCCTGCAGGACACCAGGGAGAAAATATTCTCTAAGCAGTTGTACAAAAAGGTCTGGAACCCATGAGAGGGGAGTATACATTGAGTTAGAAGTCACCAGCTCATAGCTGGCAACTGAAGATGTGAGGGGGTGAAATTGTCAGTGAATGAGCACACAGACAAGAGAGAAGAACAGACCCAGGACAGAAAACATCCCGAAATTGTTCTTGTCCCTTTCCATGCCTGGGAGATCCAAGGAACTTTCCTAGATGTTCACAGTATGCTCATCTAAACCAAAGACAACTGTGACCTCGAGACAGATGTGGATGTTCCTCCCAATCACTAAGCAAGCAATTAATTATGCAACATCAGAGACCAGGCAGTTGTGTCTAATTTAATCTTGTGTGGACACTACCACCCTTGAGGGATGATTAGATCCTCCATCTGGAAGGCTTTGTCTCGAGACTGTCTCCTCCCCCCTCCACAAACTTCAGGCTGTGACCTATGTTTTGTTGGTTTGTTTTCTTTGCTGTGTTGCTTTGGATCAAAGCCAGAGCATTCTGCACATGCTTAGCTTTTTAAGAGCCTGGCATGTACTTCTGATCAGCATTAAATCAAGGCATCCATACTTCCTTGTTACAAGAGGAGCATGAAATTTTTTCAAGAGGCTCACAATCCTCCCAGAGTCTAGAGGTTAGGGCTGAAAAACCAACCCTCTAATCAAGTTGAGGGCTTCCAGTGTCCAGTCCCCATCCTAATGGACTTGCAGCCCTCCATCCACTTATGAGCATAGAGATACAGTCACCTTGGCACTTCATACACTTTTGTCTGTGGCATCTATCCCACTATGCTGTAAGGGTTTATAACCAGTCTAAACATTTGCCCATATACATGGACCTCAGCTAAGAAAAATCCAGGAGTTTCTAGTAATGTTTTAATACATCAATGGCTTTCCCTCCTGCTCCTGCTCCTGTTCCTTCTCCTGCTCCTCCTTTTCCTCCTCCTCCTCCTCCTTCTTCTCCTGCTCTTCCTGTTCCTCCTGCTCCTGCTGCTCCTCCTGTTCCTGCTGCTCCTCCTGCTCCTGCTGCTCCTGTTGCTCCTCCTGCTCCTCCTGTTCCTGCTACTCCTCCTGCTGCTCCTCCTGCTCCTCCTTGTCCTCCTCGTCCTCCTGCTCCTCCTTGTCCTCCTGCTCCTCCTGCTCCTCCTGCTCCTCCTGCTCCTCCTTGTCCTCCTGCTCCTCCTTGTCCTCCTGCTCCTCCTGCTCCTCCTGCTCCTCCTGCTCCTCCTTGTCCTCCTTGTCCTCCTGGTCCTCCTGCTCCTCCTTGTCCTCCTGGTCCTCCTGCTCCTCCTTGTCCTCCTGGTCCTCCTGCTCCTCCTGATCCTCCTGCTCCTCCTGCTCCTCCTTGTCCTCCTGGTCCTCCTGGTCCTCCTGCTCCTCCTGGTCCTCCTGCTCCTCTTGGTCCTCCTGGTCTTCCTGGTCCTCCTGGTCCTCCTGGTCTTCCTGGTCCTCCTGGTCCTCCTGGTCTTCCTGGTCCTCCTGCTGCTCCTGGTCCTCCTGGTCCTCCTGGTCCTCCTGCTGCTCCAGCTGCTCCTGCTGCTCCTGCTGCTTCTCTTGCTCCTCCTGCACCTGCTGTGATGGTAAAAGTAAAATGTTGTGGATCCCCAAGTGGCTGCAGCAGGCAGCAGGCCATGAGACTACACCACAGGTCTCTGAGCGTAGGGGTGGGGTGTCAGGCAGTGGGCAGCGGGTCACCAGAGCAGCCAGTTCCAGGCAGGGACAGTGCAATTCCCCAAGTGGTTGCAGTGGGCCACAAGAGGCAGTGAGTCCCAGGCAGGGAGTTGTGTGGTGGGTGAGAGACCTCGATGGGACAGCCAGTCCTATGAGGACCGACAGACAGATGGGCATGCCATGAGACCATGCCACAGGTCTCTGAAGGCAGCTGGTCCTGGGCATGGAGCCACGTAGTAGGTGAGAGACAGAAGGATAGATTGGATATTTATTCAGTGGGTTGTGGGGGGAAGGGAAAAAGGGGGGAGAGGAGGGGGAGAAGTGGTGAGAAGGGAGAAACAGAAGCTTCTTCTTCGAGAGGGAAATGGAAAGGGAAGGGACTCAGGTTGGAAGCTGAAGATCAGCTTGCCTTGGCAGACAGGGGAGGGAGTGGGCGTGGCTTGTCTCTTAAAGGGACAGGACAGACCATTACACTGTGTCTTACTAGTTCCATGTCAGCATACAGTATAGGGGAAGAAAGATAATTTTCTCTTAATCTTCAACAGTGCTGACTTCAAGGGAACTTTATACCAAAAGAGTAACAAGAGAAAATGAACAGGTTTCTTGATATGTGTACTTCCTATGTCTGTAGATGATAATCCGCAGAAATGAGGAAGTGTCCAGAGCCGACCTGAGATGGTTGCTTTGAGGAAGTGTCTAGAGCAGATCCATCAAGTTTAAATAATATGATTTGTTGGAAAGAAAGCTGAGCCATGTGGGGAAAGACACGATAGCCGGGATGAAGCCCCGCTAGTGAAGAGTCTAGTAACTTAGTGGTGCTTCACTTCACAGAGACCTCCTTTATAGAACAACGAAACTTCACGTTCCTTTTAATGGATATTTCTATCACCCCGAGCCAGCTATTTTTATGAATCATTTTGTTGTTCATGTTAGTGGAGAAAAAGAATTATCGCAGCATGCTGCTACTGAACCTATGCAAGCATGGTTTCTGTGTAATGGTCTGCTCTCTCCCCGAAAGAGGCAGCTTCTGCCTCTCTCCATTCTCCCCGCTTCTCCCCTCCCCCTCTCTCTTTCTGTGTTTCTCTTTGCTCTTCCTCCTTCTCTCCTTACCTCCTCTCCCCTTCCCTTCCATAACCCACTAAATAAATATCTAACCTCACTCTGCATGGCGTGCCTATCCACCTGCAGCATTTTATTTAATCCATTATACTCTGGGTAAACCACTGCTTCCCAGTTTTCCCATAACAGTTCCAGTATCCGGGTCCCTCATAGATCTGTTTGGCAGCCATCTTGTTGCCTCTTGCCCATGGCATCTGTTGGTCAGTCAGTCATCTTGTTGCCTCTTATCGGCGGCTTTATTTCCTGGCTACTACAGGGAAGTCAGACTTGCTAGTGTGAAGCTAGCCTGAGCTGGAACAACACAACTACACCCAGTCTCAAACAAAACAACACACTCACATGTACAAATATACATATATTTCAATGCCATATTGAAAAGTTTCTCCACTCCAATAAGCCCCTCCTCCCACACAATAATCTGAATCAGACCAAATCAAACTGAATTAGAAAAAGCCCAGAATTAATGGATACCAATGCTCCTGGATGACTTTTGAGTCCCCCAGAGAGGAGATGAGAAGAAAGACTGGAAACCACATGTTTGTTCTCTGGGGGGCAGTTTAAATACCCTGTGGGAGAGGTCTTAAGCATCTCTGGGGAGGAGTCATCATTTAGGGGCTTTCTCAGGGGTGGAGTCTGGACTGAGGCAACTCCCAAGGGATGGGACTTGAAATGGAATTTCCACCCAAACATTCCAGACTCTTTGGTTATATGGGGTGAAATAAAATCTGAAACTTGAGTCCAAAGGATGCTTAGAACGCCACAGATGTGCTACTAATCTCTAGGCTGTCTCTGCTCTCACTGCCTCCTTAACAAAGCATGTGCATTACATCATTCAAGTGGTATAATGATTTCTGCATTCCTGGCTGAAACCCGACCAATGTGCATATCTTCTCAAAGCCATAATCACAGTGTTTACACAAGGCAAGTTCTACACAGCACAGGCTGGGTGGGGCCTTTGGTGAAGTGCTCCTATCTCAAAAAGAACTTTGAAAAGTCTCTTGCCTTTCCTGATTTCTTATCACTGAGTGTCTCCAACCTTCCCCCTGGCTGTCTACCACTCCACTGCCTTTCTTAGCTATCGGCTACTGGGCAGTGAGCCCATTCAAAAGCACACCCTGCTATGAGCTCAGAGTTTCTTACAGTGGGAGGCATCTGAGCACAGCTCAGCTACATCCTGAGCTCGGGGTGTTCTAGGGCTACAAGGGACCAGCAGGATGGCCCCTCATCTAGAGGCCTGAATGAGGGGTAGCAGCTCCTGCTTCTGAACTCTTTCAGTGTTGACAGACCTTGTCCCCGAGGCTAGGGCACCATGCTCCCTGTTTTGCTGCTGGCTGTTGTTTTGGGCCCCCTGTCATCTTGAAGAAGCTATCTGTAGTTGCATGGCCCTTCCTCAACATGGCATCTTCAAAGCCAGGAAGGATGTCTTTGCATCCAGTTGAGACAGTCTTTTATAACAAAAACGTGATCAACAGAGTGACATCTGTGACCTAGCCCACATCCGGGTAATGGGGCAATGACTTGCTGCCGGGTCCCGCCCAGCTTGTTCATTCTTGCTTGGAGGGAGCCTGTGGATTGAGAAATTGCCCGGAGGGATAACAGAGACACATAAGAAACAGACATAGGAAAGGCTGAGGACCATCAGTGAATACTGAGCCTCAGGTTTATTTTTCATAGCCCTTTATACCCAAGACAAAGGGGAGGACAAGAAGACTTTTTTTTAAATTATAATACAAGGAACAAGCAAGAGTTCAAAATATTAAGGAGCAAAGCACCCAGTATCTACACCTTAGGCCAAACATCCTGTTATCTAGGCAAGACTTACAGCAGCTTCACCTTAGGACTGCTGTCTGACCTTGAAGGAGCAAAACACACTTGAACTCTCTAACCATAAATCAAGATGGAGCAGAGCCACTTCTATGGGCTCCCCCGCATCTGATTATATTTGCAGCTGCTTTACAGTTTAGAAGCAAGTTATAGGTTCTACCAGCACCCAGGGGGACAGGATTATACAAGGGCATGACTCACTGGGGTTGCTCTGTTGTGTCTACCCTACCGCCTACAGGGTGACCAGATGGCTACTAAGTGATGCACAAAGCATCACTTCCGAGCATAGTTGATCCTTTTCAAGATAATCTAGATTTGGCAGATTAGGTTTTAGGAATAAGAAGAGTAAAGAGTCTTTGCTAGAAGTATTAATAGGATATTCCAGGCTGAGGCAAGGTGGAGGATCACAGAAGCCTGGGGCAGACAGGGAAGCAAACTTCCCTTGAAGGCACAGTAGTCAGAGGCGAGCGAACTCCACACAGAGGGGCTATCAAAAGATCAGAAGGGTTGGAACTATGGACATGGCACCAAGTACACACAGTTAAGGTTTAAAAATAGGCTTCCGGTTTTGTAAGCCAAGGTCTTTGTTCCTCACCCTCCTCCGCCTTGCACCATCCTCGCTGGTTCAAAGAGGTCCTCCATCCTGGGAAAGTGAGAAGAGCAAGAAGCAGCCATTCCCTGTTTCTCCCCATGCAGCAGAGTGTTAAGGCCAGAAGCCACATTTTGTTTCGTCTCGCTAAATGCTCTCAAGCTGCTTGTTAAGCTTCCTCGCTGCGTCCAAGTTCTTCTCTGCCCTCTTTGAAGTGGCAGGCTGAGGACTCGAAATCGTGCAGACGGGTTAAATTCGGCAGCTCCGGAAGCTCCTTATTCCCACTTCAGCTTCAGTTCCTCTTTTGCCCTATCCTCCCCACCCAGGGAGTTTCACGCTTTGTAGCTTCAGCTTTCCAATACAGATGAAATCTCCAGTTCACCTCTCCAGCCTTGGTTGGAAATAAAGGATGAAAGAACGGATTCCTACTTTCAGCCAGGACCCTTCCCTGTCGGTGGCCTAGCCAAGGTCAAGCTCAGGTTTGCTCCACTTTCCCTTCGTGTTTCGCTACTGTCTGGTCTGTGAAACAGGGAGCCACAGAGTCTTCCTTGAAACAAATCAGTGACTAACACAGAATCCTGAGACTGTAGTCATTCTTTTCTCTACATCCAAACTCCTGGTTGGTTTGTTCTTGGGTTTTGTTTTGTGATGCAGTCACTGTTATGTAGCTCAAGCTGACTCCAAACTCACGTTTTTCCTGTCTCTACCTCCCGCATATTAGGATTACATGTGTGTGCCATCGGACCTGGCTTAGCGTGTCTAGCTTTTCCAACCTTCCATCAACCAGACTTCCTATAAAAGTAAAATACTGTGCATCCCCGAGTGGCTGCAGCAGGCCACGAGAAGAGACAGACAGATGGGCACACCATGAGACCACGCTGCAGGTTTACGAAGGCATCTGGTCCTGGGCAGGAAGACATGCAGTGGCGGGCGAGAGACAGAGATATGGATAGGCATGCCATGCAGAGTAAGGTTTGATCTCAGAACGAAAAGGGGGAAGCAAGCTGAGAACCAGCGTTCACCTCTCTGCTTCCCTGTGGATGCAGTGTGACCACCTCCCACTCCTACTGGGTTACGGAAGGGAAGAGGAGAAGGAAGAAGAGGGATGGAGAGAGAGAGAGAAAGAGAAAGGGGGGGCAGACAGAAGAGGGAAGGGGAGAAGTGGGGAGAAGCAGAAGCTGCCTCTTCAAGAGGGAGATGGAAAAGGAAGGGACTCCAGCAGTAAGTAGGAAGGAAGAGCTGCCTGCGGGTGGGGGGTGGGGGGATGGAGGTGTGGCTTGTCTCTTAAAGAGACAGGACAGGTCATTACACTTCCCTGTCTCCTAGTTTCCCAGAACCTCCTAAGCCTCATTCCTGTCAGCTTGTCTGCTCACTTACTCTTTTCACAAGGGACCCCACCCGCTCTCTAGTACTTTACTTTGGATTGAGAAATTGCAAAATCAGATGATGGGACAATACAGACTCAGGGATCAGACTGCCTGGGTTCAAACCCAGCTAGCTCTATGTCTTACTGGCTCTCTGGCTGTATTAGCTATGTTTCTCATTGCTGTGACCGGAAACACAACTAAAGCACCTTCAAGGATGAAAGTTTTACCTTGGCTTACAACATGGAGGGGATGCAGTTCATCATGGTGGGAAAAGCATGACAGTGGGAGTGGGAGGTGGTCACACTGCAGGAGTGGGAGGTGGTCACCCTGCAGGAGTGGGAGGTGGTCACACTGCAGGAGTGGGAGGTGGTCACACTGCAGGAGCGGGAGGTGGTCACACTGCAGGAGCGGGAGGTGGTCACACTGCAGGAGCGGGAGGTGGTCACACTGCAGGAGCGGGAGGTGGTCACACTGCAGGAGCGGGAGGTGGTCACACTGCAGGAGCGGGAGGTGGTAACACTGCAGGAGCGGGAGGTGGTCACCCTACAGGAGCGGGAGGTGGTCACCCTGCAGGAGCGGGAGGTGGTCACACTGCAGGAGCGGGAGGTGGTCACACTGCAGGAGCGGGAGGTGGTCACACTGCAGGAGCGGGAGGTGGTAACACTGCAGGAGCGGGAGGTGGTAACACTGCATCCACAGGGAAGCAGAGAGATGAACACTGGTTCTCAGCTTGCTTCCCCCTTTTGGTTCAGTCTGAGATCCCACGCCACAGAATGGTGCTGCCCGTATTCAGGGTGGATCTTCCTAACTCAATTTAACCCAGTCTAGAAACTCCCTCAAAGACGTGTTCAGAGGTTTGTCTCCCAGCTGATTGTAGAGCCTGTGAAGTCACCAGTATCAGCTATCATACAACGCTGGGCAGACTGCTGCTTCTGTCTTTCAGTATCAATTGCTGCGAAATGGAGGAAATAGGGTTGCTGGGTTTTTTGTTTGTTTTGTTGTTGCTTTTGTTGTTGTATGGGAGATTTTTGTTTTATTTGTTTGTTTTTCGAGACATTGTGTAGTCCCCAGTGTCCTGGAACTCACTATGTAGACCAGGCTGGCCTTGAACTCATAGAGATCTGCCTGCCTCTGCCTCCCAAGTGCTGGGATTAAAGGTGTGCACCACCACTGCCCAGCCAAGGAAATAGGGTTGCTTTAAAGAGAATACACACACACACATGGGCACACACACACATGTACACATGCACACACACAGGCCCCACTCCACAGCACACATATATTACACACATAATCCCGCACACACATGCACATAATGTGTCTACAGCATTCTTGCCAACTAGGCCACACAATTAGAAAAACAGATGCTGAGGAACTGTTCACTGATTTCACTGCCATAGCTTGGTTATGATACCACACCTCATCAAAGAGAGATAGCAGTTACTCTTTGACCAGAGTTGTACATGTTATTATAATTATATATTACTATAATTTATTGTAAATCTTAGAAAGCTCTTTGTTTCCAGTCTTGGTCATCTTAGAAAACCATCCTAGGCAAATTCTATCACACTCTTCAAGAACTAGCTGATGTATGTAAGTTATCCTCAGACGGAGATCTGGCCAGGCAGAGAGCCGTAGCATACTGCTGGCGGGTGGAAAACAAGCCACTCTCCTTATTATCAACAGAGTTGAAGTGTAGGCTTACTAGAGAGCGAGGAACAAACCCACCTAGAGCTGCTGGAAAAGGCTCTGCCTTCTCTTCATGGGGTACTCGTAGTCCGTCCACTGCCCTAACACCCCCTGCTTCTCTAGGAAGAATAGAAGAGAAGCCAGAGGCCTGTAAGGAAATGTTCTCTTCCTAAAAGTCAACACACAGAGTGAGGGCCCTTCCTGCATGGACTCTTCCTCACATAAACAATAACCTCTTGAATCAATAGTATATATGTAGTAGTGAGGCGACAGGCTGCGTCCCACCACCTGGCTGGCTTTACACCCGAAATAATTACATGGAAACTGTATTCATTTAAACACTGCCTGGCCCATTAGTTTCAGCCTCTTATTGGCTAATTCTCATATCTTGCTTTAACCCATATTTAGTAATCTGTGTAGCACCCCGAGGTGGTGGCTTATCAGGAGAGATCTTAATCTGCATCTGTCTCGGAGAGGAGAGGCATGGTGACTGCCTGAGGCATCTGCCTGACTCTGCCTTCTTCCTCCCAGCATTCTGTTCTGTATACTCCGCCTACCTATGTTCTGACCTATCAGGCCAAGCAGTTTTCTTTATTAATTAGCCAATGAAACAACAGATAGACAGATGACCCTCCTCCATCATATATAGAATCTACAGAAGGCCCAGAAGAGTCTCTTGGGGATAAGCCCTGTTGTAACCATCCTCCGTTAGATGCACTGTGAAGCCACTGGTATCAACATGCTGTTTTATACTGAAGAACATGCCCCGCGCTACCCATAAATGCTAAAGCTGGGATTGAAATCCAGTCTGAGGTCAGAGTGTCTGTCTGCCTTTGACCACCACTTTACACTGTCCTGACTGACTGTTAAGGGCAGCAGTAAGGAGATTGTAAGGGTCAGAATCTGGATGCAAACCAGCCCGGTAACACTCAGCTAAGGGAAATGTTCTTTAAGTAACAGCTCGAGCATAGGCAGCATCATTAGAGACAGTCCCATGACAATTTTTGGAAGGCGAGGATAGGGTCTTGCAGTGTAAACCAGGCAGCTCTTGAATTCCCAGTCCTCCTGCCTCAGTCCCCTGTGCCAGGATTGCAGGACTACACCAGACATCTCAGAAAAGATCAGAAAGGCTGCGAGTAGCCATTTGGCGGGGGGGAGGACCACGTATGGACAGCAAGAAGTCTTTCTGTCTCTCTTCCATCACACTGAAATCCTTTCTAAGAAGCGGGGTTTGAGCTCAGGACCTCACACGTGTGAGCAAGTACTGCAATACTCAGCAGTACCCCAGCCCCGGTTTCACTTTTTATGTTGAGAGTCTCACGAAGTTGCCCAGGCTCGCCTTGAATTAGTATGTCTCCTCCCCTCAGCGTCCAGCAGAGTTGGGAAGAATCATCAGGCCCAGCTGAAATAATTTTGTGGTGGAAAGCCCAATCACTTATACAAAGACAGTCACAGTGGCTCATGTTTCTTTGGCAAAAAGTGTTTGTGGCTTTGATCCTGGAGTTGTTTTCAGTGTTTCTCTAATGAAAGGATAAGATAAGCTTCATTGTTTTATGGTACCCAAACCATGTCTATATATTAATACTTGGTTTCCTAACTTCGTATTTCATTTTTGTGATTTATTTCAGCCTGAATTCCAGGCAGGAAATTAAAAAATATATATATATATCAGTCTCTAGATTGTTTTGTCTATTTCCCACCAGAGGGCACTATGTCTTCTTTTATCTTTGAACCAAGCCCCAAGAGTGCTGTTTCCTAAAGGTCTGTCAGGAAGGGACCAGGTCTGTAAGGCCAGCTCATCATCATCCTGACGTCATCTAAAGTCGACGGTTTCTAATGAATTCCATGGATGTTCTGTATTTGAGGTGACTGTCACTGGTTGGGTCAGGGTCTTATTCTGTGAATTACTCTCAGCTTACTGATGAGGAAAGCGTCGCTCAGGACGCCATACCTTCCTCCTCCGCATTGCACAGCCACCACATAACGTCAGGCTGCAAAGCTCGATTGCATGTGGAAGAGCAAAGGGCTGTCCTTAATGATGCCAGTTCCCTGATTTCTTGACTCAAGAAATGCCTCATGGGAGCTTTGATTTTTTTCATAAATCCAATTTGGAGATTCAGTTTGAGGTTGGGAGGTCAGAAGGACTCAAAGATAAATAGCAGCAACGACACTAAACGTAATTTCTAGCTGAACGGATCCTCGAAGAACAGCTGTCGGAGGCTGTCCTCTAACCTGATTTGTCCCCACCGTTTTACTTGAATGTGATTAGTGGGATCGTTTAAGGGCCAGCATGACAACTTACTTAATAAAAGTTGTGTTTCTGACTTAGACGTTTTCTACCAACTTTTCTTTCATTATCAAGACATAAACGGATATGCTTAGGAAAGGGCCTGTTTTACAAGCAGCATCTAGGGGGTCCTGGCTGTATAACATGGCATGAAGCTGTGCTATGCCGATGTTCCATTTTCCCACAGACGTGGCTTCCTTCAGCAGTGACATGCATCTAATTTAGCCCACATGCTAAAACCCAGCTCCATTGGAAACTGATCAGTGATACACTGCACACCATCAGTCTTAGACACTCTCCCTTCCTGCTCTCTGCTTACTAAGATCATCGTGAGCTTAGAATAATACCACAGCCCTTGTCCTGCCTAGGAGAGGGCGATAAATGTGCAGCTGATACTTTCAGGAGAAGGCAGGTGAGGTGTCGGTCCTGGTTACACCAGTTTCAGTAGAAAAGGCATCTAGATCCACCCTGCGTGAAACACATTCTGCCCTCTCCCCCAGACCCTACTTAAGCGTTAATGTAGAAAGAGATGGATAAAGGACCTGCCGGTGGTGGTTGTTTCAGATACAGGACTAGAACTACGGTCTTCCACCTCCAGCTTACAGGCAATTTCTTTACTAATGCCATGAAACGTGAATGCAGGAAGCTATTCTTTCTCTTTCAGAATTTGAGAGGAAGAACGGGCATAAGGATTCATGTAATTGCGTATCTCACACACTCATTTCAGTTGAATCGGACTTCAGACTCTTTCCATCTAGAACAGAGGTTCTCAGCCTGTGGATCGCAACACCATGGGGGTCATATGGCCCTTTCATAGGGTTCGCCTGAGACCATCAGAAATAGAGACATTTATGTTATGATGCATAACAGTAGCAAAATTACAATAATGGAGTAGCAGTGAAATGATTTTATGGTCAGGGGTCCCCACAACATGGAGGGAACTGTGTTAAAGGGCCACAGCATTAGGGAGGTTGAGAACCACTGGGCTAGAAGCCGCCATTGAGTATTTTGATTTCCCTTCTCTTCTGGGATCACAGAGCAGCTGTTGTTACTTGAAAGATGCCGCTAATGCAGATTTAGCTTTTTAATTATGACTTTATTCTAATGGCAATTAAGTTAGTTAATTCTATCAACTCAAAAGCATCTATGAGAGCATTAGCACACAGGAATTTTAGTGTTTGCCAGCAGAACAGCCCATTATCATGCACAGACCAGTCCTTCTGGGATATCAGTGCCTAAGGTAAAAAAAAAAAAAAAAAAAATCTGTGTACTTGGAAGGCTGAGGGAATGGCGGGTCCTTCGCTGGTTTTGTAAAGTCTCAGCACCCTCTCCTGGACAATCTATTCACCTGCACGGTTTCATTCTGCTAGGTTATAATATGAAGTAGCAGGTACTCTGGAGAAACCCCAAATAAAATGATCACAAGTTTATAGGAGAGACAATATTTTACCACAGTCTTCTGTGTTTTTCAGTTTAAATTAATCTGATGCAGATTAACAGGAAAAAGGCATGCAAATGGACCAAATGTACCTGCTGTGGGAGTCCGCCTCCTAAGTAAGAGAAGAGTCAAAGACAAAGTGTCTGTACTGAAAAGGACAGAGCATAGTACAAAAAAAAATGAGAAGGCAAAGGGACTTGTGCACACCCTTAATCCCAGCACTAGGAAGCCAGGGGCTGGCAGATCCCTGAGTTTGGGGCCATCTGCTCTACATAGTGAGTTCCAGAACAGCCAAGCTCAGGCAGTGGGGGAAACCATGGAAAACAGAAAGCTGGTGAAGGTGTAACTGAACAAGGGGGCCATGGTCCAGCTCAAGCAAGCAGCAGAACTTGACAGCTTTGGCCATGTGGTCCTGGCTTTAGAGTCAAGGCTAGAAGAAAGGCTACGGAATCTCCTTCCACAGCTAAGCTAAGCTGCTGAGGCCAGGCATGTGTCAGTGGTATCCCTGAATGGAGTCCTAGGAGAGGCCATTGTATAAAGCTGTGGGGTTGAAGCCTAAATTGCTTTGGAGAACCCAAGACGCTGCAGTTGCCAGAGCTGTGGGAGACCTGCTGAGGAGATCTGCTGAGGAGAGCTGCTGAGGAGACCTGCTGAGGAGACCTGCTGAGGAGAGCTGCTGAGGAGAGCTGCTGCCACGGAATGGAACCAGCCCGAGAGAGAGAAGTGTGCTGCAGACTACAAAGCTGAAAGGAGCTGGAGATCTGAAGAGTGTTTTGACATCAGACATGGCGCTGCGGAGTGGGGAGAGCTTGCCCAGCTGTTCTTGGTGTTTCCTCACTATGCTCCCTTCCCTGTGTTTTGGAATGATAACTTATATCCTGTGCTACTAGATGTTGGAAGTATGTGACCTGTTTTTTGATTTTGGTTTTATAGGGGATTACAGTTAAGAGATTACATGAATCTCGGAAGAGACTCTCAACTTTGGACTTTTAAGCGTTGTAGAGAGTGTGATAGACTATGGGGGTGTTTGAAGTCGGACTGAATGCATTTCTGCGTTATGATATGGCTACAGGCCTTTGGCGGCCAGGGAGTGGAATGTGGTGGCTTGAAAGAAAATGGTCACCAAAGGGAGTGATACTATTAGGAGGTGTGGCTTGGTTGGAGTGGGTGTGGCCTTGTTGGAGGAAGTGTATCTCTGTGGAGGTGGGCTCTAAGGTCTCACATATGCTCAAGATACATTCAGGGTCTCAGTTCACTTCTTATTGCCTTTGCATTAAGAATTCTGCAGCACCATGTCAGCCTGCAGACTGCCATACTTCCAGATGCCATGCTCCCCGCCATGATGACAATGGACTAAACCTCTGACACTGTAAGTTGCCACCACAATTAAATGTTTTCCTTTATAAGACTTGCCATGGTCATGGTGTCTCTTCACAGCAATAGAAACCCTAACTAGGACAGGGCTGGAGCTAGACTGGGTAACTGGGCAAGGAAGTTGCTTTGACAGACATGCTTGTGTTGATTTCCGCTGGCCTCCACTTCCCATCCACCACAAGAGTGACCATGTTCATTCTGCAGCAAGGGCATCTTTTACTTAATGACATCACCTTCTGCTAAAACAACAGACAGGGCTAGGGAGATGGCTCAGTGAGGAAAACACTTGCCATGCAGCCATGAGGACCCAAGTTCAAATCCCCACAAACCACATAAAGCTTGGCACTGTAGTGCACATTTGTAATATCAGTGTTCCTATGGCAACATGCATGAGTGGAGACAGGAGAAACCTGGGAATCCCATGGGCCAGTTAGACCAGATATGTAACAGTGGACAGCAAAGAGACCCCATCTCAAACAAGAAGAAAGGCAAGGACCAACGCTCAGAAGTTGTTGTCTGACTCCGCCCTCTCCCCACATGCACACATGCAAGTACACAAGCAAGAGGGAGACAGACAGATGGAGACAGAGGAAGAAAGAGAGACAGAGAGAGGCACGCAGAGACAGAGACAGAGAGACAGAGACAAGCACACAGAGGAAGACATGAGACAGCAGAGAGAGACACACACAGAGAGAGACAGAGAGCTAGATACACAGAGACAGATATACAGAGACAGAGAGACAGACACAGAGAGACAGAGAAACACACAGAAAGAAACAAGGTCGGTTCTTCCCTTATTTGTTGTTTTTCAAGCATTTTTTGAAAATGACATACTTCGGGTGACTTGTTCCGGGCCTCTTCATGAGCGTGCTAACTTTATGGCAATAACTACTATGACAAAATCCCATTTTCCAAGGAAGGCGGATTTCCTTACTGATTTCTGCCCAACCTTAAAATTTCTTGGGGTAACTGCCACTTGTTATAATAGTTACCGCTAGCTATTAAAATGCAACAACTTTCCTGTCCTTAAGATTCAAAAACTTTAGCTTTAAGGCTACTTCCATGGCTTCTTCTCCCCACCCCAATAGCAGATAATATGTGGTCTGGTTCACATATACCCATCTCCCCACATCTCCTGCAGGCCACGCCCACGGAGGAGAGGCTGGACGAGCGCTTCGTGAGACTGAGGTGCCTGTACTCAGCATGGACAGTTGACAGTGGACAGCAACATCTGACGAGAGATTTGCTTCCAAGTGGAACGTTCCTGGTGAGAGACTCCTCCCCATCTGCAAGCTCAGGCCCGATCTGGCAGCCTGATGTCCACGTCTTTGGATGTGCGCCACATTTTTGCTCAATGCCGTCACATTCTGAGACAAGATCAAAGCCCCACCCACATGTGACCCTACTCACATTCAACTCCCAGGACTTTCAGCCTTAAGTAGCTTCCATCTTCCAACCTCTTGGGAACCATGATTTAGTGGGCAGCCTCAACCCCAGCTCCCCCAAGCAGTTCCTCGTGCATGCCATCTATTTGCAGGGCACTTGCTCTCTACTCTGATAATGTAGGAACCATAGACTATCCGGACAGGAGTGGCGTGTGAGAGACCATGGGTCTAAGGACAAGAAGCAACCAGATCCAGACCCATCCTCTGCTCTTGTTTGTGGGATTAAACAGTCCTAGGTGAGTGTCTGAGTCATGTCTCCAGGTCCAGACTCTCACTCCAGGCTCTCCTTCACACAGCAGCTGCGGGAAACCTTCTCAAACCGCTGGCCACACCATAGCTTTGCTGACAATCCTCCTCTGGGGCCCTTTCTTCAGCGGTTCAGGAAGCAGTGCTTGGAGGACAAGCTGGTGAGAGAGCTGGAGATGCAGGACCTTGACTGACTGACGACTCACTTTGCATTTTTGCATCAGCGGTTCAGGAAGCAGTGCTTGGAGGACAAGCTGGTGAGAGAGCTGGAGATGCAGGACCTTGACTGACTGACGACTCACTTTGCATTTTTGCATCTGCTATGTTCTGTGTCAGCAACATTGATCCTTTAAAAACAAAACCCTGAGGCCCTACTGTCTACAAGGAAGTCGGGATGCAGTGACCCCACAGTGAGTGCTCAGACACCACAGTGAGTGCTCAGACCCCACAGTGAGTGCTCACACACCAGGTGAGTGCTCACACACCACAGTGAGTGCTCACACACCAGAGTGAGTGCTCAGACACCAGAGTGAGTGCTCAGACACCACGGTGAGTGCTCACACACCACAGTGAGTGCTCACACACCAGAGTGAGTGCTCAGACACCAGAGTGAGTGCTCAGACACCACGGTGAGTGCTCAGACACCACGGTGAGTGCTCAGACCCCACGGTGAGTGCTCAGACCCCACAGTGAGTGCTCAGACAGCACGGTGAGTGCTCAGACACCACAGTGAGTGCTCACACACCACAGTGAGTGCTCAGACCCCACAGTGAGTGCTCAGACACCAGGTGAGTGCTCAGACACCAGGTGAGTGCTCAGACCCCACAGTGAGTGCTCAGACACCAGGTGAGTGCTCACACACCACAGTGAGTGCTCAGACCCCACAGTGAGTGCTCACACACCACAGTGAGTGCTCACACACCAGGTGAGTGCTCAGACCCCACAGTGAGTGCTCACACACCACAGTGAGTGCTCACACACCAGGTGAGTGCTTCAGACCCCAGGTGAGTGCTTCAGACACCAGGTGAGTGCTCAGACCCCACAGTGAGTGCTCAGACACCACAGTGAGTGCTCACACACCACAGTGAGTGCTCAGACCCCACAGTGAGTGCTCAGACACCAGGTGAGTGCTCACACACCACAGTGAGTGCTCACACACCACAGTGAGTGCTCACACACCATGGTGAGTCCTCAGATGTAACCACTGCTGAATGAAAACACAAAGAATGGGTTTCAGTCTGAATTTCTAAATAGCCACTTACAAGGCTCTTGGATTTCCTACTCCCTTCATTTTGTAATAAAATCTCGGTTCCATGATTTGCATCAGAATGAATTAGGATAGAGGTGTCTGGTTTCTGGAGTGGTCTTACAGACCTGTCAACTAGTCATTGAGTGTTACTGGAAGCAGTAATCCTCCCTAGGGAACGTAAAGAGACAACTGATCATTCTCTGCACAACTTCTAGACATAAAATGGATCCGTAGTCATCGACGGCTGTCTTAGCAGAGATTCGTGGCACGCTATTCTAGCATTATCTTTTACCAAGGACACTGGCGTGCTCAAGGATCACCAGAAGATAAAAGAAGAAAACTTTTCCTGGAACAGTGAGGGAGCACAGCGGAGTCTGTGTGTTTGGTCCAGACTGATACCTCCTCACTTCTATGGCAAGTTTTGGGCAAGAACACGAGTGAGAAGCCCTGTTAGGTCTCGTCTGCAGTAGGATCCCTCAACCCTGCACTTAAGAGTGGCAGGATGCTTCCCAGAAGTCTTGCTGTTACTTCCTCGAGGTCTCCTCCTATTCTGTCAGTCAGTCTGCAGCAGACTAGGCCGTCACTTGCCGTGACTTTCCCCCAATTCAAACCCTTCAATTCTGAAGCTTTCCCACCCAAGCCCCACACAAAGTGGAGTCTACACACAACCTTAAGAGCGTATGACTCTTAGGATGTATTTGATTTTTAATATTGTCTTTAAAATCTCTTTCACTCACTCTCATTGTCCCTTTGGTTGCTCAGGTAGTTAGGCTCTTGCTCTTGCTCGTCATTGATTAGGGCCCCATTGGCTTTACCTGAATTTTCATTCCCCTCACCCATTGCTAGTTAAAAAGCAATAGCGGCCCAGCAAGCAGCTTCTGACCCCAGGTGCTCTTCCCTCCATGTTTGTATCCGTAGATTATCTCCCCAGGTTATGTGCTAGATCAAGTGGTCAGTCACCTTCACTGGTCTGCGGCAAGGGGCTTTCTATAGGATGGCCAACAAAGCACTGCCGGTCACTAAAGGCCACCGCCTGAAATACCAGAGACTGGAAAAGAAGTGAATGTGAGAAAGAAAGTGGAGAAAGGGGAAACAGATTGACAAGAACACAGGATACAATGAGTCATTCCTAGAAGAAGGAAATACCAGAAAAATCAAAGTAAGAGAGGCAGACCACTGGACAGATGAAGCCTTTGAAGCCTACTTTAAAATATCTGAGAATAATCTTGGAATATTATTGGAATAATCTGAAGAATAAACCACTTGTGTGGAACTGAGGAGAAGTAGGTAAGGGGACAACTGGAAACATCTTCTTCTGTGTGAGGCTATTTCTTTTTTTTTTTTAGGAGATGCCTTCTCTTTCCTGGAGCATGTGTAATGAAGTATAATGTTTGGGGAAAAGATGGACAGAAGTAAATCAGTTAAAAATAGTTGCTTGTGTCGAAGTACTCTTAGCCCTCAACCACAGGGCTGTCATCTCTGGAAGATTGCCAGACCAGCCGATATTCGGTCAAGTTCTTTGGCGTTACTGAGGCTATGCCGTGCAGTTGACCTATAGCTAATGAAGTGAAGGTGCGTGGTTGATCGGCAGTTATGATTCACCAGACTAGCTTTAATATATATATAATTCACTTTTAATAAAGGAAAGAAAAGGGAATTTACAAATCCAAGGTTCCAGCGAGGAGCGCAGGAAAACAAAGAGCCAAGATTTTATAAGTCAGTATTAGCCTAAGGGGGACACGCCTTTAGCCGAAGGGGGACACGCCTTACAAAACAAGGTGATTGGCTAGGCTTCCCCTTCAATGAAGCTTGTCCACCACTTAAGAGAGTCTCACTCCAGTACTTCACAGTGACTGGTCCCTGTGCCTTATTGGGTTCCCCTTCTTCCTCTCTACGTGTCAGCAAGGAAGGATATAAGTTATTCTTTGTTCTGCAAAGGATAGGCTGAGTGCCAGTCAGCACAGCTGTAAGGTAAGCAGGTTTAAATAGGTTGGTCCCACCCTGAAACTCAGGCTGAAATCTGATTATCATTGTGGTGCCCATGAAAGGTGATTGGCTCCTGAGGAGGGATGCTACAGCTTTCAAGAAGAATGGAAGCAGCACTACAATGGCCCTGGGTTTACCAGTCCAGACCCAGAAGCCAGAAATCAGCTTCTTTCTGTTGTAAATTACCCAGCCTCAGGGATTCTAGTAGAGCAACAGAACCTAGAGGGATGTGTTTCCTTCCCTGAGCAGAAAGGGCTCCACGCGCCACTGCTTCCTGCCTCACACAGTAAGCACGATTCCTTTCTCTAGAATTTTGTATTTCTTTATTATGCAAAAGCCAAACTCCCTTTAACCCCTGGCCATTTCCACTTGGAAGGAAGCTGGCAGGTACACGGGGTGTGTTAAGATTTCCTTTAGTGTGACAAAAGGCCTGAGCAGATCAGTTTAGAAAGAGAACAGATTCGTTTTGCTCAGAGTTTTGGAGGTATCATTCTGTAGCTGGTCAGCACCATTGTTTTGGGCCTGAGGCCCACATCATGGCTCCAACACATAGTGAAGCAAACTGTTTCCCTCAAAGGCAGAAAGAGCAGGGACAGTGTTTCACTGTATTCTCCACGGGATTCCCCTGGTGACCAAAAACCTCCCTTGAGGCCCCACTTCTTAAACTCTTTGTCACCTTCCAAGGATCCCAGCCTGGGAGCCAAGCCCTTAACATGTGGGTCTTTGTGAACAGAACATCCCAGCTGGAAACCACAGCGGCCCACCCGCTGTGCTCTTCTTCAGCCCTTGTGGGCCTACAGAGCAGTTTCTGTGGGAGACCACTATCTGTGTCTTTTACTTTCTCTTCTTCTGTTTGATATATCCGTGCGAGGTATCAGAGCAGCCCAGATCTTCCTGACAGCTGAATTTTCCTGTGAGATGTAGCAACTCACAGAGTAAAGGTGGAAGCAAGTTCATGGCAAGTCGATCTGTGATGTCCTCTCTCCTCGCAAAGGCTCTATCCCAGCTGCAGCAGATAAAGCTAAAAGTAGCTCTTTTCTCCCTTTCTTCCCTTCTCAGTTGCCACCTCCTAAAATAGAGTCCAGAAGTGCCCTTAAGATATTTAAGACTCAACCCTTTTCCCTCCTGCAGAGTTAGCAGACTTTTTCACTTCTAGAGCCGTCTGTGGGACAAGATGGTTCTTGTTTTCTTTCTTTTGTAATCACACTCATATTTGAAGGAAGTCTGGCAGATTCACAGTAGCAAGGTGAATCACCTCTGAACCCAAGAAGCAGAACGTAAAAGGGCTTTGGAAATATCGATGTAACGTCAGCTCCCATTCTTTCCAATGCAGTACAGAAGAGAGGGAGATTAAAGATGCCAGAAGGTTCTTAGACCCCAGCTCATCAAGAGAGAAGTAGTCCTCTGCCCTCTCCTCCAGAGCAGGCTCTCTGTGCTTGTCTTTGATGGGAGTTGTCCTTTCTGCCTATGGCTTTGGATAGATGGATCGTGGCACCCCGTGACACACTGCATCGACTGCTCTGCTCTTCGAGCTGCTGAGTGGCATCTCCTGTCCCTCTTAACACTGATCCTTCCAGGGTCAGGTTTCTCTGTATTCTTGTATTTTCTCTCCAAGGTCAGCGTCCTTCATTTCCCAAAATAAACATTTCAAGACTCTGGAAAACTCAGTGTGCCTTCAATTTTCTGTTGCTATTGAATGAGATATAACCAGCTTCTTGTGTAACTGTTTTTTAAATGCAACAGCAGATTTGAAATAGCTTTTTTGGTATGAAGTTCATAGAACAATGTGATCCCAGGGATAAGGACAAAATAAGGAAACCTATGGCTTCATGGCCAAGACCAGAATAACTAGGGAGGTACACTTTGAAAGGAAACAAATTTAGACAGTTAGGAATTTGAGATCTAGATTTGTCACTCTCTAGGCTGGAAAATTTTGGGCAGTTTGCTCACCTAAATTTCCCATCTGCAGAATGGGGACAGCTATAGTACCCATGCTGTGCCCTTGGGGATTGTTTTGGGCATTTTTATGTTTTAATTGTGTGGATTTGTGAGACACAGTGATCATTTGATACATACATAGTATACAATGGTTAAATCAGAGTAGTTGACATTCTCAGTGAAACATTTAAAATTTGTGTTAAGTGTAATTATTTTATGTGGTACTATGTGATATCTCAACACATGCATGCAACACACATTATGTTATAGTTCTGAAGATTAGATGAGATGCAGATATAGAGGAGCCAGTGGATCAGGCTCACCCTAAGGGATTTCTCAGGACACGAGACTTCACAGAGAAGTTGGGACATCCCACATAAACTAGGATATTTGACTTCATATAAGGAGTCAAACCCTTGGCATAAAACACATGGGAGTTTAATAAATATGACCTATCACTTTGTGTAGTCCAAATGTTTTTGAGAATATTTTCCTAGTTGTGTTTTCTACATAGATTAACAGAACACATCCCCACTCTATAGGACTGAAATATGTTAAATGAGCCCTAGAAGAGTAACATATTTCTAAGCTTTCATCATCGATTTTTTGTTTTGTTTGTTAAGTGCAATTTCCCTGGCAGTGAAAAAAAAAACAAATAAACTGAAAGCACCAGAAACCACACTATCACACTGAATGTAGAGCAGGAAGATACGGTGGCACTAACGGACTAGGAAGTGGTACTTCGCTTAACACAGATTAAAGCTAAAGCTTCCAAAAGGAAGCAGGCTTCCATAATAACTTAGGGAACAATTTAACACAGAGAAATTATTAATTTTTAACTTACAGTTATATACATTTATAATGACAAGCCACAAAAATGTATGAACAGAACAACATAACCTGGAAATACATGGAAAAAAAAAATGTTGGCTTCTGTAGAAGGAGCAGCGGGCTGCGTCCCGCCACCCAGCTAGCTTTACCCAAAATAATTACACGGAAACTGTATTCATTTAAACACTGCCTGGCCCATTAGATTCAGCCTCTTATTGGCTAATTCTCACATCTTCCTTTAACCCATATTTAGTAATCCGTGTAGCACCACACTGCCTGGCCCATTAGATTCAGCCTCTTATTGGCTAATTCTCACATCTTCCTTTAACCCATATTTAGTAATCCGTGTAGCACCACAAGGTGTGGCTTACCAGGAGAGATCTTAACCTGCGTCCACCTCGGAGAGGAGAAGCATGGCGACTGCATATGGCGACTGCCTGAAGTGTCTCCTCACTGCCTGCCACCCAACATTCTGTTCTGTCTACTCCGCCTACCTAATTTTCTGTTCTCTTAAAGGGCCAAGGCAGTATCTTTATTAATAATGAAAGTAACACATAGACACTCCTCCATCATTTCCCCTTTTTCTGTTTAAACAAAAAAGAAAGGCTTTAACTTTAACATAGTAAAATTACATGTAACAAGAGTTATCAAGCAAGAATTACAGTTACAATATTTATATCGATTTTATCTTTTATCATAACTAAGGAAAACTATAACTACCTATTTATTCTTCAACTCCATCAAAGACTCCAGAAGGATATAATGCTACCTAAGTAAATAAGAAATAAGTAACTTATAAAACTCTAGAAATGAGAGACAACTCGCTGCCTGGACAGTCACCCAAAGTTCCTCTGTACTGTTGGGGCATCCATCTTCAGGCTTCAGGCCCATAGTATCCAGCAGACATTTCCATGAAGCAGAAAAATTCCAAAGACAGTTCAGTCACTTTCTGCTGTGTCCTGCAGAACGTCTCCCAGACTCTTTCACGAATCAGGAACCCTGAGAGACTATCTCACCTTTAGGCAAGTTCAGCAGTCCTCTCTCTGTGGGTTCTTTGTGTCCAGTTTATGCAACAGTCCAGGCAGTTTCTTGACCAAATGGCTATCAAACTCCATAAGGAACCTCTTTGATGCCCATCTTCCTCTTGAAGTAGATTGGTGCTGCCAGGAGCAGGCGTGTCTCATTGTCATGAAAAACCCTAAGTTATTAAAAACATTTAAAATGCCATATTCTGTAGCCTTTGAAAGATATGAAGAATGCCTATTTAACTAAAATATATCTCTATATATCTAGAAAACCTAACTAACATGACTATAAGATTGACTATTATCGATGATTATCCATTAACAACCTATATTTCCTAATTATACATTACATTTTAAAATGAACTACACAATCACAATAGCTTAATCAAGATCAGAAAGACATACATATAACAAAATTGACCTTAAAATCCATACCAATGCAAATTAATCCTATCTATATCATATCCCCCTTTAAATGTAAAAGAACATTTATGAACAATATTTGGGAATATGGGCACAGTTTTTTCTCTCCAAACTGCTTCCTGCTGAGTGGGGGCGCTGTTAATCAGATCTTTCATGGTGTAACCTGTGTGTCAGGTTTATCTCAGTCAGCAGTTGAGTGAAGTGATTTTTGAAGATGTTCACAGCAACCTTTCAGGAGGGTGTGGTCTATCATACCATACTGGGATAGAAGCAATCCACAGAGTCTCATCCTCTGTGAAAACAAAAGAAGAAACTCTTTTCCAAAGCATCATGTTCTTAGATCCAAATTCTGAAGTCATACCATTAAGATGTCCATTCTAGTCTAGCCTGGCAGCCCATATAATGAAATGTCTCTCTGTACTTAGCTCCTTTACAGTCAAAAATTTCAAAGAAAACACAATAAAATACACAATCCAGACTCTCTGTGAATTTTCCATTTTTACGTGGCTTATTTTTACTCTATCACTTTACTTTATTCTGTCTCTTTAAACACTTTACCCTTTTTTTAAAGGCATTAACTTTATTCTCTATATTTTCTTCTCTCTCTCTCAAGCCTACGTACATTCATCCAACACTGTGAGCCATTTAAAGGCCTTCTATGTCTGAATCTTTTTTATTGTGAATCTGTAATTTTTTTTACTGTCCAGAAACATGTTTGATTTGCGCCTTTAAATCGCTAAGCACTTAAGACTCTAAGCTGTGACATTCCTAGGTAAAAAACAGGTACTGTGAGCTTGCCACGCCCAGTCCAACATGGCGGAGCCGCTTGTGACTCTGAATCAGTTGCACCTCTGAGCTGCAGAGCCGCCGGACTGTTCTGGATGTTGGCTCCACCTCTCTCCAATTTCAAAATGGAGGACGTACCATTTTCTGCTAGCTCTGGGGCCGCCAGGTAGGAGCCGCACTCAGCACTTTAACTCTTAGACTGAGCGTGCAGCACAAAAACTCTTTTCATCCAAGTTACAACCAAATCTGACACGCAGAGCACTGTGCAGTCTGGAAACATCTCTCTGTATGGCGGCAGAAATCCGCCATGTTCTCCTGCTCACCTAAGCCTGATTCCGCCATCTGCCCAGGTGCAGGCAGGGAGCAGGGAGCCATTGGCCCGGTCTCATCGCACTCCCCTTCCGATCCCAAGCGGGAACACAAATATCCATAAAAGCCACTGAAATGCTTTAAAGCCAGAGTTCGCGCTGGCAGCACAGCACAAGGAAGCGCATTTTTAAATGACTCAGCTTTTTCTCTGCCGCTATTGCCGAAACAGGAAATCTCTATGGCAAGTCCAGGCAAACAGCAAAAAGCTGTATTAAACTCTCTTTCTCCTTTATTTAAAGCTTTTTCAGTTTGTAAGTGGATTTAGTCCATCACGTTGGAGCGCCAATCTGTAGACGGGAACGGCGGGGCTGAGTGCCCCCACCCGGCTAGCTTTACCCAAAATAATTACATGGAAACTGTATTCATTTAAATACTGCCCGGCCCCTGGCCCATTATCTGTAGCTTCTTATTGGTTGATTCTCATATCTTGCTTTAACCCATATTTAGTAATTTATATAGCACCACGAGGGGTGGCTTACCAGGAGAGATCTTAACCTGCGTCCATCTCAGAGAGGAGAAGCACGGCGACTGCATATGACGACTGCCTGAAGCGTCTACCCACTGCCTGCTACCCAACATTCTGTTCTGTCTACTCCGCCTACCTAATTTTCTGTTCTCTTAAAGGGCCAAGGCAGTATCTTTATTAATAATGAAAGTAACACATAGACACTCCTCCATCAGGCTCCCATTATTTTTAGAGCCTGAAAATGACCTTTTTGTATTGACTTTAATATGCTAATCTATGTTTCTACTGACCACCAAGAAAAACAGACATGAAGCACACAGAGCATTGAGTGACAGGCCACAAAGAATGGTGTCATGGGGACTATGGAGCCTCACACACTGGATGCCTGGTGTCTTTGTCCTTCAGGCTGGAAAACAGCCTTTAGCGGGATGGCATTTGTGTAAACACAGTCTATTAAACACACAGGAAAAGTAACCACCAGTCGCATGGAGCCATCTATTTTTTTTCAGATTAAAACACATCTGTTGTTTTGTGGGAACATCTAGCCAACTAGTTGACTAAGACAAAGACTTTCTGTCTGTAGTAGGTGAGAATCCAGCCTGGTACCGCACGCCTGTGTCATGCCTGTATGCCCAGTCACCGAGGCTGAGAGAGGAAAATTCTGAATGCGTAACAAGTCCCTATCCAAAAAAAAGAAAGAAAGAAAGAAAAGAAAGGGTATAAACTCTAAGTTAATATAGCGAACCAATATTTTAACCGTCTTTCCACCTTATTACTTAGTAGCTGCTAAAGAGAACAACAGCTTTTGGTGGAAAACAGATTTTTGTCAAGCTTGAAGATTTTTTTAAACCCGAGGTTGTAAATCGTTTGTTTCCAAAAGTAAGTTTTGACATGCTAAATTCCACTACCAGGAGTTTTCATATCATTAATAAGAATATCGATAAGGACATTTCAGATCCTTAATAAGAACAAATAGGAATCCTGCGCCACTGGAATTGTTCAAATCATTGGCTCTCTGTGGCTGTTTACTTTTTAGATTGTCCACACAGAAGCTATTTAGCTGTTTTAACACATCGGTCTTCCATACATGCGGCTACCCACCACCCCTGTCCTCACCAGAGAATATTTTCAACAGCAGCGCCTGTGCATCTACAGGAATCCGTTTCTGGAGCAGGAAACTGTGACTGCCTGAACCAGATGCTTCAGCCCAACAGATAGGATGAAAGCAGAGTCAAAGTCCCTGACCAAGGCCACTTTCCTTCCTCACGTCCAAAATCTTCCCAGGAAGGGTCAGGCCAAGAAGTGTTTTGTAACTATTTGCTGAAAACATCCTTGAGACAAGATAGTAGACTTCACTTTTTTTTTTTTTTTTGGTCTAATGATAAGTATGATTGGAATAGCACTGCGTTAAGCAGGGTTGTATTTCAAAAGGTATCTGTGGAATTCTGTTTGAATGCCTACTTTTTTTCTAAAAGTACATTCTCAAGAAGCTTCCTGGCTGCAAATATAATCTTCTGCGCCTGCTCCTCCTCTTCCTCCTCCTCCTCATTTTTCTTCTTATCATATAAAATGCCAAGCACACCAGACTCTGATCAGATACAGAATTCTATTGCTCAAGAAACTTTAACGAGCGCACCATCTATGAAAGAGTGACAGAGACAGGGAACTGGAGTAGGGCCCAGGACAAGAAGGTGAGAAAGCCACACCCTCAGCTGATGGGACCAGTGTTATAACCCCTGAGCCCCATAGGACTGGGAATAGCTCTGGGGAGCCTGTCAGCTGGGGGGCACTGGCCACAGAGAAGTCTCTGTCTGCTGCCCTGTGGAAGCAAGCAGAAAAGCAAGCCCCTGAGCTTGTTCCTCCCGTGCGCTAGCTACATTCCCTCTGTTCCACAGTGGGTGTCACTGGGGGAGGGGCAGCCCGTATATGATGATTCGGTTCTGTTGAACTTGTCCATATATTGGCTTTCATGGTCTAAGTTGATGAGAACGATTGACCAGGTCTCTTCCTCACTCATTGGGTGAAACCAACTGGAAGTCAGAACAGTGTGGCCATCATCAGCGAATGAAGCCTATGGGGTTAAGAGGTGCAGAGAATGGGCTTGAGTTGATGACAGCGGGGACAAGGCAGTCGGGGTGCCAGATTTCATGCAAAGACAACTCTTTATTTTGTCAAAAGTGATAAGGGAACGTGAACTAGATATTCATGGTGGTTGACAACAAATTGCTTTACTTTTCATAGTGTTTGAAAACCTAAAATAGCCATGTATGCCTTTGAATTTTATCTTAGGGGAAAATAAAGGGCTAACAGGATGATGTGTTGAATTTTAATTTTTGAAGGCAAAAATAAAAAATCCTCAGGGGTAGAAGGAAGGTGTAATCTAGAGGAAAATCAACACCAGATGAAAGGCCTCAAGGGGTTTGTTGTTTCTCAAACACGACTGGTTATGTGATTACTCTGATGGCAACAATGTTCAGTGGGGATCAGATTGTGCCCCACTTCTAATCCTTTCCCCAGATCTGGCAACCCACTCCCACCTGTTAGTGTTGTGCCACAGCGCTGACCTGGGAGATTAAATTTCTCAAACAGTGATGTCTCATCCTAGGCCTCACACCCTGAATGTTGGCCGTGGACATGAACTTCAAATAAACAGATGACTTCCAAATCCCTTCAGTGTTGTTAAAAAGTAGCAATGGCCTTCTCAGAGTTTGATTTCTGATTTTTGACTGACTCACTCCCTGATTGATTCACTTCCTGTCTTCCCTGTTTTAACTTGACTCCAAGGGAGGCAGGATGGAATTGCGCAGTGACAGAACTGTCCACCGTGATAGGGGTGTCGTTCTCCTGCTATTCTTAGCACTGTCCCGGGGCTCCGCGTCAGCGATATAAAAACAGCCGCTTCCTCCACAGGAGTATTTCGAATGTACGGGATGAGATAGCAAATACTCGAAATGCCTGTGTGCAGCTGTTGAAGGCGAGCCTCCCAAAGCTGAAATTCTTAACCACCACCAGCTCACGCTGCCAAAGCGGCCCTGGGGGAGAACAGAGGCGCTAGTCTAGTCGTGACGAGCATGCGCTGTGTGAACTCAGATGGCTGCGTGAGCTCGGGTGTCCTCAACGGCCCAGGGCTATTTAAAACTTTACACCAGCAGACAGCAGATGCGTGACGCTTGCTATCTCTGCTTTGTCATAGCAAGGATTGAGACTTACTAAATTCAGCAATTCAATGTTTTAGTCTCTTACACCTAACTTATGAGACAATATACACTATGAGTCAACAAATGAAACACACAAGTAATATACGCTGTCTATGATCAAAAGTCCTGGTTCAGTTTAGTTGTTAAAAACTGAGTGAGGTCTGGATTGGAACTTTTTAAAACCAAGCTAACTGAAAATTCTCTCTGATGCTTGGGGGAGGAGCAAGAACTGGAGTGACTCCTAACTAGGTTCAGACCCAGCTCCGAGCACGGCATTCTACCTGTCTGACTATATTTACAACAAGGGTACTCTTTAAGTAAAATTCACAGAAGTAAAAGATCCTTCTTGAAGGGACCCCCAACTCTTTCCAGCAGTACAGAGACCTTCCATGAAATGAGTAAGAATATAATCTCTTTACTGAACATGGCTGCTTTGCCATGGAGCAGACAAGTGCCTCTCTGGACTGTTAGACTCACCAAGGAACAATGCTGGGGTCCTCTCTAGGACCAAACTCGAGTCCGCTAGTTCTCTGGTGATTTCCTTGTAAAAGTAGAATCACTTCAGACACATTCGAAAGCCTTCCTTTCTGACCACCGATAAGAAAGACAACCTCCACATACCAAGAACTGTGGGTAAGCTTTTAATCCTCATATAAGTTACAGCAAAACCCTCTCAAAAGCTAAACATCCGGGCGTGCCACTGTCTTCCATCACATCCTGCAATGTGAACAAGAACCAATTTTACTTGGTCCCGACTGGATCCTTTACTTCCACCACCAAGATCCCATCGTGACAGAGGATGGCAGACAAATCTTTGGTTTGGACGCCATCTGGCAGTTTGTACTGTCGGGTGAAACTCCGGGATATAAACCCGTGCTCGTCCATTCTGGTTCCGTGCTGCGCTTTGATCAGCAGCCAGCTCTCGAAGGTCTGGATGATGATGTCTTCGGGCAGGAACTGGACCACATCCAGCAAGATCTGGAAGCGGGATTTGCCTTGTCCGGGTGGCATCTCGGTGGAGGCTGAGTCCCCCACAAGAGCCTGGGGCGTGCCTCTGGTTTTCCTCAGGTCCTCGATGGTTGGCCCGGGCAGCGCATAGAGAGCATGATCCAGTCTGCAGTCTTCCAAGCCTCGAGCTTCAAACTCCTCCTGATAGCGCACTGGGGTCTCTATGAGGTGCCTCAATATGATTTTTGCCATAGCAGAGGCGAGTCCAGCGTTGAACAGCTTCCGTTCCGTGAGTGTCAAGTCCCTGGCAGTGCCTGCGGACTCTTGTTCCAATCCCAGCCGATTCGTTTACAGTCCTGTCCACACAGCCATTTAATGGGGCCTGAATCAGACCAGCACACACTCACTCTCGTCTTTTCTCACACACGCTGACAATGAATGGCTATTTATAGCCGCCTCTCTGAGTTGCATTTAGCTCACAGCCTGCACATGCCAGCCAGGCAAGGATCGCTCTTACATGCTCAGTTAGCCTTGGCAGTCCTGTCGGCCTTGCTCGCCCCAAGAGACAAAGGAAGGCAGAGCTTGAAGATCTCTAGGTTCGACGTCCCTGTGAGCCATAAAGTGTGCGCTCCTCTCCACACGAGATAGTTGGGCCTCTCCCACCTTTCCTGCAAATTCCAAGCAGAGAGAGAAGATTCTAGTTGTGGTTTATGAGAAATAAACACACACACACACACACACACACACACACACAGACACAAAACCAATCAATTTCAAACAGCCAATAAACTCCACTTCCTTGCCATATATCTTTCTTTTTAGTCTTTTGTGCTTAAGGGACTTCTAAGCCACATCACTCCGTTGTGCATTTGACTCATCAAAAAACGAGACGGGGTTGACAGGGAGAGTGTGGAGCTTCTTGGAGGAGGGCGGAGGAGCACAGGATCGATGGAAAATCTTAGTGCTTGAAATAGTGAGAGCAGAGAGAAGAATGCCAATGCTTTCAACTCTTTCTCATCAAAGTTCATAAAGCCAAGAATTAATCTAGCTGATGTCCTGCTATTAAATGGGCAAAAAATAAACCACAGGTCCTGTCTCAGCTAAAGCACCTTCCACTGAAAAAGAAGGAGGCAACCACTATGGAAGATCTCCAGGTATGTTAAGTAAAAAGAGAGTCTTGGTGCTGGTCAAGTGCTCTACCACTGAAGTCCATCCATGCTACCTCACAGCCCCACTCTGGCTTGCAGGCTGCAGTCGAGGCTCCTGTTTTATACTCCTGCAGTTGGCTACCAATGGCTCCACCCTTGGCTGGGTCAAGGGCAGCCAAAGTTTATTGTTTAGTCATCGCTATTTTTTCTTAAGCTCTCTAACATTTGACATAAACCTGTCAGCGGGAACGAAGGGAAACGAGTTGATTTGTGAGTTGATTTGTTTATTCTTAACTATCTTGAAAGTACGAGTAAGGTCTTTCTTCCTAAACTTTCCTGAATTCTCAGCAGAAGCCAAATTACTCCCAGGCAGAAAAAACTATAGCTTTTATGGAAAGAGAGAGAGGGGAGAACTGGGATACAGATGTGTGTGTGTGTGTGTGTGGGAGAGAGAGAGAGAGAGAGAGAGGAGGGAGGGAGGGAGGGAGAGAGAGAAAGAGAGAGGGGGGGAGAGAGAATATAAGTTCTCAGATACTGTATAATTATACAATGGTCCTGTAGGACACAAAGAGCCATCTGCGAGTCTGTGGCATTACATTTTTACGGAGGAGATGGAAGGGAACTAGGGTGGAAGATAACCAAAGATGTCCCTAGAGATGGAACAATGGCCCAGTAATTAAAAGATGAGAAACACTCGATAGTCTTCTTTGCTAATTGCCTACCGAGGCTTCCATGGGGGATGCCAATAGCAGTTAGGCTTGGAGTCTGAGGGAGTTTTCTAGAAAGAGCCATGCAGTGGCATATTTGGGGTACTTAAGTCGACAGAGAGCATCATGTTTACAGAAGACAAGGGCATCTACACAACCATACACAGACTTTAAAATGAGAAGGACTGAGTTTAGAGAGGCCAGCAGGGTCAGAGCAGGAAGCCTGAGGCTTGGCTAGTTGTTTAAGGAGTCAACGAAAATTCTTGTTCTAAAAAAAACTTCACATTTTGGTAATCGAAAGGTCAGTTGAAGTATTATTTTTTTCAAATGAAATTTAGATTCTAGCCTAGAAAACAGGAATAAAGGCGTTAAATCTCTGCCTCGGTTGCTTTTCCAGCCACATCTATAGGAAACATGCCTCTCACCACGACCCACTAAGAACATATGCGCGTCTGGTCCAGATCATGTAGATTTACTGCACAGAAACCATCTGAGGGGGGCACTTGTAACCCCCTTAATTGGTTTCATGATCCAAGATTAACAAGTGATCGTTTAAAAAAAAACCACCCACTTAAATGTCTACAGTATCGGGCAAGGTAGAGACAAAAAACTTTACGGTCTTGGCATAAATTTCTCCTCTGTATAACGTAGTGTTTGATTTGGTCTTCTGTCCGTGGCTGAGTATGACTTTGAACTTGTAGAGGAAGCAGCGTAGCAGTGGAGAGAAGCATGGTTTAGAGGTGAGAGGATAAGAGAGGAATCGGGCTCAGGAGCAGGGGTCAGTGGTAAGGTAGATAAAAATTAAACCATAATTTGTCCAGAAATATTCATTGCCTTCAGGTCGTGGCTTCAGATAACTCAGGTGAGGGAAGAGAAACAGAATCAGCCAGGGGCTAACATCTGCTTTGTTTAGTTTTAAGAAGGCATCTTTAAGACAACAGACTATTGCTCTGTTTGAAAGGATGGAATAGCAAGAGATCCTGTTAGGCCCTCAAGGATGGTGTCTGATCCCTACAGGGGCAATACTCCATTCCAGATCTTTCCTTTAACCCCAATAGTTTCAGCCTGCCACCCTCAACTTTCCCTTCAGTGAGGGTCCACTCCACAGTGAGATCCAGTGTCAACTAAGCCTTATGGGAGTTAAGAAGGGGTCTCATGTACTCTATAGATCTGAGCAAAGAGCTCTTATTGATGATTCTGGTGGGGATGGGGCTAATTTTCTGGACAGTTTAGTGAGAAGCCCAGATGGTATGTAACTGAGTAGATGCTGAATTTCTGGACACAGGAGAGTGCCTTTGACTATGACACTGAATATTCAATGTGGCATGTCAACACTCTGCCAATAGATAAGTATAAAGCATATGTCTCTGGTCCATTTTAACATCACTATATGAAAAAAATAGCTTCTGTCATACGCTCCTCTGAGCGGTTATGTATTTTTTTAAAATTGGCATGACATGTTAATTTCAGACTTGAAAGAAACAGATATTTTCATGATGTGAACTGAACTATGAAACCAAATCCAGATTTAGCGTGATCTAACGTGGTTTAACGCTGAGTATGAAGAGGCTCATTTTTAATGTTGTGACTGCCCTCTGGTGGCCGAGATTGGAATTTCATGAACAGAAGCCTGATCTTGAGAAAAAACTGGAATTCCAAACAAAGAATTTTTCCTTTTGCCTTCAGACTGACTACACTTTCCAAATAAATGTTCGCATGTACTGACTTTTTATGACTTATATAGTAGGAGGAGAAAAAATGGAATGAAAAAAATTTCAAGGATGGATTTTGAACTTTGGCTTTCTGATTGAAAACTACTAAGCTTAATATATGTGTGTTCCACATAAATGTACCCTTTACCTGTTTGAGCCAATGTCAGGTCACAATCCCTCTGAGGCTTGCCTTCTTTTTCTCTTGTAAAATGGCACAATAAAATAAAATGAACCCTATGCATGGAAAATGTACAAGAAGAGCTAGACACTTGGTATTCAGAATATATTAGTGGAAAAGATCGTGGTCCTTTGGAGAAAAGATTGTTTCATAAGACCCATTTCAACTCTGTGCTTCCACTGCCGTGTTTCTTTAAACATTAATTGAGGCCTCGGAAAATGCTAGATGTTACTGGATAACTTTACAAACCATAATTTCTCGAGCTGGGCTAGGCCAGGCCAGGCCGGAGGAAGGAAGGTACAAACACTTCCTTATCATGGCGGTGCTGTCTTTATCAGCCAGGATCAAATCGTTTTCCAAATTCCTTCCATTTGCTCAGAAGCCCTTCGGTGTTGGTAACATGATTCTTGAGTGTCCCAGCCACTGCTCTTGAGGAGCGCAAACCTACTTTTTCAAGCCTGAGGGAAATTCCAAAGAAATACTCATTACAGCTTGCTCACAGTAGTTCCCAGGGCTTTATGAGTTCTGTCTTCCACAACACAGCTGAATTCCACAATTCAGCTCAGAGGTCAGACAAGGACAGTGAGGTTAAAGACAGTGTGGAGTTGAGTGAGTGAGGTAGAGAGAAGAGTCAGTGACCAGAGGGGACAGAGAAACCAGCAGCCTGGGATCTCAGTTGGCAAATATAGTACTGCAAAGGGATAGGCTGGGCTTATAAGACTCTCTTGAGGTAGAAGAAGGAGAGGAGGAAGAGGAAGAGGAAGAGGAGAAGGAAGAGGAAGAGGAGGAGGAGGAGGAGGAGAAGGAGGAGGAGGAAGAGAAGAAGAAGAAGAAGAAGAAGAAGAAGAAGAAGAAGAAGAAGAAGAAGAAGAAGAAGAAGAAGAAGAAGAAGAAGAAGGAGACCATCTCTATGTCATTGATTCCTGTAGCCCGGTAAGTTTCTTTGTTGTGGGCCAGATTTCCACATCTGGTGACCCTCTCCAGCACTGATCTCTGGCACCAGACTTGCAAAGAGCTGCCTCCAAAGCACATTTTAATCTCAGGATTCTGGGAACAGATACAAGAAGCTACTTAACAAGAAGGAGGAAATTTGTCCTCAGAATGCTGCAGGGGAGGTTTCCCATCATCTCTCTTTTTCCCACCAGGAAGGCCTTCCTTGTTTGCTTCCTATTAAGATTTAGGCGTGGCCGAGCAAGGTTCAGATGCTGGTGTTGGGACCATTTGGAGTCCTGGCCTCCAGCCCATCTTCCCTGCTAGAGATCTTTACTTTCCTTCTGATTTGAGCTACTGAAAGCTGTGTCAAAGTTGTTTACCAGCTCTGCTTCACAAGCACGTGTTGCCTTGCCTTGAGGATCAGAGGATAAGGTTTTCACCTGTTGGCCCACCTGACTGTTGGGAATATAAGCCTCTGTGGCGCTATTGAATAAAGAGCTTCTTATCAGTGACTAGAGGTCTGTGTCTCTGTTTCTGTGTGTGTTTGTGTGTTTCAATCTCCAGCCCCTTGTCCGAAGCTCACAAACTGTATGGTGGCGCATAGAGCACAGACAGGTGTTGTGCGCTGCATGCGTTGGTCACAGGCTCATGGTGCAATTTTGAGAGTTTCCGAGAACTTTAGAAGATGGGGCAGAGCTGGAAGAGGCAGGCCATTAGGGACAGGTCCATGGGATATCTTCTCCTTGGCCCTTTGCTGTCCTTCTGTTCCCTGCCCACCAAGAGATGAACAGCTCCTCCTCCCTGCCCCCCCCCACATTCCTGCTACAGGAAAATTCTACATCATAATGAGCTCAGAAACCGGGGTCCAAGTGGTCATGGACTTGAGCCCTCTGAAGCTATTATCCCAAAATAAATTATTTACTTATTGTTTATTTATTAACTAACTTGCTTGCTTACCTAGGTGATTTAGAACTGGAATCCCAAGTGGTTAGGTCCTTTTTTTTACGTTTCATTTGAGACAGTCATTGAATACTTCACAGCATGCCATGAGAAGGTCAAGGCAAACTAGGCATCTTTGTGTCTGCCTGGCTCTTTCTCCACTAGAGGGCTCAGGAGAGATGATACAGACTCGTGGAAAAGAGTTGCCTTAGAACTGGGAACTCCCTACGAACAGAAAAATTGCTAAGACTCAATTCCCAAGCTGTCATGAGCTTGCCAGTGCATCTTGGAAAAAAACATACATCATTTGGATACAACTCCATTTCCAAAGCTAGTCTGAGGAGACTTCTGCAAACACAGGTGGTCCCTGACACGTGATGGTCTGACTTGATGATGGTGCAAAGGCACACACATTCAGGAGAAACCATACGTTTTCCTGCTCTAGTGATAAGCAACATCATGAGTCTGAGGCCAGCCTGGTCTACAGAGCAAGTTTTAGGACAGCCAAGCTTAGGCAGGGAAAGACAGAAAGCTGGTGAAGATGTAATTGAACAAGAGAACCATGTTCTAGCCCTAGTAAGCAGCAGAACTTAGCAGCTTTGGTCACTTGATTCTGGGTTTAGACTTCAGGATAGAAGAAAGGCATTATGGAATTAAGTCACTGAGGCCAGGCATGTGTCAGGGGTTATCCTGAATAGAGGCCTAGTAAAGAGGCCATTGCATGAAACTGTGAAGTTTAAGCCTGAATTGCCTTGGAGAACCCAAGATGTTGACAATGCCAGAATCATGAGATGCCTGCTGAGGAGAGCTACTAACAGGGATTGGAACCAGCCCAGAGAAAGAAGTGTGCTGCAGTCAGAAAGCTGAATGAGTTGGAGTTGTGGAGAGCATCTTGACATCAGACACGGAGAAGTAGAATTTAGAGTTGTCCAGCTGGTTTTCAGTCTTTCTTTCGTCCAGTATTTCCTTGATATGCTTGCTCCCTTCATTGCATTTTGGAACGGCAATGTACATCTTGTGCCATTATATATTGGAGGTATGTGATCTGTTTTTTTTTTTTTATTATTTTTACAGGTGGGCGGTTATAGTTAAGAGAGTGCCATGCAACTCAGGAGAGATTTTGGACTTTGAAACAAATTTGAGATTGTTATAGACTATGGGGATTTTGGAAGTAGGTCTGAATGCATTGTTTTTGTAGTATGATATGGTTATAAGTCTTTGGGGAGCAGGGAGTGGAATGTAGTTTTGAAAGAAACTGGTTCCCAAAGGGAGTGGTAGTATTAGGAGATGGGGTCTTGTTGGAGGAAGTGTGTCACTGTGGGGGCAGGCTTTGAGGTCTCTTTAGCTCAAGCTTCTCCTCCCCCCACCCCTTGTGTGACTATCAGTCCACTTCCTGTTGCCTGCAAGATGTGGCACTCTCAGCTCCAGCATCGCATCTGCCTGCACGTGCCCATGCTCCTCATCATGATGATAATGGACCGAACTTCTGAAACTGCAAGCGAGCCACCCCAATTAATTATTTTCTTTATAAAAGTTGCATGGTGTCTTTTCAGAGCAATAAAAACCTTAACTGAGACATAAAGTCACACCTTAGGGATGTTAAATCATTAGCCAGGCGAGTTCCCCAGGGAGCGGGTCTGAGCAGGGCTTTACATGCTGGAGGCACAGCTGGGTCCATTCCTATGAGAAAGGAATGAAGTATCTGCCACAGAGGACTCTGGCTTTGCATCCTAAGAGTGAAATGGAATCACCGTGGCTCCCTTTGTGGTCTAAGGAGAAGCAGATACTTGAGTACCCGGGCTGAGCAGCTCAAGAATGACCATGTTTTCCACACTTCCTATCCCAAGTAGGTGGGAATTTATGTGTCCTCTTTCTCAGTGAGGGTGCCACTGAAGGCAACAATTGCTCTGGACAGGTGAAAATGAATCTTAGGGCTCGCTATGATTTGTGGTCCTTTAAGGGCCATCGTAGAGGTAGATCGTGTCTATCCTAAAAGTCTGAAATGTGAAATACTACAGAAATCTGAAACTTTTTGCTTTGAGGATAAGAGAAAATTTCATGCTACCAATGTTTATTTAATGCAAAATTGGCTAAGACACTGTGGAAAATTCCATGGCTATGTGTAAAAGGTATAAATAAAATAAAACCAATCTCAAGACTGCACTTGAGCCCCATTGATATCTCATTATATGTATGCAAATATTCCAAATCTGGGATGCAAATCATTTTTAGTCCCAAGCATTTTGAATACAAGATGCTAAACCTGCCTGCGAATGAATGAGCAGTGTGTCGGTGATTATGAAATCTCAGGAGCTCTGGAGCGAGGAGGTCAAGATTACAAAAACAAAACAAGAGCAAAAAAAAAAATGTGAGACACAGTTGGTGCCACTTAAATGGGGCACAAAAAGCTGCTGAGCCATTTCCAGTGCTTGGAGGGCACAAGCAACGCTTCTACCCCCCTCCACCCCCCACCCCGCCTCCAGCAGAGTCCACAGGGCCTCTCAGGTGCCCGGACGGCAGACCTCTTCTGGTTTCAGCCTCTGGTACAGGAGCCCACGAGAGCAAGCCCTGCCGTAACACACAGCTTTGCTTCTGATACAAAGGGCTGAAATTGCCAACCCCTTTCACTTGTCCCTGCTCTGCCTCAACTCTTGCTTTTAGACATAGCAAGATTTGCTAGGTGGCCTGAGATCTTCAACGTTCCAAACCCGGAATCATCTACTTCCTCCAGTGAATCCAGCATCTTTTTGATGGGGTACGAAGAGATTTGTACCTATAGATCAGGAGTCTCATGGTTCCTAGGCCATTTCCACAGTAATAGCTGGAAGACGAATATACAACTTTACAACGTTTCCTCCTCTTCCTCAAGAAAACAGCACATATTAGCAAGCATTCCTCACTGCCCCCTGCACACCACTCATATTTTCTAAAACCTTAATTTTGCTGTGTGTGTATATGTATGTATGTGTGTGTATGTATGTGCGTGCGTGCGTGTGTGTGTGTGTGTGTGTGTGTGTGGTGTGGTATGCTCTTGTGGTGGGGAGGAGTGTCTGCATGCTACCATGTGGTTGTAGAGGTCAGAGGACACCTCTCTCCTTCTGCCGTGGCTTCCATCAATGGAACCGAGGTCATCAGGCTTGTGTGGCAAGCTCTCCTACCCACAGGGCCATCTCACTAGGCCTCCCACTTAAATTTGTATTTGCTTGGTGTTGTTTTTAGTATTTTGGTATTTTTTTTTTTTTAGTGTAATGTTTACGAATATAACCTAGTTGTATGATGAGTTTATTTCGTGGAAAATTTGAGGGTGACATTAAAAGGTCACCTGACCACATGTATTGTTCTTTGCTAGCCACAGCTGCTTCTGCTTACTCCTCCGTTGCCTTTCCTATGAAGAATATACACCTTGCTGAGTGGGAATCAGCCTGCGGCCAGGATCTCTGGCTTCTTCCCTGCCCACCTGATCTCCCTCATCCTGACCACAGCTACTTCTTAAGCACAGCAGTGAGCCCCCCAGGGCCATTCCACACAGCTTGGGACCATGTCACTGAGCATAGAAGTCAACCCTCTGTGGCCATCCCACACAGCATAGAATCATGTCCATAGGTCTCAGCTGTTAGGCTCTAGATGGGATAGCCCATGCAAGTCAGACCAGAGCCTTTCTTGGTAATTTGGAGATTCTGAAAACAGCTGACTATCAGAGAAAATAAGCCACCTAAAAAAGTTTGTGTGTGTGTGTGTGTGTGTGTGTGTGTGTGTCACGCGCGTGCATGTGTTTCTCTGTGTAAGTTTCATAGCACTTGGATTGAGTCCATTTGTGACTAATAGAATTCTAAAATAGCTCCCCAAGACTCCCCTCCTGACACACATCCTACACATCCATATGATCCCTTCTGTTTGAGAGGGAAGAATCTGAAAATATAAAATATTATTCACACTTTATTTTATTTAAAAAACAATGTGTATGTATATGCAGGTACACAGGTGCATATAGAGATCAGAGGTCAACATCATTTATTAAATTGAAGCATTTATCTAATTATCTTTTATCAATAAAAAAATTGAGAGTTAGATATTGGGGTAAGGATCCGAATAAGCAGAGAAGCCCCCCAGGGACTTCCTATTACTTCTGTCCCTCAATCCAAAAGCTCGAGATCCCCCCTCAGATCTACCTTACTACTTCCTGGCTCCTATCTGTCCTCTGTCCTCCAAAACCTCTATGGTTAATTTTGGTCAGCTACTGGCTTGCTCCGCCCTCTTTCTCAAAGCAAGCTTTATTGTCAGAATGTGATCAAAATGTCAAACAACGATCAGGTCCCTCTCTGCTACTCTCCACCTGCCTTTTATCGCAGGCTTTTCTAATGAACCGGGTGTCTGCTGGTTCACCACACTGGCTGACTAGAGAACTCTGGGAATCCCAAGCCACCAGCCTCACAGTTAGAGGCACATGGACCTCCCAGGCCTGGGCTCTGATATGAGCACCGAGAATCTACACTCAGGGTCTCATGCTCATGGAGCAGGCATTTTATCCACTGAGAGCCAATGTCTTGATTTATTGTAATAGGAGGCAAATGATATTGCACAAGTGAATCTCAGCCCCTAAATCAGTCAATTCTTAGCTTAAAAGGAGTTCATACTGCTGGAGATGACATAATCAGCCGAAAAGGTCTTTAAGAAATCGGGTTTTTCTCCTGTTGATTCAGAAAGGAAACAACTATCCACAGCAAGCTGTCTATGGAGAAGAGGCCTGGGGCACCGAGGCTCAGTCCTGTGATGCCCAGGAACCGAATCCTGTCACTGAACAAGGTAACTGGACTTGGAAGAAGACTCTGAGCTGCAATGAGAACCATGAACCAGCAGCACTGAGATTCAGTTGACCTGTACCGAGACCCTGACCCATGGAAACAGACTACAAAGTGACTTCTTTTGGGTTGGAGAGATGGCAGAGGCGTAGAGCACACATTGCTTTTACAAAGGTTCTGAGATTGGTTCCCAGCACCCGTATCAGGCAAGTTGCAACTGCCTATAACTACAGATCCAGGGGATTGGACACCCCTGAGGGCACCCATGCAAGCTCTCTCTCTCTCTCTCTCTCTCTCTCTCTCTCTCTCCCTCTCCCTCTCCCTCTCCCCATCTGTCCGTCTGTCTGTCTCCTCCCTCTCTCCTCTCTCTTTTCTCTTTCTCTCATTTCATCATAGCTCTAGGTACCAGAGTAGGTAAAATGATGTCTATATTATTCTACTTGGTCACTTCCAACCCTCAAATTGTATGCATCATCATAAGAGCAATAGGTTTCTGAACAAGGGGCTAGCCCCTCACACAAAGCATATCAGGTATCCCAGAAGCCACTTTGTAAAACATGACTTTACTCTCTGGGGTCAGAACTCATCCTCAGTCTCTTGGAGTCAGGTATACATAGACTCCTCCACAGACAAATTCTTTACCTCAAGGGGACCTAGGTATTCCTGGTGGCCTTGATGTCCACAGCATGCAATGCTTCATGTTCCTTTCAGGAAGAGAGTGGATTTAAGAGGATCAAGAGTCAACCTAACCTCCAGCCTGCTGTCATTGTCTTCAGAATCTGTTCCACTTGGAGCTGAAGCCAGGTATTTTATATATGCATCACAGAAATACTAGCCTCGGGCTTTCTCCATAGTGCAGAATAAATATCTCTAACATGTCAAATTTGATCTTGAATTTTGCTATGCATGTATCATGTTCTGATGTGGTTAACCTGCTGATCCATCATCCTGCCCATTTTTCTTGAGGCTTCTAATTTGCATTATAATATGGTGTATTCTTTATCCAATCTAGTTTCCTTTCTCTTTTCTAGCATAGGCATTACTCATCACTTCTCCGTGGTCCTAACTCCATCTCAATATCTGCATTACAGAGATCCTGGCTAACCCAGTGACTGTCTGTGGTCATGTGTGAGAACTGAAAAGGAGAGGTATAAAATCTGCAGAGAGGGAAGTGTGTGTGTGTGTGTGTGTGTGTGTGTGTGTTTGTGTGTGTGATAGAGAGAGAGCAGAGTCACAGAGACAGCTGATTCTTTATCCATTTCCTCCACAGAAAGTTATTAGCAAATTTCCTTTTCTTTTACTTTTTTTGTCACAGGGATATGCAATCTGTATTTGACAGCCTCTTCCAAAAGTGTGGTGTGAATTGGGACTGCACAGTCATCATCCAAGTTGTTCTCTGTATATAGCGCCACCAATATGCAACCCCAGCACAACAGCATCTGTACCATTAAGACTAAAAGAGCTGGAAAAACACCAAGAAAAATCCGCCAAGGCAAGAGGAGGAAGGGACCTGAGGGAAGAGAGTCCACACTAATTGAGATAATCTCCTTATCCTGTGGAAAAGAAAGGCAATTTCTGCTGATAACATTAAAAAGAAAGGAAACCAAAATACGTAGCAGTGAGGCTCTGGAGCTATTATAAATAAGCTGCTTTAAGAAATGTGCTTCTCTGGCTTTGTGTGTGATAGAAATGGAAGAGCTAGAATGGAGTTGTTAAACACCTATCTGAGGTTCTCTATCAGGAAGAAATATTGTAACACAAATCTGAAAGATTCCTATCTTTAAAAAGCTCAGATTAAGCTAGATATGGTTGCATGAACCTGTAATCCCAGGAACTTGAAGTGCTGAGATAGAAGGATTGTTAACCCCAGGGCAACGTGGAATGCTCTGCAAAGCCAAATACATACATACATACATACATACATACATACACATACATACACACACACACATACACATACATACACACACACACATACATACATACACACACATACATACACACATACACACATACATACATACACACATACACATACATACACACATACACACACATACATACATACACACATACACATACATACATACACACATACATACATACATACATACATACACACATAAGCAAGCAAACAAATAAACAAACAAATAAGCTTAGATTACTATAAGAGACAAACAAATTATGAAGAGGTTAGAAATTTACACTCAGGATAAAATTTTTTACTTGAGCGGTGTATTTTTAGCCAAAAAAAGTTATTAGCTAGCTATAAGGGAAATTTTCACACACTTAGCATTGGAGCAAAGAGAAAACAGATTATTTTTTAAAAATAGGTTTAAAAGAACAGACAGATCTGAAGTCCCAGCTCAACCATTAAGAACTTTTGCTGGACCACTAGAGTTCAACAACCCCAAAATCTAAGAAACACCAGATAATGCCCTGACACCTAAGAAAAGCATCTCCCATCTTGCTGTACGTGCCTCTCTGGTGTGGCCAGCAATGTCTCTTAAATTTGCCTTGACTTAGGACTTGGTTCTGCAAAACTGTAATGCTTCATGAAACTGCTTTCACATTGAACACGGAATTTGGGCAACCTAAATCTGTGTTCATAGACCACACTCACTCAACTTTGACTCTAGAATAAACTACTTACTAAAAATAAAAAGCATAGTTCCATTTCCAGCACCCATATCAGGCGGTTCTCAACCTCTTCTAACTCCAGCTCAACACTCTTTTTTGGCTTCCATGGGTACATGTATACAAATACTCATAGTCTCTCTCTCTCTCTCTCTCTCTCTCTCTCTCTCTCTCTCTCTCTCACACACACACACACACACACACACACCTACAAAAATAAAATTTTTTAAAAAGAACAGAAATTCTTTGAAAATGAGGCTCAGTTGGAAACAGAAAGGAACACATAGTACCTGTAATAGCCACAGTCTATCAAGACAACTACAGTCAGACTTGACAGCACATGCCTATAATCCCAGCACTGGGAGACTAACACAGCAAGACTAATGTGGGTTGAGGTCACTAGGGGCTACATAGTAAGGACTTGTACAACCTTGTTGGAGGAAGTGTGTCACTGGGGGTGGGTCTTGAGGTTTCAAAAGCCCAAGCCAAGCCCAATGACTCTCTCTTCCTGCTGTCTGCAGATCCGGAAGTAGAACTTTCAGCTCCTTCTCCAGCACCACATTTCCCTGCATGCTGTGATGCTTCCCAACCTGCTGACAATAACCAAACCTCTGAAACTGTACACCAGCCCGGAAAAGTTTTTGCACTCCATAAGCCTCTCCACCGACACAATAATCCAAATCAGACCATATCAAACCGAATTAGAAAAAGCCCAGGTTTAATGGACACAAAACACTCCCTAATGGCTTTCCAGCTCCCCAGAGAGGAGACGGGAAAGGAAGACTGGAAAACCACATTTGTTTGGGGGGGGGCAGTTTAAATACCCTGTGGGAGTGATCTTGAGCATCTCTGGGAAGGGGGCTTCCTCAGGGGTGGAGTCTGGACTGAGACAACTCCCAGGGAAGGGGGCTTGGGATAGAACTTCCACCCCAACATTCCAGAACATCTTTGGATATATGGATGCCAGGGACTGGCGTGTGGCTTCCATCCAAACAAGCCCTGATTAAATGTTTTTCCTTATAACAGTTGCTGTAGTCATAGTGTCTTTTCGCAGCAATAGAAAATTGACTAAGACAACATCTTAAGAGTCTATGAGTGTGGTCCATCCAGACGCCCCCTGAAAAGATTATGCAGGTTGCACAGTCAGGAGGTGTTCCTTAGAATCTGAGTTCCCCACCAATCACTTCGTGTAGAGTCTCTCCAGCCTTACAACTGGAGTTCACAGTTCATCCAGCTCCCAGGACTCCTCGAATTTCATCTCGGTTTGCTGTGGCTCACAAAGCCCTAGCTACCCAGATGGCCCCCAAGGGTCAGTGGCTGTTAGTGTTCGCATCCTTGTAATAGTCTGCCATGGCGAATAGAGACCATCGGTAACCAAAGACAATGTTTTAAGCAGTTAAGTTTGGGGACGATTTACTACATAGAAAAGATAATGAGCACAGACACTGGGTCCCTGAAATGTGGAAGTGGCATTGGAATAAGGAAAAAAAAACTAGAAGCTGAGAAGATTTCAAGATGCACGCTCCTGAAAACATTAACTAGTAGACACCCGGTAGGGTAGCAGGAGGCTGAGAACCTTTAGGAACATTTCTGGTGAGGGTCGTAGAGAAAGGTGAGAAACTCTCTACTTGAACCCAGGGAAAGAGGACGCTTGCTGTGTAGCAGCCAAAAATCTAGCAATGCTGACTCCTTCAAAAGCAAGGAAACTAAAAATGTTCTTAATGCACTGAATGTTATTTTAGACAACGGGGCCTTTTAATAGACATCCTCGAGTTTTCCTATCACTGCGCATTGCGTGTGAGGCTAAGGAGCTGTTCTTCAGGTGAGGCGGAACTGTATGAAGGAGCTATGCTTCAGGAACGGTGCGTTAGGACTCTCATCCACCTTGGCTTGATGCAAACAGCAAGATGCTGGGCAGCTGGTGTTGCGATGGAATAAAACGTCAGAGCCTTGGCGTATCCAGGACACCAGAGATCGTGTTTCCAAACACTGCGGCAGGCAACTCTAGGTGTGACTTACAAACGCGGGACTCTGCTTAGCTTGAGCCATACACACACAGCTTAACCAGCAACTCGGAGCCCCACCCCCCATCAGGCTGCACACACTCCTGTCTAAACAAAGCGGTTGGCTGCTCTCTCCCAACAGCTCCCTGAGAAACCTTAGCAATTTCTCTTTTATGATCATTATAATAAATCTGGAATTTATGGCAGTGGGCCAGGCTAGTCTGGACTGGTTTGAGATATGTGCTCGGTAAAGCAAACTGTGTCCTGTAAGTGAAGTTTTAGGAGAAATTATCTTATTTACATCTTATGTAGTGAGCAGCCATGGATAGGATTAAAATCAGATGCATGGGGAAGGGCGTGGACAGTGAGCGAAGGCTCAACATAACTCAGACTTATCCCCAAAACAGAAAGCCACCCACACTAGCAACCAGACTCTCTCCTCTTCCTAAACCCATAAAGAAACCTGAGGCTCCTGAGTAAATCTCACCGATAGCCCACTGCTTTCTTGAAGTGTAATTATTCTGAACCTTTGCTTTGCTCGTGTATTCAATCTGGTGTTACTTTGCCACGTTGAGTTTGGTTCTTCAGGTCTTTGCATAAGATGCCCAGAGTCTGGAAACACGAGCACGGCTGGAGACCACCAGTGAGACACCAATGAGCAAAGGTAAAAACTGAGTCTTCAAGTTAGAATTTAAGAAAGAATTTGGTTAACCCCTAGAGAAACTCCCATCTCCTTTCTGTAGGAGGCTCACGGGAGGGGACAAAGGCATCGGTGGAGATCTGTTTGGTCGCTCTGGTTAGCTGGAAAAGGTTAGCCACATTCTGAGAATGGCGATATCTTGTCTCTGTTATCTTCCCCATTCATTAACGTCTGGACTCAGGCTCATCTTGAGATGCTGAGAGTCTGTTTGTATCTTCTGGCATCAACCCTGAGCTCCTCCAGGGTAGCACCTGGGCTAGCAAGCTAACTCAAAACAAACAACCCATTAACAGAGTGTACTTGCTAAGATGTTAGCAACTCATATGAGCATATTCCTTTCTAATACAGAATTCAAAAGTGTCTCCATCCTTCTTCCCTATCAATTGGGGAAGGTGCAAACATTCTGCTTTGGTTAAAGCGGTAGATCTCTGAGGACTAAAGAACATAGTGGAAACACAATTATTTCATCTCCTGGCACCCATGTCCTGGGTTCTTCTCTTTCCTACTGGACAAGGCTACCTCTAAAGCCCATAGGATACCATAGAAATTTAAGTGTCATGCTTCCAAGGTAACATAAGATGTACTGTGAACTCTTCCTAGCTCTCCCTCTCTTAATCCCTCATAGAGGAAGACAGACAATATGGAGGAACTGAGACCCATTCTTCCCACAACAACAGCATGTAAATAAATGACCTTGGAAAGGGATGTTCCAGACTTCAGAGGCCCACAGCCCTGGCAGCATCTTAACTGCCCCCTTATACGAACTTACAAGAGAACCACCCAGAAATACCACCCCAGATACCGAGGTAATAAATACTAATTGCTTTTAACTACTAGGTGGTAAAATGGCTGTTTCATAGAAGCTGGTGGGTCCGAATGTTTTTAAGTTTATTCTCATCACTGTTCTTCTCGGTCCACTAAAGATGCCACAATAGAATGTTTTAAATCATCTCTCATGAAATGATGGGATAAATGATTCCTTCTCTCTTGAAATCCCACTATGTATTTTCTGTTCTCTTTGCCTCAAAGAGACACACAAGGGGGAAGCCACAGAGGGGCTTCTAAGGCATCCGTTAAGGATGTCCATCTGATCACTCATGGGACCCGCCCTACTTACATGGAGCACCCCAACAACCAAGGTATCTCAATAAGTGCCAATCACAGACAAAATAAAACTCTGTGCCTGAAAATAAGTTTCTGGACTACATTTCTCAGAAAGAACTGCCCTCAAAACTCAGCTTTCATCTGAGCATTGCCAAGTTCAAGAGGAACAGCAGTGCCAGAGGTCCAGGCTAGATTGTCCTTAGAAGGAGGAGTCTGCCACCCACTTTCTAGCACTAATGTGTGACCTACCCAGGTCTTGAATTCTCTGTACTTCAGTTTTTATACCTATGAACTACATATCTCCTGGCAATTTTTCTTCCTTTCTAGCCCACTGACAGCCTATCCAGTGAAGGAAAGTCCAGACCCGACAAAGGACAGAGCATCAACATTAATCCCCTTGAAGACTTGGTTAAATAGACTGACCCAAGCGTAACACTGGACAGTCAAACAGAATAAATGTAAACTATGATGTTAAATATGACTTAAAGTTTTGTGGCATAACAAAATCATCAAATAGTCACATCTATACCATTTCTCTTTAGTACTATGATGTCATAAACGACCCTTGAAGTGATGAAGTGGAGGCAGGAGGACCAGAAGTTCAAAGTTATTCTCAGATACATAGGGAACTTAAGTCCAGCTGGGAAAGACACAGTTTCTTGGGGCAAAAAAGTGGCACACAATCCTAATTCTATGAATATTTGGTGGTTTTTTTCCTTTTTTAAAATTGATTTTTGATGAGCTCTACATTTTTTTCTGCTCCCCTTCCTCCCTCTCCCCTCCCCTTCAACCCTCTCCCAAGGTCCCATGCTCCCAATTTATTCAGGAGATCTTGTCTTTTTCTACTACCCGTGTAGATTAGATCTATGCAAGTCTCTCTTAGAGTCCTCATTATTGTCTAGGTTCTCTGGGATTGTGATTTGTGGGCTGGTTTTCTTTGCTTTATGTTTAAAAACCACTTATGAGTGAGTACTTGTGATAATTGTCTTTCTGGGTCTGGGTTACCTCACTCAAAATGACGTTTTCTAGCTCCATTTGCCTGCAAATTTCAAGATGTCGTTTTTTTTTTTTCTGCTGTGTAGTACTCCATTGTGTAAATGTACCACATTTTTCTTATCTATTCTTTGGTTGAGGAACATTTAGGTTGTTTGCAGGTTCTGGCTATGACAAACAAAGCTGCTATGAACATAGTTGAGCACATGGTCCTGAGTTTAATTCCCAGCAATCACATGGTGACTCACAACCATCTGCAATAGATCTGGTGCCCTCTTTGGCCTACACGCATGCAGAACACTGTATACATAATAAATAAGTAAATTCTTTAAATATATCATGCAACAAAAAACATATTTTTATCTTTATGTGTATGGATATGTTGCCTGTGTGTATGTATGAGCACACGTGGGCAGTGCCCACAGAGGCCAGAAGACATCAGAATCCTGGAAGTTGAAGTGAACTGTGAGAGATGAGGATGATGGGAGTTGAGCCTCGGTCCTCTGCAAAAGTAGGTTCTCTTAATGGTTGTCTCTCCGGCTTCCCACTCCCACCCCTTCTTGACTCATCTAGAAACTTCTTTCCCTTCTTTTCTTCAGGCAAATCATTCATGGGATCTGGGGCTTCTGTACCTTATATAGATAGCACAATCAGAAGTATGGGTAACAACTGGTACGCCTGCTCACGTGATTCAGCCAGCATTTCTTTCCACAGAAAATGCAAATCAGTAATTCTTTTCTTCCCAAAGACTCCATGACATTTCCAGTGACATTGACAGATGGACATCTCTTTTGCGGAAAAGTAGAATCCTGAGATTCCAGTTAACACTATTCTGGTACTGGGTTCTGAATCCTAACACTGAAGATTCAGGAAGTGCTAAGCCAGTGTTTTCTACAGAGGCTATAAACTCTTATGTGCCAACAGAAACTCACTTCTCTTCCTACCTTAGAGACCATGAGAAGTGGCTTGGTGTGGAAAGCATTTAATTTTCAAAACTCCAAAAGATTAACATGTTATATACTTTTCCCACTCACAGCATTAGAAAACATATCTGTTTATGGTCCTGGGACAAAAGTTCAGCTCAGAAGTCAGCTTTACACAATTGCCTTAGGTTTTGAACCTCTCTGCTTCCTTCCAGAGGGACTGTATGGCTCTGAGAAATGCTAGAGAACTGGCACACCAGGATCCATCTGCCATAAGAGAAGGACAAAAGTGGACAGACGAATACTCCAACCTCCTCCCCATCCAGGGGGACAATTCTGAGATGTGTCCTCAACGGTTTTTAGGATTTGATTTTGGTTATCCATAGTGGTAACCTTCCCATTAACACAATCTGCTGGTTTTCCCCTTTCCTGTCTCACTTATCAGTCCCATGACCATATTTCCTGACATTATCTCACAAATAAATTTGCATCCACAATCTTTATTTGGAATTAGCTTGGGGGAGGGACAAATCATAATCTGAGGTTGTATTTCAGAAGTTGTACGTGCAGTCTCAGGGGCCTCCTGTGAGCGTGACCTCTGAAATGCTAAGAGTCAGCAATGACTGGATTTCTGACTGGAAAATTCCTAGGCCTTTGCTCCAGGACCTGCATAGACCAGGAGAAACTGGTAGCTTGCCTGGCCGAGAGTGGACTACAGTAGAGCACTGGAAAAAACGTGGTAAGGCTTAGAAAATATTGCTGAAGGGAAGGAAGCCGTTAAGTATACCTGGGCAAGGCCGTGGAACTCCCTGGGAGTCTGGGGAAGACAAGGAGGTGGGATTTCAATGTCCTTATTGGCAACTTCAATTTGACTGACACATGTTTATAATAATTGCTTAAGATCAGTGGGACACAGAGAAAGAGCCGAAGCACGGATAAGCGAAAAGGAAAGCAAGATCTTCGCAAACCTGCTGCAGGAGGCAGAACAGGAAGACATGGAAAAGATCCGAGAAATCAGGCCAGGCTGAACCCAACTTGAAGAAACTGCTTTCAGTGACCATGGAACATAACCCTGTCCAAGAGACCAGGCTGTGGACTCTTACTGCTAAAATTAATTCAGGGAACCAAGATAGGAAGGCCGCATTGGAGGCCCACAGGAAAGCTGTTCGCTATTTTCAGTCTAGAGACTAAAACTATCAGTGGAAGGAATTGACACAGATAAGGCCCAGGAAGCTGAAAATGCACATAATTGACTGAGCTCCCAAATGGACCAGAAAGCTAAGGAAGAAGGGGACAGAAGTGGCCCTAGGGTTGACTATTCTGCTACCAGAACAGTGAAGACGGGCATGAGAAAGTAAGCTCTGGCCTCTGTTAACAAGGAATCAGAGAAAAATCTAGAAAAGAAGCCAGGACTTCCAGCAGGCAGTATTACAGCCCCACTTACAGTGGCTAAAGGGTAGCTGCTCCATGGTTCTGGAGCCTGACCATCCGGAAAGGACAGCATCCTATCTCAAAAGAGGTAATCACCAGGATTTGGTCCAGTAGATGCAGCCATCGTTATAGCTTAATGATTGCTGAGAGAAATACCATTAGAAGGGAAATAACTGCTGCTGCCTGCATAACTGAAATATTAAGATCAAGTTGGTACAAAATACCTGGGTGAAGCCAACACACAAGCAACCTGATAAATTTTAGATTAGCTTCCCAAATAGAAACCCATTATTTTGTCTTTCTACACACTACAGGGACCCCTGAGTGGGGCCCATGTCTTCCCTTTGCTGCATCAACAACATTGTAGATGCTCTTGCTTCCATGTGGATCCAGCCAATGTGTGGCTCCAAGGAGGTCAGCGAAAGAGAGAGATGGGTGGGAGGGTAACTAATTTCCCTGGGTTCCCCCTAAAAGGCCATTCCAGACACACCAAAGACTTCCCTCAAAGAGGCCTAGAGGAGGCTGGAAGAACTCTGCATTATCTTCTTGTCTCTTTGTCTAATAGCCCTTGAATAACAACTCTTGCTGCCAGACAGGTTTTTCCTCTAGCCCTGTAGTTTCCTAAGACCAACCCTTCATTTACATTTGGTCTTTGTATATAGTCCTCTTTGAATAACCCATCTGAATGGGCCATCTCTTTCCTGTTCTGACCCATTTGGAGAACTGGTAGTGAATGAAGAAGGCTGAGCCAGGCAGCTGGGCACAGTGGGAGGAGCAGGATGAGCGTAGCTCCATATGATTTGGACCTGGGCTCCTTGTAGACCTAAGGAAGAGCTGGCACTCGATACCGTGTCTAGTCCAAGGGCTCAAAACAAAGACCTAGACAGGGCCCAAAGTTGCTGCTCTAGAAATCCTTTTCCATCTGATCAGATAGATACCAGAAAGCCAAGATTAAGGTCCAAACCTGAGGATACTCAAAGCAGGCTGGCAATGAGAGAAGGTTGGGTCCATCCACAAAGCCAGTGGTCGGCGATGAATCTGCTGCTCTTTGGGAGCCAACGAAAACCATTACTGTTCTGCTTCATACTCCCCAGAAATTCCCTAGCCTCAGGGGCACCTGTGAAGGACCCAGTGTGGAAATCAAAGGTCAACTTCAGTAGGAGATCAGCTTTCCAAGGAGAGACTGAGAAATTCCCTTAGAAGTCACTCCCGCTCACATGGCTTTTAGAGGATCTAGGAGCCACAAAGTCAGGAACCTTGGGAGTCCAAATAGACAGTCACAGAAGTGAGTGGGGCTACGAGTCCAGCTCGAAGGAAAAGCGGCCCACTTAGAGACCCATCATTCATTTGCTGTCCAAGAGAAGACTCATAGTTTGAGAAGAACACACGCTAAGTTTACTAAAACCTGTGGTGAGACAGCACAGCCGGGAGGGAAGGCTGGACTGGGGCTGACTGAAAGGCTGTCTCTGTAATGAGTCTTTCTCTGTCCCAGCAACCAGCTCCCAAATAATTATTAATTATAAAAGCTCGGCCTATAGCTTAGGTTTGTTTATAACTAGTACTTATAACTTAAATTACCCCATTTTTATTCATCTATATTCTGTCATATACCTCCCATCCTGCTTCTTCCATGGCTCCTGGTGTCTTTCCTATATTCTTCCCAGAGTCCTCCCTGACCCCAGAAATCCCTCCTATACCTCCGGCCTAGCTATTGGCCATTCAGCTCTTTATTCACCAGTCACAACAATGCATCTTCACACAGTGTCCCCACAGTATATTCTAAAGCATGGATTTTCAGAGAGTGAAGGAGACTCCAAGAAAGAGACATTTTGTAATTGAGGGCTCCACAGGGGACCAACAAGGACAGTAGCAGGTCTTCCTGGCACCAGGTGCCCAGCCTAGGCTCACAGACAGACCATGTTTGGACTCCATGGAGACAGCATCACTGCTCCAAAGAAGACTGAAAGCAGCCATTTTCTGTCTACATTCGGAAGCTCTCCCTATCTGAGACCCAGAGCCTGAGCAGGGCAACAGTATCTAGGGTGACACATGACCAATGAGCGAAATATCCCAGAGGTCCTACTAAGCAAATAAGACACTACCCAAGGCTCCCTAGGAAGATGTAGGTAGATGAGCTTCTTAGAAGATACAGTCCTCTCCCTCCATAAGCAGGAAAGAGTTATGAAGCAACAAATAACAAGCAGAAACACTAATAACTGTTCCCTTAGACTGGTAGCATTGGCATGATGGGAAAGGAAGGAAGGGGTAGTTTTATTTTATCTTATTCAAAACATGGGCAAGGATAGAAAATGATCAGAAAGAAAGGCATGATGGGAAAGATATACTCCTAAATTGTAATTTCAATCCTTTTTAGTTGTATCAAAAGGCTACACGGACGGAGGCCAAAAGCAACACAAATTGTAAAGGAAAGGCCCCCTAATGCACTGCTCAGAAGGTGCCAGGCTTCCTAAGTTCTCATTAGAAGATCATCGTCAAAGCCTTCGTATACCGCAAGCTCTCGCTTCCAGGCCATGGGCTTCTGTGAGCACAGGAGGGGTGGAAATGAACATTCCCATCACTTGCTGTCATGTAATTGCCAGGCCCCAAAGGTTGTTTCTCAACACGCTTCACCATCAGTTCCTAACAAGATGGCTGAGCCTCCTACCAGAAGCTGGCCGCCACCTTGTCATTTTCTAAGTATATCCCATATTATATATGGTTTCTTGTTTCCATCACACTTCTGTTGGATCTCTGTGAGGGAAGGATGTCTTCCTGGGGCCTAAAAATAGCAGGGCAGTAACAGCTGCGGCTAGCGCTTGGTATGTTCTAGCAAACTAGGAAGCTCTGTCTTGTAGTCCTCATAGTGACCCTAAGGACCACACTCGGGCCCATTTTCCAGCTTAGACAGCTGAGGTCAGAGAGTTTAAGCTGCTGCTTGTAGTTGGAAAGTTAGGATATGAAGCATGGGGTCCTAGAGTCCAAGCCTTGCACCGTGGAGTTCAGTGCAGAGGTGGCTGTTTGCTATCATGCGATGTTTTACTCTTTTGGCTTTTGGGGGGGGCCCACTACCCAGCTCCCAAATAAATCACACCCGGAGGCTTATTCTTTGTTAGGGATGCTCGGCTTTAGCTTGGTTTGTTTCTTGCCAGCTTTTCTTAAATTAGCCCATCTACCTTTTGCCTCTGGGCTTTTATCTTTCTTACTTCTGTATGTCTTTACTTCTTTCTCCATGGCTTACTGTGTAGCTGGGTGGCTGGTCCCTGATGCCCTTCTCTCCTTGTTCTCTTCCTCCTCTTCTTCCTCGGTTTTCTTTCTGTTTGTATTCTCTGCCTGTCTGCCTATTCTTGATCTTGCCTTGCAGTGGGGCGGTCGGCTCTTTATTAGACATCAGGTGTTTTTTTTTTTTTCTTTGTTTCATTTACTTTTACTATTTCATTCATGTCAGAAGAGAAACTGGACGGCTAGTGATGGAAGTCAGAGAGGAGACATAAAGACAGAAATCCCTTTGGTTCCTTCTTCCCTAGGTGGAAGAGCCCTTGAGTTCTTCTGGAGTTTTACTTGGGTTAGCAGTTTCTGAACTGAGTGGACTTTCTAGGTAGGCGGTCCCCGCACAGGGCTTTCCTGTGACTGGGTCGATAACTCGGCCAACTTTGAAAATGATCTCAGCCAGTTCATGTTTCACACGCTTTGATCCCATGACGGGCAAAGCTCCGAGGAGCACTATGTCTCCGACAGAGCACTGCTGATGGGCATCATAAGCAAAGCTGGTTTTCCACGTGTTGAAGTACTTTAGCAAGCAGGGATCCAAAGCAAGTCTGGTCGCTCTTTCTTTAGCAGTTTTTACCATGGCTGTGCCAATCACCTTCCCCACGACCCATTTGGCATGGACGGATGTACGGATTATTGACATTATGTGTCTCTGAGCACCTTCTGGATTCTACTACTCAGACCCAGGCTGGTGAAGCCTGGGGCGCAGTGTGATGCCGTCACACCAGACATCAGGTGTTTTAGACAAGCAAAGAATCACAGCGTCACCGAGTTAAACAAATGCAGCGCAAACAAAAGTCACACATCTGAAAATAGTATTCCCCAACAGTTTGCCTCCACATAGATTAGAGAACTATGCTCTAAAGCCTTGCAATGGAGGGGAAAGCCAGGTGTCCTGCATATGTAGCCCATAGAAACTTTTGAAAATAAAATTATTGTAAAGTTTTATTTGAAACAAATGAACAAACCAGTTTGTCTATGGTAAGGGCTGGTGGCTGGCATGGAATCTTTACAGAAGAGTCTTCATCATTTCAAACCTGCTTTCACCATAACCAAGCTGCATTTGAAACTGACACTCTCCAATATATTATTTCTAAAGATTTCCATGAAACACATTTTCCACTATGATCATGACACGTCTGGGCATAATCTTCTGTAGGCTGAGTAGTGGTGTGGGGGTCAAACAGCAACAGCATACCAGGAAACAAAGAGCCAGCAGGGCAAACGCCAGCTATGGCTTGTTCTTCCCAATGCAAATACAGTGGAAGGTCATTCCGTTGGGTTTTGTTTTGAACAAAATGTATTTATTGGCTAGTTTTGCACACAGTATGGACTGTGAGTGGGTAGCACCACTTGGGGAGGTCACATAAACATGACACTATTTAAGGATATGGTGTGGAAGGAAGTGTGCTCTGACGTGCAGGGGACAACCCTAAACAAGCTCTCCTTTGTCCTATTGATTTGACTTACCAAAAAAAAAGGATATTAAAATGAATAAGAAATAATAAATAAATAAATAAATAACATATAATAAATAAATAAATAATAGAATTTTTCTATAATAAAACTCCAATTATTATTATGAGTAAACACTTTCTAGCAGTAATATTGATTTTTCAGAATTAAATGCAAACTTAGAGGCACCGGTTGTGAGGGAAGAGGAAAAAGACACTGCTGTGGAGTGCCCTTTCTGTATTTCAGAAATCCAACCTAACTTTCCCCTGCCCCTCTGATGGGGAGAATTCTAACCTGCTCCCCGCCCTCACCCGGATCCTCTAATTTCTCTCCGCCTGTACCACTCTCCCTGTCTCAAGGGGGTCAAAACGAACTGGGGACATGTTAAAGTCTGCATCATTCCATTCCATTCACAAGAAGAAACGTACAACAAATCATTGCTAAGGAGCAAGAGATCCCATGGGTAGCGTTTAAACAAGGACTCTTGATCAGAACAAGATCTCAACACAGAACAAGAACAGATGGTATCTGGTGACCTCGGCAAAGCCGCAGAAGTGTGCCCGCTTGCTTACATGGGAGCAATGAGGGAGTCTTAGCTTCGCGCTTCAGGAAGCTGATCAGGAGACTCTGGTAGGCTCTGAAAGGAATTCCTATCCCGAGACTTAGCCTATTAGCCCAACAGAGGCGCTTCGCGGCACCAGAGCTCACAGCAGTACCTAAAACACAATGTTCCGGTTCTGGAGGTCCCTGAAGTGATCACAGCGTTCAGACGCGCAGCGATTACTTGCAGAACAGATTGGCCTGGCCTTAACGGCAGAGCCTGACCGACAGAATGAGGAGCAAACACCACGGATCTACAACTGATACGTTGATCACTGGTGACTTTATAAGTTCCGGGTCTGAGGAGGGCTCCTAACAAGAATTATGCAACTGAGAAGGGAATTTTGATATTTCTATGGCATGCAAGATGAGGACAAGGCCACCCCCCCCAAAACTTTTAGACAAAAGGTCTGTAAGGACAATGATGATTAATTTTCAAAGCCTGCACATGTTATAACTGATACACACACAAAGAATAGTGCTTTACATAGCACAATCTTGAGGTTTGGTATATGTTACACCAAGAATGTTCTGAACATATATTAAGGCCGTACCGATACTATATGATGCTTAGCAACAAGAGAGCTTAGGGAGATGGCTCAGTCAGTAAAGCGCCTGCTAAGAACATGAGAGCCCCAGTTTAGATCTCCAGAACCCTTGTAAAAGCTCAATACCATGACGTGTCTGCAGCCATAGTACTGGAGCCTGGAGAAAGACAGGCCCTGGAGGTCAGGGCTTGTCTAATCAGTTAGTGAGTTCGGGTCCCTGATGCCGACCTCTGACCTACATACACATGCACCTATTAAAGCAAGCTTGGGTGAGTCCTAAATATCTGTGTGTTAGAATTCTTTACCTCGGTAGGTTTAGCATGTATCTCCAATTAAAAACCACTGGCCAAGAAGGGGTTAATCTCCAAGGAGATTGAGATTAAGTTTTAAATGAAAGACACAATGAGCGATAATCTGACAGTAGGGTTGTTGAGTACCAACATCAAAGAATTAGCACCATTCAGATTAACATGGAACCAGAACCAATTCATATTATCTCAGTGTTCCCTTGAGGCTTAATCATGTGAGGGCTCTGAAAACTTTCCAAGGGATTCTCATGAAGCACAACACTTCTGGAGTAGTATATTGATAGCATTTTACTTGTATGGATTTAACCAATTAAATCTACTACGTTTTAGTAGAGTTCACTTACACAAATGTAATGAATTTAAAAGGACAGACAATCCCTTTCTTGCAGAAGATGAATATAAAACTAAAATATCGGAGCACTATTCATAGTCCTTAATTATGAAAATGAAGCCGAACTCATCTTTTCTTTTAAATAAATACCAAATTAGCCGTCCTCCCGAGGGCCACGTTAGAGCTCCGCAGAGCCGCCACTAGAGGGCACTATAAACAGACTACAGAAGGAATCCCCCTAGACCCTGACTTCCTGGCACAGGTCTCACCTACAGCTTTTGCCTGAGTTTTAAACAGTTAACGACGAAAGAAGATACTTACTTATCTTTGAGTCCTGGTTGAGTTCTTCCACCACATCTAGTTCCCATAACATCTTCATCATGATGACTTAGGGGATTCCCACCAGGGTTGAAAATGTGCAAAGTAACATGAGGAGACTCCGCCTGGGTGACAGCAAACCAGACATTTCGCCTCGGGTTTCGTGGACTCTGAAGCTTTCCAAATACTTAATGATGCATCACCAAATTATAGAATGACGCCACCTATGTGCTTATCCTGAGATTTAGCAGGGAGATACATATATTTATTTTAGTTTTCCTAAGAAACACATTATTGGAGGCTGAGGAAATAGCTCAGTAGGTGAATGTTTGTTGCGTGAGCAAGATAACTTGAGTTTGAATCCCCAACACCCGCATTAAAAAACAAACAAACAAATAAACCTGGCACAAGGTGGTAATGGTTCATTGTAGAAGGAGCAGCGGGCTGCGTCCTAGCCACCCGGCTAGCTTTACCCGAAATAATTACACGGAAACTGTATTTGTTTAAACAGTGCCTGGCCCGTTATCTGTAGCCTCTTATTGACTAACTCTCACATCTTGACTAACCCATTTCTAATAATCTGTGTAGCACCACGAGGTGGTGTCTTACCAGGAAGAACAAAAATGGCATGGATATGCAAGTAAAACCCAACATTGAGTGTGAGGGGCAGAAACGCAGATCTCAGGAGTTTTCCGGCCAGCAGCCTGGCTGAAACACCAAACTTCAAGTTCAGTGTGAGGCCCTGTCTTAAAGGACGAGTGATAAGTGATGATAGCCAGTGTCCTCTGGTTCACACACGCACACGCACGCACACACACACACACACACACACACACACACAATCAATCAATCAATTATATTGTAGAGTAGATGAAAACCTATTATCTCCTAGGTCCACCATTTCCCTTCCCTACTTTAAACAAGCTCAAAGGAACCACTACTGAATGTTGATATGTATCCTTCTCTTACCCTTACAGAGGAGGGCCTCCATTCATATTAAGGTCATCTCTCTGTGTCTATGGAATTAGCATCATGGTGTCAACTAATTAATTAGAGATGGACATTAGTTAAGGAAAAGTGCAGCTATACCAAGGAGGTGCAGGCTTTTTTTCTTGTTACTCTCTAGACAATATGTCATAAAAGCTATTTACATAATATTGAAAATGTATGAGGTATTTTAAGTAGCCTAGAGATAGTCTAAAATACATGGAAGGATGTGTGTGGGTTATACACAAATCATATATGTAGGTTATATGCATATAGAGATTTGAGCATCCACAAGGGGTAACTACAAGGGGTTCTAGAACCAAGTCCCCATGGATACCCAGATAAATGTGCAGTCTATTGTTATGGTCCCAGAGGCTTCTGCTTTCCTTCTCTTTGGATTGTTTACTTTATCAATCCCATAGGATTGAAAGTTGTATTGTCTTCCTATTCTTCCAGTGCTTTATTGTCAGGTCATCATATTCCTCAGAATCTTTTAATATGATCTCCCTGTCCCCATTTTTCATGCATTTCAAAGCAATCTATTGCATTGCTCTCACACCCTCTCCTTTTAACATTATTATTACCCAACACTCATAAATTTTTCCACGTTTTCTAGTATTGGTAGTGAGAGGAGCATTTCTCTTCCATAGCATCCTTCTTTATGTTGCTGGAAATCCATAAATAACCTCCTGGCCTTTCTTTCAATCCATCCGAATATCATTAAGCCTTTCATTTTTGCAAGGCATGTTTAGTGTTTTGTATTTTCATTATGCCTTTCTACCTCCTGTGAACCTTGTGCTCCATTCTACCTTCACCGCATTGGAAACAAATGGTTTGAATAAGAATGGCCCATATGGACTCATGTATTTGAATGCTTGGTCCCGACTTGGTGGAACTGTTTTGGGAAGGATTAGGAGGTGTGGCTTTGCTAGAGGGGTGTGTCACTGGGAGTGGGCTGAGGTCTCAAAAGCCCATGCCAGGCTCAGGTTCGTTCTCTCTCTCTCTCTCTCTCTCTCTCTCTCTCTCTCTCTCTCTCTCTCTCTCTCTCTCTCTTTCTCTGCCTCCAACTTTCAAATAAGATGTAAGTTCCAGCTACTGCTCCAGTGCCTGCCTGCCTGCCTGCTGCCAGCTCCCTACCATGCTGGTCAGGACCCGACTCTCTCAAACTGTCAGCAAACCCCAATTAAATGCTTCCTTTTTAAAGGTTGTCTTGGTCATAACATAGTGTCTTATCACAGCAATAGACATTTAGCCAAGCCTATGTCCCTACTTCTTTCCAATCTCAAATCCTCTAATATAAAGCAAGCTTCCTTCCCACTTGCCCATCAAAACCTCTGTTTATTTCTTCATTGTGGTTTCTATGATATCTATGAACAACCCCCCCCTTCTTTTTCTCTACCTAAACACTGTTCTTTCTAATTCTATTCGAGAATCAACTTGTGAGAACCTCGTGCCAACTATTCCTTATCGCCTGAAGCTCTTGAAGTCTGTTACACAGTTTAACACTGGTTATGTAAACTCTTAAGGCTTGCATTGAAGGATTCACAACTCCTGTATTGAAAGACAGGATCTGTCATTTGTTGATTCTTTTATTTAACTGATGGATGTAATACATTTTAAAGTTGAGTTCAAGATCCAAACACTCTAACAATTAGATACAAAGCCCCTTTAGTATTTGTAGAAATTTTTGTCTGGGCTGGCTTCATGAGTGGCTTCCAGGTTTCTCTCTCCTATGTCCTCCTATTACTTTTATAGTCTTTCACACATCCAATGCAGTGAATGTGTAATTCTCCATGTGCCGTACATTGTGGAGAAATGCAACACAAGGACACGGGGCCCAGAAGCCACCCAACCCTGTCACACTCATGTGTCGGGTATGGTACAACCTGGAAACAGCTGTCTGAGTTTGTATCTCAATTCAAGCACTTACTAGCCATGTGGCTGTGTGATCTTGGCAAGTTCTCCTCAAGCCTTAGTTTGCTATTTACATAATGGTAAATGGAGCAGCTTTCTCTGAGATGTTTCATTGGAGAGGAGAAAATAAGACGAGGTGTGGGTCTCCAGTTACTATGCTTGAGACAGCATATGGCAGTCTGCTGACATGGATATCATATTTCAGAAGGGAGACACACAGTTGGTTACAGGGCTTCTAAGTTGGAAGATTGGAACAGCCCTGGCTCCACCTTGGCACGATCCGGACCTGGAACTCAATAGTAGTAGGATGGGGTGGCATTTTGCCACAGCAGGATTCAGCTTAGCTCAGGTGGCTGGGGTTAGTGCCTGCTGGTCTCTTTGCAAGATCAGAAGGCTGCAGTAGAAGCCAGCTGTGGAGCCATCAGCTCAACTTTCAAGCCTGGGAAAACCCCAGCTCCTGTAAGGAGGGTACTCAGGCTATCTGGGTTTGAATCTCAGTTTGGCCACCTGTTAGCAAGGCAAGCCTGACTTTCAGGTTGTTCTCTATGAAACTTGGCAGGTTGCCAGGCCTTCTTTTCTGGGAGGTCAACATGTACGGAATCATTTTTAGACCAATTAACACTCTCTTTCTTCATCCGTGACAGGGATGATAATAGTCCCTGCCCTTGTTTGGGTGAAGTGAATTTTAATTGTTTATATAGAATATGCATGAAAGAGAGGCCAGCGCATGTGAAACACTCAATATTAATCTCTTGTATGTGAGAATATGATTTTAACACATGCACATTTAAAGTGATACCATCCTACATAGAATCCAGGTAACCAGAATTTCTAAAAATGTACATCTTTATCTACTCACATTGGTATACCCAAATCTTCCAATACAGATATTTTGAATCTTGTATTGCATATCTTCTTTTTTTGTGTATGGTGGTTTGAGTGAGAATGATCTCCATATTCATATTTGAATACTTGGTCCCCAGTTGATAGAAATCTTTGAGAAGGATTAGGAGGTGTAGCATTGTTAGAAGAGCTTTCGGGCTTTCGGGTTTCAAAACTTCTCTCTCTGCCTCTTTTTTTTAAGGGTTACTTAGTTATTGTATATACAGTGTTGGCACCAGATCTTATTATAGATGGCTGTGAGCCACCGTGTGGTTGCTGGGAATCGAACTCAGGACCTCTAGAAGAACAGCCAGTGCTCTTAACCTCTGAGCCGACTCTCCTGCTCGTATCTTCTTACTGGCCTCCCTGTCTGGCTTCTACACTCTGCATTTTCCCCTAATGTAGGCTTTTTCTCATCCCTGGACCCCAATGCTTGAATTCTCTGGGCTCTTGCTGCTTTGTCAGAAGGGCAAGGACCACTGGGTGGCTATATTCACTTACAGGCTTCCCAGATCTCTGGGAGACTTTAGCTCTCCCCTTCATAAGACTTCTTGCTAACCCTAGAGTGAATTTCCTTATGTAACAGCCCTTTAAGCACACATGTCCATGCATGCGTGCGTGTGTGTCTGTGTGTGTGTGTGTGTGTGTGTGTGTGTGAGAGAGAGAGAGAGAGAGAGAGAGAGAGAGAGAGAGAGAGAGAGAGATTTCATTCTCCTCCTGCCCTTGCCCTTTCCTTCCCCTTTTCCTATGGTCATTGGACTGGCTAGTTTTGTGTGTCAGCCTGACACAAGTTTGAGAGGAATGATCCCCAGTTGAGGAAGTGCCACCTGAGATCCAGCTCTAAGGCGTTTTCTCAATTAGTGATCAGGGAGGGCCCAGGCCATGGATGGCCAGGGATGGAGGGTGCCATCCGTGGGCTGGTAGTCCTGGGCTCTATAAGAAACAGGTTGAGCAAGAAATTGAAGCAAGCCAGTAAGCAGTACCCCTTCATAGCATCTGCCTCCAGGTTCCTGCCCTGTTTGAGTTCCTGTCCTGATTTCCTTTAGCAATGAACAGCAAGTTCCTCCACAACTTACTTTCTGGCCAAGCAAAAGAAACTCTAAGACAGTCATGACTGAGACTTCACCCAGACTCAATCACCTAATATAACTTTTCTTTCTCCCTCTAGTCTCTCCATTATATATATCTTCCAGAATCTAGTTTTGAGTATCAATATTATAACAGTGGCTTAGCAACCAAGACAATGCCCCACACAGATCTACCCACCATCCAACTGATCTTCAGAATTCTTCATGAAGATTTGTCTTCCTGGGTGATTCCAGGTTGTGTCCACTTGACACAACCAGCCAATGTTTTCTGCCATTGCTTATGGTGCTATTTTGTTTGTGATATAACACATAATACTTACCTGAAGGTCAGAGTGTGGAGCTAAAGCCACTAGTTAGCCAAAGAGGCCAGGCAGTGGTAGCACACACCTTTGATCCCAGCACTTGGGAGGCAGAGACAGAAGGATCTCTGTGGGTTCAAGGCCACCCTGGCTACACATGTTTGATCTAGTCTAAAAGAGAAACAGAGCCAGGTGGTGGTGGTGGCTCACACTTTAATCCCAGTACTTGGAAGACGGAGACAGGAAGAATATGGCTGGGCAGAGAGAGGAATATCAGATGGGAGGAGACAGGAGCGCATGACATTCAGTCTGAGGATTCATAGAGATAGGACCTTGCCCCCTTGGTTCTGAGGATTTTGTAGAGGTAAGAACTAGTGGCTGGCTGTTCTGATTCTCAGATTTTTCAACTTTCAGCCCCTAATATCTGACTCTAGATTTTTGTTATTAAGACCAATTAGAAATTGGTTACAATTGCACCTCCTTCTCAGTCAGTATAAAAACAGTAGCATGCCTGAATTCCCAAAAGTGGTTGTTTTCTGAGAGAAGCAGTTGAGGACAGCACCATCTTTCTAGAGCGCCAGCATTTGAAAAAAATCTAAGATCTTTCCCATCACCTCTCAATTCCCATGTATTCATTTCCCAGGTATTGACTTCTAAGTAATGAGTTGATATGTCTGGTAACAAAAAGAAATTACATGGGTCATTATAAGGCACATAGGTACTCAGGAATAAGACAAAACAACTTTGCTATTATCTTAATTAGGATTTCTATTGCTGAAGAGAACACAATGACCACAGCAACTCTTATAAAGGTAACATTTAATTGAAGAGGCAGCTTACAGTTTCAGAGATTTAGTCCATTATCATCATGGTGGGGAGCATGGCAGTGTGCAGGTAGACATGGTACTGGAGAAGGAGCTGTTACATGTTGCTATTCAGGCAACAGGAAGTAGACTGAGATACTGGATAGTGTCTTGAGCATATATGAGCCCTCAAATCCTGCCCCCAAAATGACACATTTCCTCCAACACCCCCTACTCCAGCAAGGCCACACCTCCTAATAGTGCCACTCCCTTTGGTGGTCCAATTTCTTTCAAACTACCACAGCCATCAAAGATTTTATAACACACAGGAGACAAGATACAACAGCATTCGTAATAGTCCTTTATCTTTAATGTCCACAGGATCTGAGTACGCATCTCTTATTTCACTCATTTCTGTTGTTTTATTTTATTTAGTCTGCCTTGAGGTCTATCAATTGTATTTATATTTTAAGAGAAACAACCTTGACTTTGCTAATTTCCTCTACTGACTGCCTGTTTCCCATTAATATTTTATTTCTGCTCTCTCAAAGGTTACTTCTTTTGATCACTTGGGGTTTGATTTGTTCATTTTTATGAATGGGTATTAATTATTTATATTGGTGAGGCTCAAACTGATGCTTCTACACATCCCTATAGTCTGTACCAACCTCATTTTACATCCTCCAGTTCCCTGCACCCTTCCCAATCTCTCGCCATTGTTATACTATGTTTAGCTGACTTTTAAAACTTCAATACATGAAATACAGCATGAGGTACTTTAAAGTAAAAGTTAAATTAGTTAAAAGCTCTTTTAGTTTTCTTGAACTGACTCCTATACAACTTGTTGATAACCCTTTTTATCCCTTACAGCTTTCCTTATTCTTTTAAAAATGTAAGTAATTTCTCTATGATAGAAGATTATTTCAAACACCAAGAAATATGATCATCAATGAGAAAGGAGTATGTAAATGAGACACATACAAATGTTATGTTTTGGCCTCTACCATGTGCCAGGTGCTGGGCTTAGGAAAAAGGGACAAAGCCTACTCTTTTGTGTGCAACGTAATTGGAGCCTGACTCTGCAAAGCTCACACTGGTATAGCAAAAAGGCCCAAAATGCCTGTTTCTATATTTATTTTGTGTATGCATTTTATTTAACTGGCCTAACCTGCTGAACCATTTCAAAACAAATGTGAGACATCATGACACTTTATCCTTTAATCCTCCCTAAAGCCATTCATTCTCTGATAATTACAGCACCATTATTGCACCTAACAATTAGTGATAATTCTGTAATCCACTCTAAATACCCAGTTGTGCTTTTAGTTTCCCCTGGCTCCCCATCCTCAGATGCCTCATCCACTCCTCTCTGTTTTGGGCTCTGATCCCTGAAAGACTGGCTTTTACAGACTGCCTCAACCAGGATTCCAATCAAGGTCAACCAATGAGAGGTGCCCATGGACACCGAAGGCAATAAGGCACACTAGCAAGAATCAGGGGATTTGGGTGAAATTGGGGTGATTCTCCTCTTCCTCCCCACCCCAAATAGTGATATGGTATTGGCTGCATCTACCACTCTATCTCTTTCTTGTTAGGTAGCACCTGCTCAGTAACTCCTGCGGGCTCATCACTCTTTCTAGCTTGTTCCTTTAATTCTCAGAGGGGCTGGTGGTGGCTTCTCTGCCAAGTCATGGACTTGTCACCAACCTACCGCTTCTTTTCCTCCTGCCCATACCTCTCAACAGTCTCTTCAGTAAATGATTCAGGGCTGAGTTCATTGAAGTTTGACATCTGTTTCCTGAGAAGACCCTGCCTCGTATGTGAACAGTTCATACTTAAACAGTTGCGATCACCAATGTGTAGTTTTTAACATTTTTTTTAACCAACATCCAATCAAGGACCTTGTGTTGGATTTGTTTCTGCCTCTTTAGTGTCTTAATCAAGACTCCCCCTTCCTCTCTGACCAATAGCCTCTTTTTATGCCCGATCCAATTGTCTAACAGAACTGCACGTGCTGAGTGGGCCCAGGGTTTCCCTCAGAGTGTCACTTAGTTTGTTCTTCTCTTTGTGTCCACTTGAGCTTGAATCTAGTCAAACCTTTAGACACAACTTCCATTTTAACCCTGGTGACCAGATTGTGGGTCATTTCATACCATTCATAAAGTATCATTCCAGGAGTCACATTGTGCTAGTAATAACGGAATCATTGTCTAGTAACTTCAAATTAGCAAAAGGGAATAGCCATGTTTTCCCATTGTGACTGGAAAAGAAGCCCCACTGTGCTGTTTACAAGCAATCTATAGAGGTGGGTGCACTGATGGACACAAATCTCTGGTTCTCTGCGCTCTGCCTGGCTGTTGTAGCATCCGTTATCTATCCTGGCCTACTCTGTCGGTTTCCCTCCATCTGTTTTCTGTGTCTGTCATTGCATCCTCTCAGATTAGGTAGCATCCTTTTGTCTGTAAGTGCTTCATTTTAAAGACAGAAGATGTTTGTTTGTCCTGATTAGAATTGCTACAGGAAAGCAGGATAAAAACCTTGGCTCTCCCCGCACATTCAATTTCTCGCTCTGAGATCAGGTAATCATTACAATGCTAAAGCTCTCTATGCCGAATTTCATTGATGAGGTCTGATATTTTATGCAATTAAGCTTAATTGGCTATCGGGGAAATGAGTGCTACACCTTCTGAGATGCAGTGAATTCAGCATGGCCTGCCTCTTCTACTTTCAGTCATTACAGCAGCAGTGGCCTGGGCAACCCTAGTCGTCTGTCTAGTTCCAGCGCTAATAGAAATGGACCCTGGGTAGCGCAAAGTCTAGGAGGAAAAACCATTATCAGCAGCAGGTAATTAAACCACAATTAGATTGTGCATCTCCTAGGAGTGCTCCAAATGCACTCGAAGGCTACATCTCTGTGTGGTGGCTGTTAATGTCACAAATCTTTGATCATGAGATTCTGGGTGCTAAGCTCCACTGTTCTGCTGCTTTCTCAATATGTATCCTGAAATAAGCCATTCTGATCCCTTAAGTGCTTCTGTCTGGAAGAAATAATGGATTTTTAAAAGCTAAGTTGTTAGACTTCTGGATTCTGCTTGGGTTTTTATATGCAATCATTTTGGGGCGAGCCATCTGTTAGCCTTAAGTGCCCTTTTGGCTGTCTTGGTCGCTGGATGTTTCCCATCTCAGGTGTCTACTATAGGTAGCTACTGCCATTCGCCACGTGGAGACTATGCCCTGCGAGTCAAGCTGCCAAATCTCCTCCGTTTTGCCCTGGCTCTTCTCGGCAGTTATGTTTCAGTGGCTATTCCTCAATTGCAAACACTACCCCAGAGAGAAGCAACTGGGAAGAAAGGCAGCGAGTACAGCCATGCAGCAATTAACTAAATCATTCTCCAACAGGATCGCCCATAATTACCAGAAATTCCGAACATCCCCTCATCATTACAAACAAAGCCTCCCTCTACAGGTGATGAAACATTTATAGTCATTGAGAACACATACAATGACTCACAGAAGCCTCTAGGCTATAGGATGTACAAACAATTACACTATGGTCCGTCTGGTTATTGGAGTATTTGTTCTCAGAGCTGTTCCTTGTTTTCCTGTGTCTGCTCCTCCACGTTTGCAGGATCTGCCCCCTGCTAACCACAGTTCCTAGTGTGTTCATTTTCTATTGAGGTCTGGCAAATTATTACAGACTTAGTGGCTTAAAATAATACTCATTTATGATCTCATAGTTTAGAAGTCAGAGTTCAGTGTGCTGAGTCTGCCCAGGACCCCATGAAGCCCACGCCAAGCTTCAACTGGCATTCAGAAGGTACCGGGTAAGAATCCACTTCCTAATTCATTCAAATTAATGGCATAATTGAGTTCCTAATGATTAGAGGACTCAGGTCCCTTCCCTTGCTGGCCATCAGTGGGAGACTCAATAGCTGACAGGAGCAATTCCTGCAAGAAAAGCACAGCCCAGCTTGAGTGGAGGAGAGGCATCATAGGAGAAGCTAAGTATTTTAGGCCACTGGGTAACACCATGGTTGGTGATGAGTCCTTCCTTTTCTTGTACTAGACACTGAACCCAGAATACCGACCACACTAAACATGTAATCTGCCAACCCTGTGGCATGAGCTCTTCATTGCGACAGAATCTAAGCCACAGAATGGTAAACTGTGGCCTGTGGACCAAGAGTGGCAGGAATTTGGAACAGTCTGATATAAGCATTTCTCTGTTTTAAGATTTATTTTTATTATTTTAATTACTTACTTGCATGTGAGTATGTGTCTGCGTATATATGAGTACCATTGGAGGCTGGAGATGTTCTATCCCCGGGACATAAGAGATAAGGTAACTGAGAACTCTGTGCTGTGCCTGCCAGGAACCTGTCAGGCAATGGTGGCACACACCTCTAATCTAACTCGGTAGGCAGAGGCAGGTGGAGCTCTGTGAGTTCAAGACCAGCCTGGTCTACAGAACTTGTTCCAGGACAGCCAGGGCTGTTACAGAGAGAAATTCTGTATCAGAGGCGGGGAGGGGAGGAAGTAATATAATTTCTTAACTACTGAGACAGCTCTTTAGCCCCAAGCATTGACTTTTCTAATGGTCACATTTAAACGACTTACATGTGCCTTTGCAATATCATGTTTTGATGCTTAGGTAGCAGAAGCTAAAATATGTACTACCTGGTTCTCTCCAAGAAAAAACAGTGAAACTCTGAATTTGATGCAGAGCAACTTTGTGTCAGCTCAGTCAGATGAAAGGATTAGAAGGGAGGGCTGGAGGGGTGCTTGATGATGAAGCAGGGAAGAGATAGAAGACACCCAACAGAGAAAAAGTAAGCTGGGAAACTTGATAACAGGGCTATCCTAAAAGGTAGAATTGCCATTCAAAAGTCCCTGAAGCATAATATACTTTTTAAGTCTTTGTATAACTTATAATAATAAAAAACCCTCTTGTTTTAATTTACATATCATTTGGTTACTAATAAAGTTGGGTTTCTTTTCATATGCTAATTCGAAGAATTGCAAATGAGTGCTACAAATAAAATGAACAGATTTCTGAAACAGGAAGAAGCAAAAATAGTTAATATCCATAAAACTAGTTATCTACAAAACGGAAAGTATATTAAAAGTCTCAACCAAAAAAATGAACAAATGTTTACTTTTAAATTAATTATTAATATCCAAATCAAGACACACTTGAGGCATTACTTCTGAGTTCAAGACTTCGTGATTGGGCATTCTTATACATGTGAGAGTTCCCAGTGAGTGATACCAGTTTACTCATGGCTGGCTTGTTCGGACTGCATAGTTGTATCCTCAGGAAGACACGAAAAAGACACGTTTTTACAAAGGGAAAATGAAGTTTGTAAAACTAAGCTTTAAAACTTCAATATGGATATTTTACCCTCAGTCAAAAATGAAACCCTCCATGGTGGTTTGAATGAGAATGGCCCCTAGAGGCTTATGTGTTTGAATACTTGGTCCCCAGTTGGTAGAACTATCCAGAAAGGATTAGGAGGTGTGGCCCTTGGTGGAGGAGGTGTGTCACTGCAGGTGGGCTTTGAGGTTTCAAAAGCCTCTGCCATTCCCAGGTAGCCCTCTCTGTCTTGTGCTTGTGGATGGAGATGAACACTCTCAGCTGCCGCTCTGGTGCCTGCCTGCCTGCTGCCATGCTCCCTGCCACCATGGTTATGGATTCAAACCGAGCCTCTGAAGCCATAAACCCCAAATAAACTCTTTCTTCTAGAAGTTGCCTTGGTCATGGTGTCATAGCACAGCAGTAGAAATTAACTAAGACACTCTCTTTAATGATCCAATTAGCATCCTCTAGACTCCCCTCCTCCTCTAATAGATGCTCCTTTGCATCTCTGTCTTCTTCATTAGGACTTTGACAAAATGAGCTGAAAGTTTTAGTGCCTGAAAGCAAGAACAGTATCAGAACCTAAAGAGCTCCCATCAAAAGCACTCTGACCCTAAATTGAGAAGTTTCCTATTGGCAAGGTGAAGAAGATCTGTCAGAAAAGAAATCAGTACTTAACACAGAAAGACACACAGGACACCAAGAGTTCATAACCATACTCAGGACAATTCAGAGTCCCCACCCGAGCCACCCACCATGCCACTGTTTACTACCAAAATAGATAAAAAAGATCGAGGCTGTCTTATTTAGGGTTTTTTTTATGCTGTGAAGAGACTACATGATCATGGCAACTCTTATAAAGAAACATTTAATTGGAAGGGCTCGCTTACAGTTTCAGAGGTTCAATCCATTCTCATCATGGCGGGGAGCGTGCTGGCATGCAGGCAGATGTGGTGCTGGAGCTGAGAGCGCTGCATCTTACAGGCAACAGGAAGTCAACTGACTGTCACACTGAGTGAAGCTTGAGACAAGAGATCTCAAAGTCCGCCCCCACACTTCCTCCAACAAGACCACACCTACTCTAACAAGGCCACATCTTGGAATAGTGCTATTCCCTTTGGGAGTCATTTTCTTCCAAACAACCACAAAGGCTTTAACTTTTCTAAAAATAATTTTTAAAAAAAATCTATGTTTCAACTTAAACTTACTCAAAATCTAGACATCCTCAAAAGTTTCCATCCAACACATGCAAAATGACATCTTAGAAATTTAGGAAAGTCACCATTTGCTCTTCTCAATGCGGTAATAGACCTAGCAAATAGCAAATAGTTGAAAAATTGTAATATCTACCATTGTTACAAGGAGTTACTTCCCGATACACTTCAACATCACTAAATCTGATAAGCCTTATCATTGTACTTCATAATACAATGCTACAGGAATGGTGAAGTTCCAGCTATAAAGCATTCTTAGAAATAAAATTGATGCACTTAGACAAGCTTTCGGTGCTCACAACCAGTTTATAAGAAATGTTGAGAATAGAAAACTCCTTAAAATGCCACACATGAAGACAGCAGCCAAACTCTGAATGTGGGATTTTCTGGGAACAGTAAGGATAAATAATTGTATTTTAAAATGGGAGTGGGTACAGACTAAAAGATGCAGCAGCTCTAACAGCCAAATGCTGCGTTCAGTCCTTATGTGGGTCTTGATTTGAAAGACAAATGTAGGCATAAGAAGCATTTTGGGTGATGCTAAATTTTAACATGTAGTAGGTATTATAGGAAACCAGGAATCCTCTGTTAATTCTTTGGGGTACAATCATGACATTGTGGGGTGTGTGTGTTTGTGTAATAGTCCTTACCTGATATAAATGCTCTACTTAATTTCCCCTGGTCCTCTTTAGAAAACACATGGGTTTCAAAACAGGTTGGCCTAATCTAAACCAGCCTTTGTGCCCCTGGATAGGGTGACCCACACAAGTGACGGGCAAACCGGAAAATAAAGACTGAATTGCAAATTTGTGTTGTCAATACACAAATATCCATTCTGTGAATACAAAAAATACTTTCAGCCCCAGAGGATTCCACATTCAGTTTGGCTGCTTGCTTTTTATACGATGTTTTTAGTTCTTCTATTCCCAGCATTTCCTATAAACCAGTGCGAGCACTCAAAGCTCTAAGCTCATCAATTTTACTGGTCAGAATGGTTTCTAACAGGAATTACTATCCCTGTGGTATTGTATCTTCGTGGGCTGAGGTGATATCTGGATAGGCTCTCTTGTGCTTAGGGAAGTGCTTACAAATACATTCGTAATTCAGCACAAAATTACATCTATGCTCCTCATCGGAACTTTGGGAGCTCAGTCCGGTGCTCCAATGTGGGGCTCTGTCTCTATCTCCATCCATCGCCAGGTGAAGGTTAAGGCTCACAGTGAGCCCGTCCATGCTGTAGAGTTCACATTGATGAGGAGCGGATGGAGAGAGATCATGAGAAAGAAAGTCAGAACCATGAGGGATGCGTTCACCCACTGAGACGGCAGGACAGAACTAATGGGAGACCACCAAGTCCACTTGGAATGGGACTGATGGAACATGTGACCAAATCAGACTCTCTGAGGGTGGTTGATGGTGGAGGCTGACCGAGGAGCCAAGGACAATGGCGATGGGCTTGGTCTCTACGACATGGACGGGCTCTGTGTGAGCCTTGTCAGTTTGGTTGCTCACCTTCCTGGACCTGGGGGGAGTTGGGAGGACCTTGGACTCAACATAGTGTAGAGAACCCTGATGGCTGTTTGGCCTCAAGAGGGAGGGAGTGGGGGTGTGGGTGGAGGGGAGGGGAGGGAAGGGGGAGGAGGAGGGGAGGAGATGGCAATTTTTAATAAAAAATAAACTGGAAAAAAAATTACATCTATGCAACGAAGAAGCAATTGCTGAAACCATGAAGTCACTCACCAAATTTTCCACTGTATTAAACTATCTGGTGAAACAGCGAGTGTAGATGGAAATGCTTCAAGGATGTGAACTGTGCGTTCAGACCCTAGACCAGGTTTGTCTCATCAATGTTCTCTATTGACAGCAAGTGCCTAAGAGCCTGCAAGAAGCTAGAGCCCCTCTCTATCAGGCTTTTTCTTTTGGGTCTCAAAGCAGCTCCCAAATCACAACACAGAGACTTGTTATTAATTTTGAAGGCTCAGTTTAGTTTAGGCACATCTCTGGCTAGCTCTTTTAACTTAAATTAACCTGCTTCTCTTTACCTTTTGCCTCAAGGCTTTTTATCTTTTCTTACTTTCTGCCTGTCTCTATGTCTGACTGGCTGAAAATTGCCTAACTTCTGATCTCAGGCATGTTCCTCATTTTCTCCTCCTTCTTTTCTTGTTCCTTGTTTTTTTCTTTTTTTGAATCTAGATTTCTCCTATTTATTCTCTGCCTACTACCATCCCTGTCTATCCTTTCTCCTGCCTACCTATTGGCCATTCAGCTCTTTATTAAATCAATCAGGTACCTTAGGCAGGCAAGGTGAAACAGATGTAACACATCGTTACATAATTAACACACATCCTTTCCTCATTGAACAAATACAGCATAAACAAATATAACACATCTTTACATAGTTAAAGTATTCCACAACACCACTCCCCTCGTGTAAGGCTGTAAAAGGCCAGCTGTCAAGCTATTGGAGATTCAGCTATGCTAATCTTTCCTTTTGCTTTTGGGTACTTTATTTCCCAATTGCAAATTTTAGAACACCAGCTCTACTTCTTCCATAAACCCTATGAAGTTCACAATATTTTCAATTCCAAGATTTGTTGTTGTTAAATTTTTTAGAAATGTGTATGTCATAGTAAAATTACCTGTGTGTGAAAATCAAGTTGGTTACAACTTGATTACTAAAAACTTACAAGTAGCTTACTAAAAACTCAATTTTAGAACTAACTACTAAAATTCCAGTTGAGCTGGGGAAAGATCTCAGTTGGTAGACTGTCTGCAATACTAGCATGAAAATCTAAGTTTGGATTCACCAGAATCCACACATTAAAAAAACTGATGTGTGGCCTGCACCTATAACCCCAGCAGTGGGGGTGATGCTAATGGAGATTGGGGGATCCCTGAAACTCATTGGCCAGTCGGTCTAGCTGAACCAATGAGCTTCAAGATCAGTGAAAGACCCTGCCTTTCAAGAATAAAGGTGAAGAACAATTGAGGAAAGACATTTAACATTCACCTGTGGCCTCCACAAGCAGACATACACAAACACACACACACACACACACACACACACACACACAGAGAGAGAGAGAGAGAGAGTTCATATACCACATACACACAAACACAGCACACACTATCAATAATAAATTAATGAATTAATTCTCTGCAGTGTCTTCTTTTTAAATTTTGACAAACAGGACCACCACCTGTCTTAAGGATTTCTAAATCTGTGTACATAAAACACTCAATATGCTATCTAACATGTGGGAGGGGCTGAAAACAGTAGCTATTATTATACATAGACAAGCTTCTGTTGTCTGCCTGTTACTGTTGAGCCAGACAATCACAGAGAAACCAGGCCAACCAGTCTGCAGGTATTTTGACACTAATACTCAGGGGTTCTCCTACCCTCATTTCTGTACTGCCAAGCCTCAGAGACACAAGTCTCTCTTTGTTTCCTCCTATTTCCTGTATGCTGAAGCCAAAGTGAGCAGCTACACCCCAAGCCATGAGTCTGATTGTTTCAGATGACTCAAAAAACGGTGAGACCCTTGCAGCAGCAAAGTCAGCTGTGATCTAGTAAACCCCAACAAGGTCCTGTGAGACTTGCTGTGGCTTTTCCAGGCACCCTACTGCTGATAGGTGATAGACCGTGACCTGAAAGCTCTTCTCAGAGGGATTTATAACTTTAGAGCCTCGTTTAAGGCCCCTATTATCACTCACATCACCCCAGAGACCCCTCATTGATTCTGTGTAACTAGAGACTGCATTTTTGTTCCTGGCCACCCAGACGAGGATAATCACACAGAAACTATATTAATTACAGCATTGTTTGGCCAGTTGCTTAGGTATATTTATAGCTAGCTCTTACATCTTAAATTAGCCCATTTCTATTATTTTATATTTTACCAAGAGACTTGTGATTTGTTACCTCTTGCTTCTTGAGCAGCTACACAACATCTGCCTGACTTTGCCTTTCTTCTGCCTCTATCTCTGCTTGGATTTCCTGCATTTCTATATTCTGCCCTGCTTCTTTATTAACCAGTAGTAATAAAACATATTCACAGCCTACAGAGGGGAATCCCACATCAATTCTGGCTTCAAAAGTTTGGTCAAAGGAAATCTTGCAAAGAATTCCATCCACAGCAGAGTCTTTATTTGGGGGAAATACGGATGAAAAGGAACTTGAGCAAAGACTATAAAAACCAGTTGGTCTGTGTTCAACATGGCTGTCCCATGTACATTTTTAGTAGAACTCGAGGGGAGTTGGAAAGCAGAGCTCTAGCCTCACAAGAGCTCTCCCGAGCATTGCTGACTTAACGGAAAGACAGACAGTCTACAAAAGCCTACAAATATTTTCTTCAATAGGAATTTACATAAGCTGGGTGTGTTCAGCAGGTTGAGGCCAGAAGAAGCATTTTTAAGATCATAAAAGGAGAAATTTTCATAGGCTACCTGGATACAAAGTTCTCCAACCATGGAGGCCCCAGCAGGAGTTTGCCTCAGCTCATGGCTGAAGGTGCTACTATTGCTAGCTGGGCAAATGATCAATGAAGGGCACCTTTCTGAATTGTTGAAACCTTAAAGAATCTTAAAGAGACACGTTAACATTAATGTTACATATATCTGGGTATACATAAGCTTTCAAAACACAGGGTGTGTGTAGAGGGAGAAATTTCTGTTGGTCCTTGAGAAGGCTCTGAAGAATGTCATTATCTCAGACAGACCTGAAAATTTCCCAGGTTTTCCTAGAATTTGGGAGACTCTCTTTGTATTTGCTAGATGATCCTGGAGAAATTAGGGTTCCTTCTTGAGGCTGTTAGTTTCACTAATAAAAAAATTTAAAAATAGGTTCAAACAGAAGGCTGATGACAGTTTTATTCGAATTTAAAGGAAGAACACTCCAGGGTAGGAAAGCTGTGAGAAGGCTGCCCGGGAGTGGGGGAGGGGGAGAGGCAGGAGAGGGAGGACTGGAGGGGGTAGGAGGAGAATAGGGGAGGGGAAAAAGGAGGGGAGGAGAGAAGAGAAGGGGGAGAGAAGTGGGGAGGAGAGGAGGGGTAGGGAGAGGGAGAGGAGAGGCAGGGAAGTGGGGAGGAGAAGAGGGGAAGAGGTGGGGACAGAAGGGGTGGGGAGAAGAGAAGGGAAGCAGAGGAGAGGGGAAGAGAGGGGAGGAAAGGGCCATTTCATTGTGTTACCAGTATAAAGATCACAACATGGCAGCAGGTAGCCACATAGTATGGAAGTGGGTTTAGAGAAAAGTAAGGAAGTCAAAGGGAAACACATACATAAATTCTGGTTCTCATCTAAATGAAAGAGATGGGGGAAAAGAAAAAGATAATGCCAGTCCTGACTCAGAGAGGTAGACAGAACCAACCCAACTCACGGTAGCTTGTAAAGATTGGGCTATTAGATGTGAATTCTGGGAAATAAAAGTACAGCATTTATTTACAGGAAATGTTATTCCACCTATTTTCTTAACATGGCTTAAGGAGAAACTGTAATTCCAGAGATGATCCTTTATTGGCATGGCCTGACTGGAATATTAGGTCTCCATTCAGGCCAGAGATTCTATTCTCTTGACCAGAAGCCCTTTTTCCTTAATGGGCCTTTATTGCCAAGCTAACACTGGCTCCAGGTTTGTCTGAGTCCCTACACAAAACTATTGAACTTTGGTATCTTCCATTTTCACAGGGAAGGAGGCCTAGGATTTCTCCATGATATCCAGGGACGTCTGTCTCAGATCTCTCCTTGGCTAAGGATCTGACTAGCCCTCTTGCTGTGTACACTTTCTCTCCTGGCTCCAGGTATCCCCAGACTGCATCCCACATCAGACTGGGTACCACATCTCACTGAAGGTTCTGTTCAGGGCAGTGACACGATTTGAGCAGAGGAAAAGGAGAAATGAACAGTGGCTTCTGCAAGCCAGGGAAAGAAACAAAGGGAGGTGAGATACTTGAGTAGGAATGCAGCCCACACCTGCCGCATTATATGCTGATATGACTGTCGCACATTTTCAAACTTTGCAAAGATGTAGAGGTTCTTTCAAAAGATCTTGAAAGGATTCCGTTTTGGAGAAGTTGGGCCCTCTGGGAAATTTGTTAACCACAAAAGCATCAACCTGGCCAGTCTTTTGTGGTATCTAGATTTTAGTCAACTTGCCTAGTCTGTTCATATTTTTTTCAGGCAAAGGTAGCCATGTACCGCTAAGGGATGGGGCAGGAGCTGTATGTGTGCTGTGTGAGCAGAACTCCTACCGCCTGCAGAGCTTTCTTCCCAGACAGTGTAGCATGCCCAAAGAATGTTCTAACCAACAAGACAGATCTCCAATTGTTTCCTACAACGTGCTTCCAGACCTGAGTTCTCAGTGTCTTGCTCACAAGCTAGAGAACAAGCTCTTACATGTTCTAGAAAGGAAAGCTCTGGAAGCTTAGGAGAAAAAAGATGTTGGTTTAGAATTTAATTCTCAATAGAATCAGATTGTGGAACATGTAACCAATTGACCAATTGGAGGTGAGAGGCCACTCCTTCACCCAGTGACCGAGAGGATGATCAGTTATGACCACTGATATCCTCATGATGAGCATGCACTGTTAGGGGGAGAGTGGAGACGCTGTTTAAAATCTCTTTGGCTTTCACCACCATTCAGAACAAGAGTAAGAGGCAAAACAATGTCAAGAAGGACACAAGAGATTTGAGAAAAAGAACAGATAAATAGAAGTTACACATGACACTTGCTATTCTGAAGTTCTGGAGCTATCCTGGGTGTCTTCAAAATAATTTCACACACACACACACACACACACACACACACACACACACACACGCCTTAAAAGAATTACCACCAATCTTCTAGGATCTAAATAAATTAATAATAAACAGAGTAAAAAATTTTGCCTCAAAATTTGGGTAAAGTTTAAGAATATTCACATCCCAAAGCCAGCCCAAATTAAGTTTTATATGATGCTTAACTGGGATTGTTTCTAAGTTAGCAAGAAAGTTTTATGTGCCTACATAAAGTGATCTGAAATAGAGGAAGTCATTATGACCTTACTATTTGGAAAGTTTCTGGACTTTAGTAATACTTATAGCAGAAAGGGAATCCTAACGGGAAATGAAAGGCTCCCTCGAGGATATGTTCCAATAACACTGGCATCAGCTATTATTTACCCAAGCGAGTTTATATGGTGTGCAGTATAAGTTTTCTAAATGTATTTGAAGTGGTTGCATTAAAAACTTACTCCTGAATTTAAGAGCTTAAAACAACCATTACCTTACATAGTCTTTAGGGTCAAGAATCTGAGCAGCCCTGCCATTTAAATGATGTCCCGTTACACACCTGATTCCTCAGACATGGTTTCTTCTGTCCTGTGCTTATCATTTTCTCATTGCTGACAGATCAACCTAAGAAAGAAATGACTTACTTTGATTCATCTTGGTGGGGAGGTTGGTGTGAGGCAGCTGGTCACACTTCAAGAGTCAGAGAGCAGTGGATGATGATGCTCACCTCAACCTCCCCTTTTTGTCTAGTCTAGAACTTTAGCCCATGGAACGGTCCCACCCAGATTTAGGCTATGTATTCCTTCTTCCATAAACATCCTCTAGAAACTCCTTCACAGATGTGTCCTCAGGTTTGTCACTAGGGGACTCTAGGTGCCGTTACATAGACAAGCCAAGTGAAGCATCACAGAATAGTTGCCATCAATTAAAAAACAAAAAAACAAAAAACAAAAAAACCCAGCAACAACAAAACTGGAAAAAGAAACAAACACACACCTACCATACAATGTCAGATCAGGAACAGGATTAAACATTCCATGTTTTAGTATCCTAAAGGAGATAAATGGAAGACACAGGTGTAACGGCGGTCGGAGGAATTTGGAAATAACCAAAAATAGTACTTTTAGAATAAATCAGTTTTAATAAAAGGAGAAAGAGGGACACACTTACAAAGCCAAGGCTCCAGCGAAGCAGAGAGTCAAGCGGGGGGGGGGGGGGGGACAGGGCATCTACCCCCAACCCGGTTCTTTTTAAAGGTACCTCTCTCCCCTGGGGCAGCCACGCCCCTGAATGCAGGGATTGGGCCAGCTGCCCCAACATACAGGCATGTTTGCTGAGCAGCTCTCAGATCCAGCCAAGATATGCTGAATGACCTTGAGATTCTGTCCTGGTCTGGAATTATCCCATACCTCTTGACAATACTTCCTGAGCTACCCTTCCTTTTTCTTGAAATTTCATATATAGACTTATGATATGGTATTCCCCTCTGTATGCTATGAATATGTTTTATTACAATTTGGTTAATAATGAACCTGCTTTGGGCCTATTCCAGTGCAGAATAGAGCAAGGTGGGAATTTCAAGCAGAGATAGAGGAGAAGAGAAGGTAGAGTCAGTGTGATAACACGTAGCTGTCTAAGAAGATAGTCGCCCAAGAACCTTACCGGTAAACCATGAGCCTCATGGTAAAATAAAATAATAGAAATGGGTTAATTTAAGATATAAGAGCTAACTAGAGATACACTTAATCTATTGGCCGAACAATATTGTGATTAATATAGTTTCTGTGTGATTATTTCAGGTCTGGGCAGCCGAGAATGAATGAGCAGTCTCTGTCTACAGACATGAATATTTTTTCTCAGCTTTTGGTACAATAGGGACAGGGTGGGTACAAAGGCCCCTTGACTTTCTCTATCTCTTTGAGTTTTTATTAGAAATATATTTGCTGATTTTTAATTTTTTTAATTTAAAACATTTTTTAAAAAACTTTCATGAATTGCCTGTGAGTTTTATCCGGTGGATTCCATTGGACAAAAGTCACACAAAGGTGTCTACAAAATATTTAATCCATTTTTCATTTTGTGTAGGCCAATGATTTTGTGTAGGCCAATGTTCCTAGACACCCTATTTTGAGAGGATCTATGAAGCATAGCCTCAAAAACTTCAAAGGACTCCTTAGTTTGAATGGTGATTCTCCGGCAAAGATTCATATATTAAAGGCTTAGTCCCCAGAGGGGTGGGGTGGTGATATTAGGAAGGAGTGAAACTTTATGAAGCAGGCACTAGCAAGAGATCTTTAGCTCATTGGAGGTGTTCTTATTTTCATTCTCTGGACATCCAATCCGCTGTCTGCTCCTCGCACACTCCCCCCATAGCCATCCACCATCAAATGAGGCAGTCAGTGAACTTTGCTGAGCCTGCCCTCCCTGCCCTACTGGGAACTGGAGCCTTCAAAACCATAAGCTAAATATATATATATATATATATTTCTTTTTCTAAGTTAGCTGCCTTGACTATTTCTCTGTAGTGGCACAAAGCTGACTGGTACAATAGTCTTTTGTGTGACTAATATGGTACTCCTTAGGCATGGCTTTTGACGATTTTGAGATCATAGCAAAGAATTTATAGTTTCAGCTTCAACTTTGGGCCATGTTGCCATGACAGTGCCCTGGAATTGACCCTTGCTTTTAAGGAATTTCTCAATTTTTAAAATTGTTCACTCATTCTAGAGACTGAGACTCAACTCCTAGCTCCTCTCTAATGAACAGTTCTCTCCGCTTCTGTCTCTCCTCTTACATCTTATAAAGGGCTAAGGGGAGCCAGATGGTTCCTTCAACAAGCTGTCTTGAAATTTCCTTAGCTGGATCATCCAGTTCTTTATTTACACGTTCAGCTTTGCACATCATTACACACAGCACGGTTGTGAAGATCTCTGGCTCTGCCTCATAGGATCCAAAGACCCATTTTCAACACAGTTTTTCTCACTTTATTTTAAACCTCAACCAGAACATGACTATGGTCCTGAAATTCTTTCCAGTTGCCTCCTCCTTTGCCTAGTTCCAAATCCATGCCTATATTTTAGATATTCAATGAGTCTATTGCAATATTATAAATCACCCCAAAATCTGGTATAGTAAAATAATAAACACGTATTCTCTCACACAATTCCAGGAATCCAGGAAGAGCATAGTTGAAATTTTGGGGCTTAGAGTCTCTTATGAAGCTTCAGTCAATTGTAAGCCTGGGCTGAGTGGGCCTGACGGTTCCATCACTAGTCTTACTCCTAGGGCTGTGGGCAAAATGATTGTCCTATAGGAATGCACAATGCACAGCAATGAGAGAGAGAGAGAGAGAGAGAGAGAGAGAGAGAGAGAGAGAGAGAGAGAGAGAGAGAAGCATCTTTACAATCTGATCTCAGAAGTTGCATAGTGTTACATCGACAATATTGTGTCAGTCATACAGATGAACTCATAAATAGGGAGGGTATGAATACCTGACGTGGAGATTATTAGGAGGTAATTTGGGAGGCTATCACAGCATAAAATCTCTCCCTTCCCAGAGCCCATTGAAAAGCAGCTGCAATGCAAAAATGAAGCAAAGAAGTAAAAATCTTAACTTTTTTATTATTGGAAAAGCTAATTAGAGGAGGCTTAGCTGTAGACACAAAGAGCATCAATTCGGGACCCCAGAATTAGAATTAGCCAGCTAAATAACAAAGTACAAGACAATTATTTTTTGGCCTCCTCCAGAGTTTATCACGTAGACAGCAAAGCATAAAGTAGCTTTGGTGTGACTAGGAGGAATCTACAGGAGTAGTGGCAAGTCAGAATGAGCACTGAGAAAGGGCGATGGTCTACCTCTTTCCCTCTTTCATACCAACAGGAGAAAAATCCTACTATAATTCTGTTTTCCAGCAGGTCACATGATGTGGGAGAGTCTTCTGTTTGAGTTGATTTCATTGGCTAATAAAGAAACTGCCTGGCCCATCTGATAGACCGCCCCTTAGGTGGGTGGAGTAGACAGAACAGGAAGGAGGAAGTGAGGTAGATGGCTCAGTCAGATGCCACGCCTCTCCTAAGTTAGTCAGACCACGGTGCCTCTCCTCAGGGAGACAGACGCAATGAAGCTCCAGCCCAAGATGGACGTAAGCTAGAAACTTCCCAGTAAGGCACCACTTCGTGGTGTTACACAGATTATTAGATATGGGTTAGTCAAGACGTAAGGGGCTGGAATTAATGGGCCAGGCAGTGTTTAAAGGAATACAATTTGTGTGATGTTATTTTGGGTTTTAAGCTAGCCGGTGGCCGAAAGCAGGGCGGCGGGAAGCCGCCCGCAGCTCCACACTACAGTCACAGAAGGTGTAACTTGGTTCTCAAAGTTGACTATGTTCATCGCTAGGCCCCATCCCTCAGGGGTTTGCCTTCCTTTACAGGCTCCAAGGAAATGTTGATGTAGCTAGCCGGACAACACTAGTTTGGTATTAGCCAGACACCTACAGTGCATGGGTGTCTTAAGTGTCTGCCATGACTTACTTACAATCCCATTAGTCTTTGTAACAATGTAAGGGCGGCTTCATAGACCCTCTTGCTGCAATTAGGCCAAGTTTCCACCCTCCTTGCCACGCACAACCCGTTTTCCAACCAGGTCTGGCTTCAAAGTCTGAGCTCTTTCCTCTGCAGCAGGTTGTCATCAGTCACGAAGAAGGGAGTATTAGTAAGAGCCTGAGACTAAACAGTAATTTCCTAGAACCGTATTTCCTCCACTTCTGATCTTCTTACCCTGTGGTCACCAGCACCACCTGTTCCACTTCACTTTACAAAGCAAATTGTAGGGTTGGGGAAGCAGGGAAGCAGTTCAGCTGGTGAAGGTGCTGCAGTGTAAGCCCAAGACCCGAGTTTGATCTCCAGTACGGAAACAGAGATGGGCAGAGAGAGCCCTAGAGCTTGCTGGCCAGCCAGCCTACTCGAACTGGGGAGCCCAAGACCCCAAAGAGAGATCCTGTCTCAAAATTAGCCCTAAGGAACGATACCTGAGGATGATCTCTGGCCTCTACAAGTATGAGCACACATGTGTGCACACATACATATACATACACGTGCTCACACACACACACACACAGTATATTCTGCACATACATATATGGATCTCACACCCATATATGTCCGAGGTAGATGAATGTGTTTATCTTTCTATGAGAAAGATGAAGATGTACAGTGAGCTAGGACCCTAATCATTTGATTGAAAAAGAAGCTAGAAATGCCCGCCACACCAGGTATCTGGCTGTTCCCTCTGTGCCACTCTTTGCTTCTCTCTTTTTGCTCCATCAACAGCCTGCTTTGCCGACTGACACTACTGTGTATTTCCTCCCCAGTAGTGAGCAGAGACCAGAAGACTCTTCAGTTCCCTTCCAGAGACTCAGCTCAGACTGACCCCACTCCTCCACGAAGGGAGCCCTCCAGGGGCACTGCCCTAAAGAAGCGTTTCCTTTCAGTCCTCTGCAACTCCTGTCTCTGTCCCTTCAGACATAGGGCCTGCACCAGCCCTCAGAGTTCTGCACAATCCATGTTGTTCCTCACTCCTCGCTCACACTTCTGTGAAAAATGCTCCCCTCCTGCATGTGCTCACTGGAATCGCTATTTCCTCAAGACCCCCACTCCCCCAGCACGTAAACATTCCTCAAGAACACCCCCCGCCAACCCTTGGCCCGTGAGCATCTCTCTGAGTACAGTTAAGAGTTTCACTTTCTCCAATCAACCCCAGTGACTTAGTTTAAGGTTCCTGCCTTCTTCCTGGAACCAGGTAAGTCCATGGCCTTCCTGCTGCTGTCCAGACAGCCAGCCCTCCACCGGCACTCTTGGTTTAAAGGTGCAAAACACCCGCTTCTGGCCCCATATGTTTACTTTGTAGGTCCGTCACATGGCGGGAGAGCTTGGAAGGCGCTGCTGGCAGAATTCCTGTCATCAAAATTCCTGTTGTGTTTTAGAACCCCACAATTTTCTCTCTGACACCAGCCATTTATTCTAGCGACAGGTAAACCATCCCTGAAAGGAAAACAGAGATAAAATTGTCAGTCAAGAGTTTTGTGCTGAATGAGTTTCAGCTGTTTCCTATTTTGGCAGCCAGCTGCAAGCCAGGTTTGACAAAAGGAAAAGAGACATCTCCCTAGATTCACAAACAATGGTGCTCAAGGTGCGTGGAGAGGGTGGTTCTGTCTTCTGGAAGGCATCTTGGAAACTGGGGGAGGAGAGGTGGATCTTGAACTGTAGATCAGGGGCATGGGATGCTTGTCAGCCTGCCATGAAAGAGATAGTCCCCAACAACAGAGAACAGCCCCACAGGAACATAAATGTTTCAAGAATATTCATGTTGCTGAGAAACCTGTTTATAATTATCTAGGCAGAGGGGAGGCAGGCTAGGGAGTGGTGAGCTTGTGTGTGTGTAGAACGCTAACATTCACTGAAATCCCCATGAAATTCAATTGCCACATAAATTACTGCAATTGTAGCATGTGCCCTGTTGTTTTGTTTAAATTTTACTGATTTGTGGAAACACTGTTCTCAGTGTACATGAGCAGATGTAGCATTTAAGGCAATTCTATAACAGTTTTAAGTGCCCGACAGTCAACTATATTATATGTCAGTCTCAAGATGCTGTATTCTCTTGTGATGGTGGTGGTGGCTTTTACAACAGTGTCTCATGTAGCCTAGGGTGGCCTCCAACTCACTATCTAGCAGAGGCTGGCCTTAAACTCATATTTCCACTCCAAGTGCTGAGATTACAGGCATGTACCATCACAGTTAACCTGTGAAATTGCATTCTACTGTACATAGTGAAAGCTATAAAGAAAATATTTCTATATATAGTATTAAAAACCAACAACACAGTAATAAATGTATATATGTGTATATATACATACACACATATATAATATATATACGCAAATAAGACATTAGAAATACTTCTTTTCAGAGCCTGGAAAGATGATTCATTTGCCAAAGTGATTGCCATACAAGTATAAGAGCTGAGTTTGGATATCCAGGACCCATGTAAGAATCTGGGAACAGTGGGCCAAACCTATAATCCCAGCACTGGGGAGGCAGTCAGGAGCATCCCTGAAGCTCCCTAACTAGCCAGTTTAGTCAATCAGTGAGATGCCGGTTTAGTGAAGGGTCCTGTCTCAAAGAAGATAAAGAAAGAAAAGTGGAGACTAAGGAAGATGATTGACATCAGCTTCCAGCCTCCACACCTCTCACAACTCCCCACATCTATGTGCACCCACATAGGATATTATTCTAAGATGTGTTACATTTGTTAATTCCGTGGAACATTTGTTTAGTGATGCAAAGGTGTGTTGCATTCTTTTATGTTGCGTTTGCTTAATTCTCTGAAGCTGTGTTACTTTGCCTGTCTAAAACACCTGATTGGTCTAATCAAGAGCTGAACAGCCAATAGCAAGGCAGGAGAAAGGATAGGCGAGGCTGGTAGACAGAGAGAATAAATAGAAGGAGAAGTCTGGGAAGAGGAGATCAAGGAGCAAGAAAAGGAGAGGAGGACCTTAGAGAAGGTAAAAGCCCAGAGGCAAAAGGTAGACAGGATAATTTAAGTAAAGTTGATAAGAAAAAGCCAAGCTAAGGCCAGGCATTCATAAGAACGAGCAAGCCTCCGTGTGATTCATTTGGGATCTGGGTGGAGGCCCCCTAAAAGAGTAAAGCAACCACCTACACATGACCTTATACACACACACACATACATACATACAAATTTCTTTTCAGAATAGTCCAAGGTATATGACAAAGTACTTACTTGGATTAAAGGTGCAAAATGCCTGCTTCTGGTCCCATATGTTTACTGTGTAGGTCCATCACATGGCGGGAGAATCTGGAAGGCGCTGCTGGCAGAATTCCTGTCATCAAAATTCCTGCTGTGTTTTAGAGCCCAGAAGCTTATGCCTCATACCAGCCATTTATTCTAACAGCTTTAGCAGTAATAGAAGCCTAATGGGCCTGTGCTCCACTCTACCCCTTTCCCGGACTCTGTCTTCCTATGTCCTAGCTCTCAACATTTCCCCTGCTCCTCCCATTCCTACCCTTCCCCGGCTTTCATCCAGTGACATCCACTGAGCCACGGTGACAACTGCCTGCTTGTTACTCCTGTGGACCCTTGGAGCTTGTCCATCCTTCCTCACATACCTGACCCACGGTAGCTTGTCAGTGCTTTGTTGCTGGGCAACAGTGACTCACTGCCCACTCTTCCAATGAAGAGCCAAGGAGACAGATTCATTTTCCATACAGTCTGGTCCGTTTTTCTGTTGCTGTAATCAGTACCACTGACTGGGTAAGTTATTTTTTTAAAAAAGGTTTATTTTGGCTCCTATTTCATGTCCAGTCTTGAGGGAAAGTGCTTGGTGATAACATTCCTTTAATTTTCTTTAGGATTTATTTATTTATTACTCATGGGCTGGGTGCATCACAGGACATGTGTGGAGATCAGTGGACAATCTGTGGAAATCAATCCTCCCCTTCTATTGTATGGATTCTGGGCTTTGAACTCAGTAACAGGCTTGGCAGCAAGCTCCTCTCCCTACTGAGCCATCTCACTGGCCCTGGTGATGACTGACATTTTTACTGGCTAAGATCTATAACAGTGTGAAAGACTTAGTTATATGGGCTTTTATAGAAGACTTACTACCAAGATAACGTATTAACTTGTAGAGTCCCCAATTCACTGACTGTATGAATAGATTAGTCCATTCATGGGGGCAGAAACTTAGTCACTTCTTTTTTATTCATGTGTTTATTTGTTTATTTTTAATTATATACACATATGTGGGGGTGCACATAATTATGTTCATGGGGGCCAGAGAGGGTGCTGGATACCCTGGAGCCAGAATTGTAGGTAATTGTGAGAAAGCTGATGTGGATGCTAGGAACCAAACTCTGGTCCTCTGAAAGACCAGTACATCCTCTTTACCACTGAACTGTCTCTCCAGCCCCCACAAGTACCTCTTCAAAGCCCCATTTGGTCCCTCCTTTTAATATATCATGATGGGAACTAGATTTCAATCTGAGTTTCAGAGGTGGCAAACCATATTCAAACCACACAGAGCCTGCCTGTTCCCCATTGAGCATCATTTGATGGAAGTTCCATGCTTTTTCTACCTTCTTCTTGAGCCTGAAACCTTCTCTGCCTTATTTATCAACTTGACCTCCAGTGAGTTTGGACCTGGCGTTTATGCAATTCTATATCACTTATTTGACTAACCTGTTTGGTGTAGAGGTTCTTAAATTTTAGCACTCAGGGCCTGCCCTCGAGAGTTTCTAGTTTAGGAGGTTTGAGGTAGAGCTGAAGAATTCTAATGTCACCAATTTCCCAAGAGCTGATGGTCTGGAGACAATAGTTGCTGAAACCTTGGCTGACTAGGAACACATTTCAGTGACCCTGACTCCAGGAACTTGTCTTCAAAGATCCCTCTCTGAGCACGAATTTTAAAACTCTAGTCTCAAGCCAGGAGTGGTGGTGCACACCTTTAGTCTCAGCACTCAGGACTCGGGAGGCAGAGGCAGGTGGATGTCTGAGTTCGAGGCCACCTTGGTCTACAGGGTGAGGGACATCCAGGGTTACACAGAGGAACCCTGTGTATTTATTAGCCAGGGTTCTCTAGAATCACAGAACTTATGGAATGACTCTCTCTCTCTCTCTCGATGGTTAAGATAGAATAAGATATAATTACTCTGAGAAGAGAGGGAGAGAGAGAGAGAGAGAGAGAGAGAGAGAGAGAGAGAGAGAGAGAGAGAATTTATTTTACAAAGGCTAGCTGTGACTGGAATGTCCAGGAATCTAGAGTTGCTCAGTCCCACGTGGCTGGGTGTCTCAGCTGGTCTTCTGTATATGCTGGAATCCCGAAGAAGCAGCTCCAATGCCAGTGATGAAATGGATGTGCTGACAAGACAAGGGTAAGCAGATGAAGGATGAACCCTTCCTTCTTCCATGTCCTTATATAGACATCCACAGAAGCTATGGCCCAGATTAAAGGTGTGCTTTCCTGCCTCAAGATTATTATTAAAGGCATGTATCATCTAGCCTCAAGATCCAGATCACAAGTGTGCCCTCCATTTCTGGATTGTAGTTTATTCCAGATATAGTCAAGTTGACAACCAAGACTAGTCCACACCCTGTCTAGAAAAACAAAAACAAAAAAGCAAAACAGCGAAACAAATTGGTCTCTGTCATAAAATTTGCAGCTATCAAGACTTAGATAGGATCAGCAGTACCAATGATTTCCTGGACACATCCCTAACTCTTCATTGCAAATGTAGTCCTGTTCTTTGAGTTTGATTCTTTCCACAATAGCCGAGTTGAGGCCTAGTAAGCTCTCTAGACCCCAGAGGCCACTCATTGTTGTGTCGGTCTGTGAACAGAGATGCCACCTCACCTTGACCTCTGACTAAAAGGGATGTCTAAATTCTTAGACAACTTAATGAGACTTAGTCTTAAAGTAAATAGTAAAGCAAGGGCTGCAGATACAACTCGGTAGCAAGAAAACTTGCCTGGCATGCCTGATGAGGTCCTGGATTCCATCTTCAGTGGAAATAGTTACAAGCCCAACTCTGAAAACTCTTTAGGCATCTACTTCCCAAAACATTTATTATTTAGCTTACATATACTGCCTAAGAGCAACCAAGTTTTTGAAAATTTGCATCTTTTAAAATTTATATTTATTTGTATCTGTTGTGCATGGGAGCAAGAGCGAGTCTTCACAGGCATGTGAGAGACATATATGCACATGACGTGTGAGTCCATTCTCTCATTCCACCATGTAGGTTCCTGCTGTAGGATAATGCTCTTGTACACTAGAAATATTTGTCACTCATTAATAAAATGCTGATTGGCTAGAAACCAGGCAGGGAGTCTAGGCAGAGCGACCAGACGAAGAGAGTTCTGGGAAGAAGAAAGGCAGAGTCAGACACCAGCCAGATGCAGAGGAAGCAAGATGAGAATGCCTTACTTAGAAAAGGTACCAAGCCACGTGGCTAAACATAGACAAGAATTATGGGTTAATTTAAGTTGTAAGAGCTAGCTAATAATAAGCCTGAGCTAATAGGCCAAACAGTTTATAATTAATATAAGCCTCTGTGTGTTTCTTTGGGACTGAATGGCTGCGGGACAGAAACTTCTGTCTACAGGTCCGGGTATAAGCTCAGATAGGAAGGTTTGCTAGCAAGTGCCTCCATCTTCTTCCCACTGAGATGTCTTGCCAATCCTTGAAATATAATTTTTAATCAGTCCACCTTTTCTGTCTCCCTCCGTTCTTTCTTCCATCCTTTCCTTCTCTCCTCTCTTCCTTCCATGAGGACTGAATCTAGGGCCTCACACATGCTGGGCAGCTGTGCTTACAATGCCAGCCTCTTAGGTTTTTATCCTTAGACTTGATCCCATTTAGTTGCCTAGACTGGCTTAGGCAGACCTTGAATTTTCAATCTTCTTACCTTGTTTTCTCAAGAAGAAGCTCTCTTTCTTTTTAAAATAAGTGTTTTATAGTGGCCTGGCATGTAATACACAACACCTGTGTTCTCTGTGTGATGGAGGTTAGCCTGGTCTACATAGTGAGTTCTCGGCCAGTAAGTCCTGGCTAGTAAGTCCCTGTCTCAAAAGTAAATAAATGAAGTAAGTGCTTTTAAAAATGATTGGTCAGATAACTCTGACTCTGGCCAGATTGTACAAAGTAGCTGCCCCTCCTCCACCTACGCAACCCCCCCCCCTTATATATTCATTTCCTGTCTAGTTTCAAGTCATCATAGGGAAGAGACCTTTCTAAGAAAGTAATGTTTTTGAAATAGCAACTAATGCTTCCTGCCCACCTCTGCCTGGCTAATACAGGTCAAGCTCATATTGTCACAAAAGGATTTCTGATCTACCGGACAGCAGAGTTTAAATTTATACAAGAGTATAAAGAGCCATTCAGGTGGAAAAGCACATCTTAAGGGATCAGTAAGATCAGGTCAATGAAGAGAGTGGAGCCAGATGGGATTTCCAGGACACAGCACCCAAAACCTTCTCGTTCCTCGTCACCGTGGACTGGGGCCAGAAGGGGACTTAGCTGTGGATCTTTAATAGAGTTTCCCATGCAGCTGTGTTTGGAACTGGGCCTCACACCCACCAGGCATGAAAACTCAATAACTATGTTATATTGTCTAGTAAAGTTTATAGCGTTTCTTAAGTTGGGACTTTGTGGTTTCCTGTCCTTAATCTCTGCAATCATATCATTAGGTATTCTTTGGGGACTAATCAATGTGCTGCCTTTTCCTCCTTGACAAAACATTGTGAGCATCCAGACTCTCTGTGTAATGCTTACCTGTGGAGTCACATGACTTGAGAAATCGTTCCAAGTTAACTGGAAACTCTGTGCACTGCAATCCTGTGTTCCTTGCCCAAAGCTAACATAGCCAGGAACATCTTGCCTTATCTTCAAAAGAGAAGCCCTATAGATAGTGGTATCAGTATCTACATTGCTCATTTTAAAGTTGACATAAAAACCACAGTGCATATCACCCTAGTTCCCCTTTCTCTCATCATTGTGTTGAGACAGAGCCATATGGACACAGCCAGTTCCAGGGCACTAATCTGGAAGGCAATGCCACAGCTTGCCTACCATTTTCCCAAGTGGTTGTAGTATGATTTTCAATATTAATTTTCATTTTAAGAAGGAACACAATGGCTACTTAGAGAAATATCAACTTTCAAGCATGTCCAAAGCCTTACCTAGGATACATGCTAAAATAATGTGGCTAGGCAGTAGGCTAAGTAGACCTCCAGTCTTCCTGTATATTGTCAAGTTGCCTTCTGAAGTGGCTATGCCATGTGCGCTCCCATAAACGGTGTTTGGGTGTTTCCATTTGCCTACTTTCTTGCCAATGCATTGTGTTGGTTTTCATACTTTATGATAACCTTTTGAGATTGAGTACTATTAAATTGTATTTGCCTGATTACTAGAGAAGCTGGGCATCTTTTTTATATGCTTGGTGACAAACACGATTTCTTCTGTGAGGAGCTGTTTAGCAGTATCTGGGTTTTTATGTTTTGGCCCTATTATTGTTTTGTAAGGGTCCCCATTTTTTTAATTAACTATGATGTGGGAATACATTTTCTGAGTCTATCCTTTCTCTTTATTTTTGCTATTTTAATGCAGAAAAGTTTTTCAGTTTTGGGTAGCAAACGTTAGGCTTTCCCATGTGTACTTTTTATCTTATTCCTATGACCTAAGAGACAGTGAATATTTTCCATCCTAGGATTTGTCTAAAAGTTCCACCTTTCGCACTTATATCTGTAGCCTTCTTGGAAGTGATTTGTGTGAGTTAGGGGCTGTTGTAATAGAGCTCTTTGCTCCTGGCCAGTGACACTGGCTATCAAAGAGCCTGAAGTCATGGCAACAGGATAAGCAAGGGGATACAGTGAGAGCAAGGTTACAGTAACCGTGGTGGTTAACATGCCTTCATAAAAAGGAAAGACTGGCACCAAAACCTTCCTCCATTCTAAATGTACTTTGTTCTGGCCATCAGGTGCACATAGTCTTGGGCTGCACGGGGGAGGGGCGTTGCTGGAGTATATAAGGTGAAAGCTGACTTGAGGGACAGGACTCACGGATGCATCCTTTATGGGCCATCATCCATGGTAGGGTGGGACCACTCAGGGATGCTGCTGTCACCCACGCTCCTGTAAATTACTTCAGGAAATTCATTGGCTCTCTAAGTTGGACCTGGATGGAATGGCTTCTCTGGCTTTTTTGGTACCCTATTTCAGGAAACCCTGCCTTCTTTACATCTCCCCAGGAAAAGTCACACAACAGACTCTCCTTTCTTCCTGTGAACAGACGTCAACATTTTCTTAGTGAGATGTACTCATTTGTGAAATCATCTCTCACATAAGATATACCAAGAAGGATGGCATTGAGTTATGACTCTCTGTGGGATGGCAATTAAAACAACACGTAAAGTGATAGCCCATGAAACCTTCTTCATGATCTCCAGCATTTTGGACGCATGGTTCTTTGTCCTCCCACGGAAACAGTACAATTAGTAGAGGTCCACAAACAACAACAGAACCAAAACAAATATCTACCCTGGTGTTCATCAAACTAACTTCTAAAAATCAAACATATTTTTTACAAAAAGCTTTCATTCCCCATGGTGTCTTTCATGCCTAAAGCAAATGCACATTTGCTTGAGACCCTGCAAGCCCTAGGAACAAATGTTCTAATACCCCCTGGAACCATTTCCGTGGTAGCTCTGAGACAGAATGCCTTGGCCGAAAGCTTTATTTTTCTAATCCCAGGGAAGATACAAACTCAGCAATAGCGTGTTGCTCCAAATGGGCTGCCCAAGGACCTCCCACTGAGTGCTCCATAAACTTACAGCTTGGGTTACGCAGTGAGGTCACCCCATGCGGGTTGGTGGGCAGATGGCCAAACTTTGATACAAGGCTGTAATCAGATTCCATAGCAAGCACACACACATACACACAGACACAGACACAGACACACACACACACACACACACACACACACACACACACTCACATACAGCCTTTTCCTTGTGTCTAGTTTAAACTCGTGGTTTATAACAACCTGGAAAAATTCCAAAGAGGAATACATCAATTCAACTTGGAATAATGCTTCCCAATAGTTGTTTCAAGTATGGTTTCAGGGACCGTCTATAAAAATGTTTTCACCCACATGTAATTTTCTATTACAGCAAGATTAACTAACAACTATCCTATTTAACTTACATTTCACATAATTCACAAGGACATATAGATCTAGGAGAAGCTTAGAGAGAATTTAGTTCAGTAAGAGGCTCCCAACCTTGACTATACTACTATCTGTAGTGTTAAAAATATATCTATATCTATTTCAGAGTGGCAAGACAGCTCAGCAGGAAGGGCCCTGCCATTAGACCTGATGGCTTGAGTTTGGTCTTCAGGAGCCACATGGTCCAAGAAGAGACTCAATTCCCAAAAGTTGTCCCCTGTCTCCCCGCCACATTCGCAGCATGTATGTGCCTACCTCCACACATACAAAATAAAGAAATCAATAAGGCAATAAAAATATCAGTGCCAAAGCTGAAAACCAGATAGAGTGATTTCACTATATAAGAGAAACTCAGTGGCCTAATTCAAACACTTAGCACATCAAGAAAAATGAGATTTGGATAGTTTAAGCAACTTTTCATTATGCTTTTAAATTTGCCCTATTCTATACGGTAGCCATTATGTAGCTGTTTAAATTTAAATATATTCAAAGCAGATAAATTTAAATTTGCATTTCTTACGCATATTTTACAAGTACTCAATATTCCACATGTACCTAGTGGCTACCGTATTAAACAGAAAAGATAGAGAGCTGTCAAAACAGTACATTCTCTTAGGTATTGCTATAAGAGGGGTAATTTTATATGTGTTCATAAACATCTTTCTTTAAAGCATGGCAAAGGATGGTCTTACGCCTACTTAAAGATTCTGTGTAAGCATTAATCAACTTTAAATTACAAGCCATTATTTCATAATGGTTAGCATGATGTGGGAGAGTCTTCTGTTTGAGTTGATTTCATTGCCTAATAAAGAAACTGCCTGGCCCATTTGATAGACCGCCCCTTAGGTGGGTGGAGTAGACAGAACAGGAAGAGGAAGTGAGGTAGAAGGATCAGTAAGATGCCACACCTCTCCTAAGTTAGGCAGACTGCCGTGTCTCTCCTCAGAGAGAGGCCAGACGCGATGAAGCTCCAGCCCAAGATGGACATACGCTAGAATCTACCTGGTAAGGCACCACTTTGTGGTGCTACACAGATTATTAGATATGGGTTAGTCAAGATGTGAGTAAGAGGCTGAAAATAATGGGCCAGGCAGTATTTAAAAGAATACAATTTGTGTGTCGTTATTTTGGGGCATAAGCTAGCCGGCGATCAGGAGCCAGGGCGGCAGGAACGCAGCCCGCAGCTCCTCACTACAGAATGGCGCCCACGTGGATAACCGAATCCGCAGAAAGCTTGAGAAAGCTTGGGAAAGAATAGAGTAAAGCTCTATTTTTCAGGTCTGGCAAGCAAGCACTCTCATCTAAGAGAGGCTTCCTGACTCAGCTTCAGCTGCAAAACATTGCAGCTCTTTTAAGAGGTTCGGCTACAAAACACTTAAATGTTGTTGATGAAAATTAACTGCATGCTTTGCGGTTTTCAGCCGTAGCAGGAAAAAAGCTGTGTCATTTTAAAATGCCAGCTTTCTGGGCCGTCCTGCCAGGGCAAACTCTGATTCTTTCAAGCAGGCGGTCCTGACTATGGAGCTTTTGAGTGTTGTTTAACACTGTTGCAGCTTGCTTGCTGGCAGGGACCTTGAACCACCAAAGAGTTGTGATATCTCAGCCACAAGGCTGGAATCGCAGAAAGCTAACGAATGGGCTGGATCTAGCCGCCAAAGCCACGGCTTTAATCCTACTTATATTGCTTGGTAAATTAAAGACTCGTGTGGTCAGAAAAAGAGAGAGATATACTGTAAAAGAAAGATTCAAAGTCGAAGAAAATGTCTAAATGGTTTACTATGTGTTGGGAATATACGCAGGCTAAAGGTTAAAGTTCTTAAAAGTAAAAAAGGAAGAAAGAAAGTAGTTGGGTGTGATAGTACACACCTTTAATCCCAACACTTGGGAGGCAGAGGTAGATTGACCTCTGTGACTTCAAGGTGTGGCAGAACACACCTTTAATCCCAATGCCTCAGAGGCAAAGACAGACAGATCTCTGAGTTCAAGGTGTTGTAGTACACACCTTTAATCCCAGCACTTGGGATGCAAAGGCAAGTGGATCTCTGAGAGTTCAAGGACAGCCTGGTCTACAGAGTTATTCCTGGAAAAGATATACAGAGAACCTGTCTCAAAAAGTAAAAGTAAAAATAAACGAAATAGAGGTTAAAACAGAGCTGCACAAAGATGGAAAATATATGGAGAACCTTGATACTATATGCTATTATGCTCTCTTTGGATTGTTTGAATGCTGAGGAAGGAGCAACAACTGCTAAAAGATATTTGTTTATTAATGCTGCTGAACTAATACAACATAGATATTTTGAAAATACCTTGACTTCAGAATTTGGATCTAAGGATATGATACTTTGGAAAAGAGATTCTTCTTTTGATTTTACAGAAAATGAGACCCTATGGATTGCTTCTATTCCAATATGGTATGATAGACCACGCCCTCCTGAAAGGTTGCTGTGAACACCTTCAAAAAAATTACTTCACCCACCATGACTGAGATGAACCTGGCACACAGGTTACACCATGAAAGATCTGATTAACAGCGTCCCCATTCAGCAGGAAGCAGTTTGGAGAGAAATAACTACGTCCATATTCCCAAATATTGTTTATAAATGTTCTTTTACATTTAAAGGGGGAGATGATATAGATATGAATAATTTACATTGGTATAAATTTTGCCTTATTGATAGAAATTTAAGGTCTATTTTGTTATATGTATGTGTATTTTTGATACTGATTAATGTATTGTGATTGTGTAGTTCATTTAAAAATGTAATGTATATAGGTTGTTAATGGATAGTTATCAATAATATTAAAACCTGTAATTATGTTAGTTAGATTTTCTAGCTATATAGAGATATTTTAAGTTACATAGGCATTCTTCATATCTTTCAAAGACTACAGAATATCGCATTTTAGATGTTTTAATAACTTAGGACTGTTCATGACAATGAGACATGTCTGCTCCTGGCAGCACCAATCTACTTCAAGAAGATGATGGGCATCGAAGAGGATCCTTATTGAGTTTGATAGCCATTTGGGCAAGAAACTGCTTTTGCCTGGACTATTGCATAAACTGAACACAGAGAACCCTCAGAGAGAGGACTGCTGAACTTGCCTATAGGTGAGATGATCTCTCTGGGTTCCTGATTCATGAAAGAGTCTTCGAGTAGTAGTAGTTCCTGATTCATGAAAGAGTAGTCATTCTGTAGGACACAGCAGATAGTGACTGAACTGTCTTTGAAATTTCCTGCTTCATGGGAAAGTCTGTTGGATACTGTGGGCCTATAGGCCGAAGATAGATGCCCCTACAATACAAAAGAACTTTGGGTGACTGTCCAGGCAGCAAGATGTCTCTGTCATTTCTAGAGTTTTGAAAATAGCTTACTTCTTGTTCACCTAGGTAATATTGTGTTCTTTTGGAGTCTTTGATGGAGTTGAAGAATAGATAGATAGTTATAGTTTTCCTTAGTTATGATAAAAGATAAAGTATATATAAATACTGTAACTGTAATTCTTACTTGATAACTTGTTATATGTAATTTTACTATGTTAAAGTTAAAGCCTTTCTTTTATTGTTTAAACAGAAAAAGGGGAAATGATGTGGGAGAGTCTTCTGTTTGAGTTGATTTCATTGCCTAATAAAGAAACTGCCTGGCCCATTTGATAGACCGCCCCTTAGGTGGGTGGAGTAGACAGAACAGGAAGAGGAAGTGAGGTAGAAGGATCAGTAAGATGCCACACCTCTCCTAAGTTAGGCAGACTGCCGTGTCTCTCCTCAGAGAGAGGCCAGACGCGATGAAGCTCCAGCCCAAGATGGACATACGCTAGAATCTACCTGGTAAGGCACCACTTTGTGGTGCTACACAGATTATTAGATATGGGTTAGTCAAGATGTGAGTAAGAGGCTGAAAATAATGGGCCAGGCAGTATTTAAAAGAATACAATTTGTGTGTCGTTATTTTGGGGCATAAGCTAGCCGGCGATCAGGAGCCAGGGCGGCAGGAACGCAGCCCGCAGCTCCTCACTACAGTTAGCATAACAAAATATTTATAAAGCAGGAGTCTCTCACGAGTAGCATGGAGCTCGATAAAGCACCTAATACCATACATAATAAAGATGATAGCCTCCTAGGCCAGCATAAATGTCACTCATCCCACCTCTACCCCTAAACCCACGGATGATAATCCAAAGGAACAAGGCACATTGGAAGAAATGGAAAAGCTATTGTTCTCACGGAGGGGGCCCTTAGACCCAAGGTCACTTTACAGCCTTGACCCCAAGAGTGCGTACTGGAAGCTCGTAGAGGACAATACCTCCTTCATATGGATCCAGATACAAGGCACAGCTGAGGAACCCAGAGGAACTAAGCTGTCTCATTCTTAGTATAATAGGATTCATCAGACCATTATCATGTTTTTAAATTATAGAACAGGTTTTTATCCCTTAAAATACCTTGGCCTCCTAGAGGAAACATGCCCAGGACAACAGAAGAGCAGGCGCTGGTGTTGGCGGAATTTTTGTTGAGTTGGTAGTATTTTTGTCAGTGCAACTGTCTTTAAAAATATTTGCTAGCTTTGTTTTTTCAGTTGTGTTATGAAATTGAAATTTAATACCACTGTTCCCTGTGAATACATTATTCCTTGTCATGGGGCTCAGTGTTTCCCCATTCCCAAGTGTATTACATCAAGTCATGAGTTAAACATGCCTAAGATTAAACTAGAGGAAGCCAGCTAGCCAAAAGCATAAGAAGCCAATCTTGGAGATTACAGTGTCCCAAGCATTTTACAGAGGTTGCATCATTTAATTCCCACAACTCACAATGAGCTAAGTACTAATATTATTCTCTTCCAGATTCTAAACAATTTAGTTAAAGTCACACTATGGTAGGGTTGAACTTTGAACCCAGGCAGTCAAGCTTTTAAATGTAGGGTTATACTGTTTTCAACATGGATGTCATAAAAAGGCCATACTTGCTTTTTCAAGGTCAAGATCAGAGACACAGGAATGGACTGGCCTTCTGGGCAGGAGAAAGATCTCTACCTGGTAACAAGGTGTGGGAGTGAGCTTGGACAGTTGGGATTCCAAGATTTCCAAGATTGCTTTGTCAGAAAAGAATGGCCTCATAGCCAACTGGACACTGATATTTTCTGTCCTCTGGCAACAATAATAGTTGCAAAAACCAGAGACTAAGGAAGAGAAGAAGGGGAGGACATAAAACAAAATGCAGTAGCTGTGGGTGCCCCTCCAGTGTTATGCAATATTCCCCAGTGTCTGGGCTCTGGGAAGACGCTGGGGAGGTAAGGTTTCCTGCCCCAGGGCAGGGGGCCTGAGATGGAGAAATCGCTGCATTAATTAGATCGTTATATAAAACATCACCTTTCTTTGGGCCATACTCTCTCTTTGGCAACCTTTACAAATCTCAGCGTGTTCCCACATCTCATTGACAAATGCAAACAAGAAATGCAGTCAGCTCCAGCGTTGCTAGCATCCCAGCTGGAGCAAACCAAATTATTTTCTCACCCAGGCAGCAGCTGGAGGTTCTTATCAGCTTCAGAATGTTCTTTGGGTCATTGATAGCCACCCTTTCTTTGCTCACTCATAGACTAATGCAACCTTCCCAGCGGCCTTGTGTAAAGCCCTTTGAACTTGCCTGTCTTCTACAAAGCCTCAAGGAGTTTATTTTTTTCAAAGTTAGACTCAGATGGGGCTGAAAGGTGACTCCAGCTGCTAAAAGTGCTTGCTGCCTATGCCGAGGACCAGCGCTCAGTTCTCAGCATCTCCATTTGGTGGCTCACAACTTGCTGTAAGTCCAGCTCTACGGGATGTGACTGCTGACCTCCACAGGTGCCCCCCACCACATACATACAAATAGACATTCATACAGATAGTAACAATAAAAAGAAAAAGAAACTTTAAAAGAAATGGCCTTTAAGAGGAGCTTGAGGTTCACCTCAGAATTGAGTTTCAATACACGTCTGCATGCTCTCTCCACACCTCCTGCACTGTCAACATCTCATACAGAGCAGTCCATTTATTATAAGCACGAGTTGATGTGGGAGTCCCCTCTGTGTGCTGTGATTACCATGGATAAATAAAGAAACTGCTTTGGATCTATAGCAGGGCAGAACTTAGGTAAGGCGAGGAAGACTGAACTAAATGCTGGAAGGAAGAAGGCAGAGTCAGAGAGACGCTATGGAGCCACCGCTGGGAGAGAGACATGCTGAAACTTTGTTGGTAGGCCTCGTGGTGATACACAGACTAATAGAAATGGGTTAAATTAAGATGTAAGAGTTAGCCAATGAGAAGCTAGAGCTAATAGGCCAAGCAGTGTTTTAATTAATATAGTTTCTGTGTGACTATTTTGGTTCTGGGTGGCCGGGATAAACAAGCATACTCTTCCTATAACTAGTATCAACCAAACTAGTATCAAAGTAGTCCAATTAGTATCAATGAAACATGCACAGTTTGTGTTGTACATTCCATGGAATTAGACAAATGTACAGTGAATGACAGGAAGCCACCATTATAACATTATTCAATTATTTATCTTTAAATAGTATTGCGTTTTCTACTCATGATTTTAAAATATACCTTATTTTTTTCAGAGAAGTTTTAGATTCAAATATTCAAACCAAAACAGAGCAAAAACTAGAGAGTCACCAGACATACCCTTCTTTCACGTATACTCGGTCTCTCTTACCATCAGTATCCTGCAACAGAAGACATGGATTACAATCAATGACCCCTCACTGACCAATCATTGTAATCCAAAGTCCACAGTTTACAACAGAGCTCGGTCTTCATGGACTTCAAACAGATGTTTAATGGCATGGTTCCATCATTATAGTATTATTCAGAATCATTTTGCTGCCCTAAAATTTTTTGTGCTCCATCTATTTATCTCTTCCTCTTGTTCTGGCAATCAGTAACCACTGAATATTTTATGATCTCCACATCCTTGCTTTCTCTAGAATGTCAGAACGTTGAGATCATATAGTACATATAGTGCATACCATATAGTACATAACTTTCCAGATGGACTTCTATTGTATAGTAATGTGCATTTAAGATTTAAGTTCCAAAACCTATTTGTGCTTCAGAGCTTTTGTTTTCCAGAGCCAGTGTCTCATGGATTCCAGGTTTGCTTAAATTTGATATGTTGCCAAGGATTTCATTGAATTTCGTGTCCTCTTGTCTCCACCTCCAAAGTACTAAGATTTCAGGCACAATAGGTTTTATGTTCTTCTAGGGATTGAAGCCAGGACTTCATACATGCCAGGCAAGCACTCTTTCAACGGAGTTACACCCCCAGCCATTTTCTGTGACCCTTGAGTAACACCATATTGTCTGGATGCACTACAGTTTATTTATCCATGTTAGCATGTTAGTAAAAAGCTATTGCAAACTTTTGTGTGAAAAGCTTTATGTGTACTTAAATTATTATCATGTTTGGGTGTTACATACAAAGAGTTTGGTTGTTGGTTAATTTGTCCATAATTTTTAGATCTATTTAAGCTAGGTATATTTACCACTTGCTTTTTTTGATGAAGTCCTATTGTATACATCCAAACTCGTGGCTGATCATGAGTTAGCATGGTGTGTGTTTTCTATCACAGAATATGAAAGTATGGGCAGTTCATAAAGGACAGGGTTATTTCACAGTTTGTGGAGACTGGGACATCTGAGACGAAATCCCTGCTGAACTGATCCATCTCTGGTTCCAACATGGCACCTTGTAGCTGCCTCCTCCAGAAAAGAGGAGAACTGTTTTTACATGGGAGAAGAGAAGAACAAAGATCCCATGTGGTCCCTTAAATCCATTCATGAGGGCAGAATGCTCAGAACCTAAACACCTTCCAAAGTACTACACCTGCTGAAGAAGCAGTTGCACTGTGGATTAAGTTGCCAACACATGGATTTTGGAGGAGACAAATACATCCAAACCACAGCAGGCACAGTGTGTATCCTCAGTCCTGAGAGTCCCTGCTTGTTTTTGCTAGATAGTTCATGGATTGTCTCATTGTTTCTGGGAAGCTAATTGACTGTGAATTCACCACCAGTGCCTTTGTGCTCACTCTGACAGTGAGTGACAGCAGACAAGGTTGGGGCTCTGAGACACTCCTCAGGCAGGCAGCCTAAGAGCCAGAAATCCGCAGTTGCCTTGGCAACAGCTGAAGTTTCCCGTCATGGGCTGAAAAGCACGATGTCTCTTCATTTGTGAAAAGTCTATTTTACGCTCTCAATCTGCCTGCAGCATAAATATGCCGGGAATGAGACCCTCAAGGCTGGATTTCCTTCTTCTGGTTTGGAAATACAGATTTAAACTTCATATAGGAGCTGAATAGAAGGCCTTCACACACACACGCACACACACACACACACACACACACACACACACCTCTACTGCTATCAGCACAAATATTCCAATGCAGCCAGAATTCACAGTCTTGAGGTTCCAGCCAATTCTATTTTAAACACGAAAATTGATTTAGGTCATCATGGAGAGAGAGAATTCAGTGATCTTTTTTTTTTTTTTTCCAGGGACTCCCTATATAATTCACGGCAGTTTTAGATTTTAACAGTGTTTTGAATAGATGAAAACTTGAAATATCCTTAATAGCTACATATTCAACAGCACCCACTATATTTTAAGTATTGTTGGAAGAGTTCTGCACATTCTCCAATGCAAATTTGCTCTCACCTAGATTACTTAGGAAGCACCCCCAGCCTTGCATGGCATTCTCTTCCTCTCAACCTCCTCTAATTGATGCTTCTGTTTGAGCCCAAAGGGTTGCAATTTCCTTGATTGTCTCTCCCTCAGAATTCCCCAGACTACTGCTTATCCCAAAAGCCTAAATTTCTGCCTGTGCCAGCTACAGGTATGTAAATAACATTTACGCTTTCTTCCTTCCTTTGAAGAGTTAAGTACCAAGTCCCTAACAAACATCCGCCAGGTTTTATTTTAGAACTAAGAGAGTAACTGGATTCCCTAAAGCAGCAAGCTCCCCGAACATCTATTCTACCTTGAAATCATCAGGGTGGCTACCACCCAAGTAGATGGCATACCCTGGCAAGGAAAGTTTGATGGGAAGACAGAGGAGGACATTTGTGTGGGTGCTCTATGTGGATCCTGAAATTAGATCTGCTCCTAGGACCCTTTGCTAACAAGGGGAAAAGTATGAAGACAAAACAGATTGTATGTGGCTTCTCCTTTGCCACAGTGGAGGACAGTAGGTGGCCTGGTGTTGTAACATCAAAGTGTCCCAGTGGCAGTGAGCAGTGGACAGTGAAGCAGGTTAGGTGTCCTGAGAAACGCGCGGCTGCCTTTAAGGCAGTCTCTGTTCGCTGGGCTCCCCTCCCTCCCAGCCTGGTCTGGGGTAAGAGTGAAGTTTAATTCCTGGTCAACGGGAATCTGCTGTCACTGATGTAGTAAGCTAATCAGACCAAATTGATAAATTCAGGTTTATTCTGAGCAAACATTCCTGGATGGCCCCAGGTAAAGATGAGAGAACCAGGAGGGGAAACCATAAGGTGGGGGCTTTTAATGCCCTTGGATGTAGAGCCACTGATGGTGGGCTTTCCCAGGGGAGGAGTCTGGACTGAGGCAATGCCAGGAGTTGGGGGGTGACACTTTCATCCAAATAATAAGCATCCTGTCTCTTTAGTTAGGGGTTTTTAACACACTTGATACGCTACAAAGGATTCAGTGTCCTAGAGGGTCCTGCACTGTGAAATAGTAAAGAAACCTGGCTTCTTACCATAAGGAGCTTCCAAGGTGGCTGTTGACATACTGACTGGAGGCTGAACTCTCAGAGGAAGGGTTATCTAATTCACGGGAGAGGAAACATCACATAATAACATTCAGAGTTAGATTAAAAGAAGTAGAAACGAGTTCTGTGGAATCATTCTTTTGTACACCGTGATTATGTTTTGTTCTCATTGGTTTAATAAAGGGCTAACTGGCAGGAAGAGGTTAGGTGGGAGATCCAGACTGAGAGAACAATGGGATGAAGAAGGATGCAGAGGAAGCAGGACATGTGGAAAATGAGGTAGCAAGTCCTGAGCCATGTGGTAATAAATATGGAGTAATTTAAGTTGTAAGAGCTAGTTAGTAAGAAGCCTAAGCTATTGGTTAAGCATTTATAATTAAAAATAAGTCACTGTGTAGTTATTGGGGAGCCAATGGTACTGGGGAAAAAACCCTGCCGACAAATGAAGCAGATTGAAAAGAAAATCAAGAGAGGCACTTTACATCACCCTCCCTACAAAAGTACTAGCAATGGCACAGAAATATTTGGGGTAGAAATCTTAGGGAATATAAATTATCAAATTGTTAATAGAGCAGAAATGTAGCTACTCTTTGACCAACAGAGGTAGAACTGAATTGATGAAGTAGGCTTTTCCTTAGCACAAAGCTAAGACAGAGAAATCAAACACATCAGAAGGTCAGACATGAAATAAATTGGTATTGCAAAACATAGGTAGAATATTAGCAGTGTCTACAAACTATGAATTTGAATTTAAGAACACCAAACTTGTCAATCAAAACATTTCTGTAGGCCATATGGGACAGGTTCCAGGGAGAAAAGAAACCTCTCCTCCTAAGATATAGACTAGTCATCAAGAGATAGATTGTCTATTTGAAGAACTAGTTTGCAGGGTAGAAGTCATGCAGACAACAATGGCCAATGCTAAGATTGAGAGGCAACTGGGTGACTGACAGATCAGCTACTTTAAAGTTCCAGAGAGTGAGATAGCTTGCCTACCTAGGGGCCATGAGAGTCATGAATACATTGATACATATCACAGGTGATAATGAATGCTCCAAAGTCACCAAAGGGTAGTAAGACATACAGCCCAATAGTTTTATCAATGAACTTCAGCTTCTTCCACCATGATGACTTTAAAAAATTGGCACAGAATAATTATACATACTTACAGGCTCCCATGTGATAAGCCCTTTGATTTTTGACACAAATCTTGGCTAATACTTCACCTGGACATGATTTTGTAGGTTTGTGTGTATTTGATGTACCTTTAGAGGGAGGGAATGATAGCAGTCATTATTACGTCCTTTCCAGTGCTTGGCAAAATACATGCCCAACACTTGCTGAGTAGATTATGATTTCTCCCTAGAAAATAGTGCGCCAGGCCCAGTCAGCTTTGAACTTCTTGACTGGTACACCAAGTGCATTCCTATGGGCTAGAAGCCTTGGGTATTCCTGACTTGATGTTACCCTGGAGGAAGAAAGGATACCGAACTCACTGGGAACAGCATTAAAATCTGCTAGATTGGTTAGATACCAAGTTGCATGTATTCCTTAAAATCTTATAATTGTAGTCCCCCCCACACACATATTTTCAGGGGAGAAAAGTCAAATTTCAAATAGCTTCTCTAAGATCACTTGCAGTGGGATATTTGTACGCTGTGTGACGATTTATTGCTGTGATTGGTGTAATAAAAAGCTGAACAGCCAATAGCCAGGCAGGAGAGAATAGGCGGGACTTCTGGGCAGAGAAAGAGAAACTGGGAGGAGGAATCTAAGCATGTGAGTTCTCCAGTAGACTTGAAGCATGTCGGATGTGCAGTACTAAAAGGAAAGGTAACAGAGCCATGTGATAGATGTAGATTAATAGAAACAGGCTAATTAAGTTATAAGAACTAGTTAGGAAGAATCCTAAGCTTTCATAATTAGTAACAAGTCTCCCTGTCATTATTTGCAGTCCAACAAAGTCTGACGAGAAAGCTTGCTTCAGTTGCTAGTTATTGTTCATTTCTTCATAGGTTAGGTTTGACTCTGAAACACAGACTCTTTTTTAAAAAAGTAAAACAAACTATTATTTTTACTATACATACCAATCCTAGTTTCCACTCTCTTCCCTCTTCCCATTTCCTCCCCTTCTTCCCTTCCCCACCCCTTCCACTCCTCAGAGAGGGTAAGGCACATTGTTTTGGGAAAGGTCCAAGGCCCTCCCTACTATATCTAGGCTAAACAAGGTATCCATCTAAAGAGAATTGACTCCCAAAGAGCCAGTACAAGCAGTAGGGATAAATCCTGGTGACACTACCAGTGGCCCTATAGTCTGCCCCAGCCATGAAACTGCCAACCATATTCAGAGGGACTAGTTTGGACCTATGTTTTTTCCTTCCCAGTCAAGCTGGAGTTGGTGAGCTCCCATTAGCTCAGGTAGACTGTTTCAGTGGTTGTACCCATCATGGTCTTGACCTCTTTGCTTATATTCTCATTCCTCCCACTCTTCAGCTGGATTTTGGGAGTTCAGTCCAGTGCTCTGATGTGGAAACCCAGACTCTTATAGTGAAAAGCAAATAAATAAACCCAAGATATTGTCTATTGAGAAGGAAATAAGTTGACTTGATGAACCTAAAAGATACTGTTAAGTGGAAATTTAATGTTGACTTGCTGACTTTTTTTTTCCTTAAACAGTTCAAGTTCTTACAGGTTTGGTAAGTGAGAAAACCAAGTTACATACCTCTAATAACATCGGTTTTCTTAACCTGCTAAATAAGGTGTAATGGAAAGAAATGTGACCCTGCCTTATGGGGACCCAGTTAGTACATATCTCCCCAAGCCATATAGCCCCAAATACTTGGCACCTTCCCTGAACTCTACACCGGCAAAACAGGATGGAAAATGTCAGAAAATTCTCTTCAAAACTCTGCCACTTCCCACAAGAACAGTCTTCCCATGCTAGCCAGAACCTTCTCCAGGCCATCCGCAGAACTCTCAGCAGCCAGCCTGCCAGGAAGCTGCCCTCACTTGGGTCTCCTGTGTGACTTGGAACAGGCTTCGCAAGATTCCATTAGCAGGTTTTTAACTTATTTTTATTTTGCTCCTAACCCACAAATTGCGCATCAGCAGTAAGAAGCGGCCTATGGTGAGCCTACAAATGTTGCAAGATTCTGAACATCACAGAGTGGCACTTTTTGGCAAGAAAAACCCTGAGCTAATTGAGGAGAGAAAATGAAAGCTCAATTAGCTAGAGAAGAGGGGGCGGGGTGGGGAGGATGCAGGACGTTTGCTGATATGGATGCCAAAGAACTGTGGATGTGCAGTAAAAAACACCAATAGACCAGGGATACATAAGTAAGAAGAGAGAGAGAGAGAGAGAGAGAGAGAGAGAGAGAGAGAGAGAGGTACACGCATGAGACACGGTGTGCACGTGGCGGTCAGAGGACGACTTGCAGAAGTTGGTTCTCTCCTTCCACCATGTGGGACCCAGGTATCGAATTCGGGTCATCAGATTTGGTGGTGTCTTTGTCCACTGAGCCTTTTTTTCTAAATAAGGCTCTTAAACTATTTATGGGAACCCTGTTATAGCACACACATGCTATATAGCCCTACTGACCCTGTGAGGCAAGTTGTCTTACTTCTCTGTTGCTGTGATAAAACACCTGACCAAACCAATTCAGAAAAAAAGTGTTTAATTTGAGAGTCACAGTTCTAGAGAGCGAGAGTCTGTGACCACCGTGACAGGGATCATAGTAGTCGGCAGACAGGCATGACTCTGAGTCAGGAGCTGAGTCTTGATCCACTGGCGCAAGAAAGAGAGAGTTAAATGAGAATGGCCTGGACTTTTTAAACCCCAAAGTCTTCTTCAGTGACACATGTCCACCATCAAGGCCACATCTCCTAATCCTTCCCAAAAGAGCCCCGTCAACTGGGGCCAAGTACTCAAATGTATGAGCGTATGAGGACCACTCTCACTGAAGCTACCACACTAGTATGACACTGATATTAATGCCTGATAAAGTACAGCAATAATAAAAATGCTGACCAATGTGTCATATGAACACTGATGCAAAAAATGATCAACAAAATATTAGCAAACAATGTTAGCCACATATTGAAGGATGCATTTACCCAGTGGATTTATTTCTCAATTTTATTTCTCAAAATACAAAAAATTAACAATGTAATATACCACAGTAACAGTATGAAAAGATGAAGAAGGGCACTTAATAAAATTAATCCTCTTTTTATAATTAAAAACACACAGCACACTATGACTAAAAGAAAACCATTTCAACAAAATAGAAGGCATGTGTGAAAGACCTCAACACGTGGCATACTCATGGTGAAAGGCTGAGAACTTTGGCTAAGATCAGGAGCAGGCCAGAGTGCTTATCATTAACACTTCTCTTCAGTATCTTTCTAGAAGGGCTATCCAGAGCCATTTGACAAGAAAAACAAACCAAAGGCATTGAAGTTGGGTAAAAATTATGTCTGTATTATGTCTGTAAACAAATGGAATAATAGTGTGTGTGTGTGTGTGTGTGTGTGTGTGTGTGTGTGTGTGTGTGTGCTGGATGGCTTTCCCCACCCGATGAGACAATTTAGTCACGTAGACAGAAGCCTAGGTTCCCACAGCCATATCTCCATTCTGTTCCCTGAGGTACATTAGAAGCCACCTTCCTGCAACTGTCTTCCATTTGGCAGGACGTGCAGTCAGGCAAGGAGTCTGTCATATAGATCACATTTGGAACCTTCAAAGATAAAGGGACGTCCAAGTTCAGAGAATAGCCTTTGTTTTGCATGAGTATATAAACTGGAAACTTTACAGAACAGAAAAGAGTACAGCAGGAGAAAAATTAAGAAACTGATGCAGAAAAGTACTTAGTGGAGAGTCCATTTTCTCCCTCAGATCCTTCTGAATCCTGTGCTTTCTATGTCTTCTTCTGAACCCTGAGGGGACACTGAGGTTGGCACTCAGAGGTCCCCAATAAACAAGGATAGTGAGGAATTGGTACCTTTGAGTATTACTTGCATAGATGTAAAATGGCCAAACATATGCCATTCCCTCAAAAATTATAAGTGAAAATACTGTATTATCCAAATTCCTCTTCTTGATATATATTCATGTAATTAGAAATATGTTGTTCATGATAGAATAATTCACAATTGCTAAGACATGGAACACACCTAATGTCCCTACAATAAGTGAATGACTGCAGAACTGCAATATACATATATAACAGATCATTGTTCAACCTTAGACTGATGGAAAACACTGACATGTGCTGTAATACAGATGAACCATGAGAAGACTATGCTAAGCAAAATAAGCCAGTCAAAAAGAAACATTGTGTAAATTCACATGTATGGAGCATTTTGTGTAGTCAAAACAACAGAGACAGCCAGTAGAACGGTTGCTGCAAAACATAAAGAGGAAGAAATGAGCGATTATTTAATGGTACAGAGTTTCCAGTTTTACAAAATGAAAATCATCTATGCAGCTGGTTGGTAATGATTAGTGTATATTATTAATGTATTCAATAGCACTGAATTATATACTCCCCAATAGTTAAAATTCTACATTTTATAGTTGGCACAATTTTATTTCACAGAGGGGAAAACACTTAAGTATTTAAAAGAGAAATGAATCCACAAAAAGATCAGTATTTATCCCACTTCTGTCTGACTTCACAATAGAAACCCTGGTCAGAATATATTCTCATCGAGGAAGGTTTTCTGCCATTGCTCATCTGCCTCCAGTCTTGTCTCAAGCATATGTCCAGAGCTCCAGAGCAATTCCGCAGCAGTGCAAATAGAGTCCCAAACCTCCAGCAGGTGCTGGTGGCGAATCTGAAGATATTTCTGAGGTAGCTTGTGGCCATAGTTCCCATCTTTGGTCAATCCTTTCATTGAAGACTGAAATTGAAGTTTCACTGAAGTAAGCAAGCCAAAACATTGGCCACAAAGTTCTATGCCAGTACCTAGAAGAGGTAGTACATCATAGCTTCATTGGCAATAATTTAAATAAATTTATAGACATTTCGCTAAGTTTTAGACCACAGGATCTATGTTGTAAAGTGTATAGAAACAATGTAAAGGAGCAAATTCATGACCCGATTCTAGCAACGGAGTGTCTGGGCCTTAGAGTGAGGTGACCTGGACCCCAACCCTGGCTCTGATGCTGTTAGGCAGTGGTGTCATCTTTGAAGACTTGCTAGGCCAGCTGCAGTCACTTCCTTCCATCTCTGTTGTCTGTCTTCCCTACCCCATATCTTCATGTGTATGTGGTGTATGCACACATGTGTGGGCACAAATGGCCGTGTGTGTATTCCTTGGCCAGAGGAGGGTGGCGTGTCCTGCTCTGTCACTCGCCACTTCATTGTCTGAGGCAGTCTTTCACTGACCCTGGAGACAGGAGGTTAGCAGTCAGCAAACCACGAAGGACCTCCACTCTCTGTCTCACACAGTACCAGGGTTACAACTACAGCCAAGCCCAGCTTTGTAGACGGATGTTGAGACCCAAACTCAGATTTTAATGCTGTTGCACTCACCGACACGGAGGTCAGTTTCTTCACCTGAAAGATGGGTTTCTATTCATTTTTCCAAACTGCAAATAACTTAACAGCCAATTATCTCATGTATAGGAAGACAAAAGCTAGCGTGTTCACACATTGGAAGATTTATTCAGCAATCCAAAGGTACACCTGTCAACAGGTGCTGTAAAATTGGAAAAAAAAAGAGAGACCATTGGTCATAATCTGTATGGTTCTATGTATATGAAATAACTAGAAAAAGCACAAGTAGAGCAAGAAATTCAATTGTTGATTGTGCAGGCCTAAGAGTAAAAATGGGAGATGGCTGTAAATGGTTATGAGGAAGTGAAGATGTGTTAACCCAGGTCACTTCAAGCTGATGAAGGAAATCATCCACTAAGAAAACATTACAACGCTAAACATATATACATCAAATACTGACACACCCAATTTCATAAAACAAATATTACTAAATATAAAGCCATAGGTCAACCAAACACAATAATAGTGGGTAATGTTAATGCCCCACCCTCACCAATGAACTGATCATCCTAACAATGAAGCATTTGAATTAAGTGATAGAGGTCAAATGAGACTAACAGATATATACATAAAATTGCATGCAAATACCGTAGAATATACATTATCTGCAGTCCATGGAGTTTTCTCTAAAAGAGATCATTTAATAGAGTAAATGTTAATAGATGCAGGAAATGAGCTAGGTGTGGTGGTGCTCGACTGTATTCCCTGCACTTGGGAGGCAAAGGCAGGTGGTTCTCTGTGAGTATGAAGCTGGCCTGGTCTACAGAGTGCCAGAACAGGCTCCAAAGCTACAGAGAAACCCTGTCTCAGAAAATAAAAAATTCAAAATGATAGCCCTCTGTCTTCTACTTGTAACAGTCTGCTCTGAAAAATAATTGCAAGTTTTTTGGTAAAGGTTGAAAGATACAGGTGTAGCAAGCTTTCTTGAACGGCCAGTCCCCAAATCATGGCATAAAGATATTATTAGTTATGAATGCTTGGCTTTATCTTATGTTTGTCCCACTAGCTCTTATAACTTAATTTAACCTGTTTCTCCACACTTTGCCTTGGGGCTTTTTACCTTTCTTACATTCTGTATGTCCCACTTTCCTGCTTCCTCCAAGGCTGATTGGCTGACAGCTGCCTGGCTGGCTGGCCCCAGGTTCTCCCTCTTTTTCTTCCTCATTCTTTCCTTTCCAGTCTAGGTTCATCCTCCTAGATTCTTTCTCCTACTTATTCTCTTTGCTGTCCAGCCCTGCCTATTTCTCTTCTGCCTAGCTATTGGCCATTCAGCTTTTTATTAGACCAATCAGGTGCCTTAGGCAAGCAAGGTAAAAAGCATCACATCTTTGCATAAACAAATGCAACATGAACAAATGCAATACATCTTTTATATCTCACTAGTAAAATCATTTTTAGAAAGAACACTTTTACATCAGGTCTACATAAAAGCTAAAAGAAACTTTAAGTTACCAAGACCATCAAAAATATTCAGATATTCTAGGCAAGAAAGAAGGCTCTGGGGATAAAGATGTTTGTTATGATGCCTGATGGGCTAAGGTAGAGCTTCAGGACCAGAGCAGTGAGAAGAGAGAACTCACTGCCAGAAGCTGTGCTCTGACAACTACATGGGCACATGCACATTCAAATAAATAAATGTTTAAAGTTTTTTTTAACCAGTTGGAAATTAATGTTTAAAGTTTTTTAAAATTCAGATATTCCTTCATTCTTTGGGCAAAGAAATGAAAATGAAATTTAGATCTAGGGCCTTTATACCTTGTACATCCCATTTAGCCAGCAAAAGGTAGGTGTTGTAAGCAACTAATAAAATTATTGTTGCTTTTTTTGAAGACATTTGCTGGGTTGTTGAATTTTTGTTGTTGTAGTTTTGCTTTTTTAAAAAAAAATGTAGGAAGATAAATTCTGTTGACTCCACTGAATCAAAGTGTCACACTTAGAACCAGATTTGAGCTTCAGTTCCCTTGTAATAGAGTGTAAGCAGGAACTTTGACCATTTCAATGAGAAGGAAACACAGGCGAAGAGTCCCCCAAATGATGAGATCATGCACTGTATGAGATAACCGTCCAGTGGGCTCTGGTCCTAGTTCTGGGTTCTACAGGGAGGCAGAGTGACTTGGAGGAAAGCATAGAGTCAGGCATTCAGAAACGCGTTCTCACTCTGCAAGAGGTGTCTATCCGATTGAAAGACAGTGTGGTGACTGCCCTCATCTGTGAAAGGAAAATAAAGTCCCTTGCACCAGGGGCTGATTAATCATTAAGGATGGCTGTTGAACTCCAGTCTAAGCAGAGAACCAAGAGTGAGGGGGTGAACTCTGAACCCTTCAGAGCCACAAGGAAAGAGGTTTTCTTTTTCTTCTTCTTTTTTTTTTTTTCCTTTGGAGACAGGGTTTATCTGTGTAGCTTTGGAGCCTGTCCTGGAACTCACTCTCTAGACCCAAACTCACTGAGATCCACCTGCTTCTGCTTCCTGAGAGCTGGGATTAAAGGCATGTGCCACCACCCAGCTCACAAGAAAGTTAAGATTTATTTCCTAATGTCTTTACCTATCAATATTTTTTGTTGTGACCATAAGACTTATTTCTTTAAACCCTAGTTTATTCCTGAGATCGTTGCTGGGTTCCGTCTCTAGATCTTCCTAGATCTAGGTTTGACATCCAAGACACATGGGAAGATCATGGGAGGTTTGTATGTTCGTGAAGTACCTTGTGACTCCGCAGTTGGAAGTATCCACGGCAGAGCCCGTGTGTCCAGCCTCTAAGGCATTCTTTGTAGCTCTGGGGCGCCAACATCCTGAGGCCCTGAAGGAAAGGGTAGGGAGTGGGCGGGCTGCGTCATTCGCTATTAGTTGACTCATTCTTGGGGCGGGGGGGGGGGGGGGGGCAGCAGACTACGTCATTTGCTGGCGGGCTACGTCATTTGCTATTGGTTGTCTCATTCTTTTGTGCTGCTCTCATCACGTCGCTTGCAGAAGAGATTCAAAGTCTTTGGTTTGTTTGAAGGAGTGGTAATTACATGAAAATTGTTTAATAACATAGACTATTAAATGTTAAAACTGTACTGTGCATTTTCTAATCTCTTAATCTCCCAGGCCAGGGTCGTTTTGCTTTCTTCAGCTTTAATTGTAGCATTTAATAATCCCTGACATCCTTACTTGCCTTGTTGCTGACACAAAATGGCTGACAAAAGCAGTTTAAGAAAGTGTTTGTTCGGGCTTCCGGTTTGAGGATACTGTTCATCATGGCAGGAGAGGGGTGAAGGCAAGAACTTCAGGCAATTGTCACATTGTGTTCCACTCAGCCACCAAGCACACCAGTATGCACCAGTTTCTCTGTGGTCTCTGCCTTGTTTAGAAACCCTGGTGTCCCATGAACTAGCTAAAGACACCATCATTTCTCTAACCTTCTGATTGGTGGAAGCCTTCCCAGGCCAGAGCCGCCCATGTTTTGGCCAAGAGAAGCTACACCTTTTGTTTTGATAAGTCATCTTTTTGTAGTGGTCCTCTTTTCCTGACTGACCTCCAGGCACTCAGCCTTCTAGGGAAGGAAGCTGAGGCTCTGACTCTCCTCCACTCTAGGGATGTTTCTATTAGCTGAATGTACAGCCCTCCCAAGGCCGACGATCCAGGTCAGCTACCCTGACAGAGAATTGGTAAAGAGAGAGCCCAAAGGGGAAAGGAACCCTCTCTAGTCAAACTTCTAAGAAAACCAGAGACATTACAACTTCAGGGGTTAGAGAGATGGCTCAGCAGTTAAATATACTTCCTAATCTTCCAGAGGACCAGAATTCCTCTCCCAGCCTGTAAGCTAGGCATCTTACAACTGCCTGTAACTTCAGTTCCAGGGGATCTGACAAATTCATCTGGCAGCCACTGGCACCCACATTTGTACACACACATACACATAAATAAGTAAATAAATAAATAAGATCTGCAAAATGTAAGCCCGACAGATGTAAAAGTGTGATGCCTCCCTTCTAGATGGCCTATGAGCTATGGCTGCTGCTCTCTGCTCCCTATGACTGTGGAAATGCATGCTGGTGTGGAAGAGCCCCCACATGAAAGCTCCCCGAAGAGCTGACAGCCACACTGCCTAACTAGCACAGCTTCCAGTCCCTTCCTAGCCTCCCTCCTACAGCACTCTAGATGTTCCGAGAACTGCAATTCCTACTTTCTCCTTCAACCTAAGGGAGGTAGCCTGTCTCTTGCCAGCCCGGATTCTGTTTTTCTCAAGCTCACATTCACCTCTGTAATCCATCTCTCCTAAACTCTCTTTACCCTGTGGTATTGTTCACATTTCCCATCAAGGATCTGCCCGACTGAGTGTGTTTGCGGAATGTGAGTCTAAGGGCAGAGCAAGCTGTCTAGCACGTGTACAAAATAATTCATTCAATAAGTGAACATCAGTTTTCAAAGCAGGGTTCTAAGATAATTGCTTAAAACACCACTCATATCACACAAAAGATCCTCTTCTCAGCACAATGGGGACTCAATGCTTACAGTGATTTTTGCTGTTGTTGTTGTTGTTACTGTTGTTTAGTATGCTTAAGGGGATCTGTTTGCTTAACTCTAATCAGTATTTCTTTAAATATTTCCAAATATTTCATTATGAGTTTATGTTTGGGAGAATTAGTAACAAATACAAACTACAGACTATGAAGGTAATCCATAATTAATGATCCTACCTACCAGAAAGCCTGAGAATTGTGAGGCTTATTGTTAGGTTGCTTTTTCACCTTCAGAGACAGGAAAGATAGAAATAAACACAAAGAAAGCAAAATAGCTATGTTCATAGAGAAAATCAATGTCAATAGATTGCAAGTCTCAACCTAGCATTTGACTCTGTCTGGATACAATCTTTTAGTCTACCTCTCTGATGGAAGTTAATTACTTCTATATCAGTGATTATATTTTCTACTCTAATTGTTTATGAGCTGCTTTGCCATCATTTTTCCTTCCTATTTTATTAGTCTTTTAGTTTAATGCCAATTTTTCAATATCCAAAAGAATGTTGTACTTCCTTGTATCTTTAAGATTCTGATCATTGGGTAGTGGTGATGAACACCTTTAATCCCAGCACTTATGAGCAGAGGCAGGTGGATCTTTGTGATTTTCCTATTTTGTGGTTGTTGGGGTTCTGAAGACTTCAGGCTTGCATAGTCTCTTAGTAGTCTTTTGCTGTGAAGAGATGCCATGACCACAACAACTCTTAAACAGGAAGAAATATTTAATTGGAGTAGCCTACATTTTCAGAGATTTAGTCCATCCATTATCATCATGGTGCAACAAGGTAGCATGCAGGCAGACATGGTGCTGGAGAAGGAGCTGAAAGTCCTTACATCTTGACTTGCAGGCAAAAGAAATAGTCCAAGACACTGAGTGTGACCTGGGTGTATGTGAGACCTCAAAGGAAGCCTCTACAGTGAGAAACTTCCTTCAACAAGATCACACCTACTCCCATAAGACCACACCTCTTAATAGTGCCACTCCCTTTGGGGGCCATTTTCTTTCAAACTACCTCACATAGCAACTCTTATAAAAGAAAGCATTTAATTGGGTCTTATGTAATTACATTCAGAGATTTAGTTCATCATCATCATGGTGGGAAGCATGGTAGTAAACAGGCAGACATGTTACCAGAAAGGTAACTGAGAGTTCTACATTCAGACAGACAGTCAGTAAGGAAAGAGAGAGATGCTGGACCTGACTTGAGCATCTGAAATCTCAATGCCCACTCCCGGTGACATACTTCCCCCAACAAGGCCACACCTGCTCCAACAGATCACAACTCCTAATAGTGACACTGCCTGGCAACCAAACATTCAAACCTATGAGCCTATGGGGGTCATTCTTATTCAACCCACCACATACAGTAAGCACTTTAAGCCATCTTCCCAGACTCCTAGTAAGTGTTTAGACCTGTTGCATTCTCTAACTTCTATCATTTGGGTGTTTTTGTTGGGCTAGGATCTTGACAGAAATGATTTCCTGTGATCTGTCTCATGACGCATATCTCCCATACAATTTTTCTCATCACAAATATGAAAACACAAGCTTCAAAGGAGTTGAATGACATCATCAAGGAGAGTGAATTATTGTAGAAGATGCTAAGGCTGCCTCAACATTGCCCCTTCCCCTTCTAGTGTTCTTGCTATCTCAAGGCTGAGAACTAACACCTATCCTTCCCACTACCCCCTAAGAATTATCTTCAAAGAGAACTTCTCCTAACACTGTGATGGCCTTAAATGAAAGGCTAACTGGTAGAAAGTGGTACAAAAAAGTCTAAACTCCAAGGTGAGTAGAGCATGAGACTCTTAATCTCAGGGTTGTGGGTTCATGTTCCATGTTGGGTGCCAAATTGTTTATGGAGGATATTTGTTCATTTCCCAACCACCCATATTCCCGAAATAATAATTCAAAAACCATATTATTTAAATCACTGCTTGTCCCATTAGCTCTAACTTCTTATTGGCTAACTCTTACATATTAATTTAACCCATCTCTGTTAATCTGTGTATTCCCACAAGGCTGTGGTTTACCGAGTAAGGCTCTGGTGTTTGTCTCCCGCGGGTTACATGGTTTCTCTCTAACTCTGCCTTCTTTCTCCCAGCATTCAGTTTAGTTTTCCCCACCTAGCTCTATGCTGACCTATCACAGGCTCAAAACAGCTTCTTTTTCATTAATGGTATTCACAGCATACAGAAAGGAATCCCACATCACTCCAGGATTCTATGCATGTCCTAGATTTTTTCAACAGGTTTGTACTGAGGTTAAATGTCAGCCTATCTGTCTCCTTATCTTCAGCCTTGACTTAGCTAACTGCGACCCAAGTTGAGTATAGCCCTAGTCAATCACACAGCAGCCGAAATTCAGCCAATGACAGGTTGTCAACAGACACAACTCTGCCCAGGCAAAGCAATGCCTCACCATGCCATCTACAGAATAAAGCAAATGCGCAATTGTAACCAATTAGACTACTTTGGGAAGTTACTTCCTTCTCTGTTTATAAATACTTCTGCCCGCATTGCAGGGTGGAGCCCTCTGAACTTCTGACTGCTGTGGGAGGAATCATCCACTCACCCTTTGGCCTAGCTAAAACGTCTAATTTAATTTATCCGGTTTTTATTTCAGCAAGCTGCTTTCTACATCCCCAGTTCCTCTGGGTACTCTTAGAGAGAGCTTTTTCAATATGTTTTTCATTTAAGACTCCTTGTCTCAGCCAGCGTTCAGTCTATCTAAGTTGACCTTTGGGACATTTCATGTTCAAGTACAAACCATCAGACTCCAGACTCTGCCTACATCATTATCAGAGAGCACTCTGTCCTATCAGGCTAGCAGGGGCATCATCATCAACACTTCAAATGCTTTCTTTCTACTAGCTGTTTAATTTTATGAGACCTTCCATAGAGATGTACTAAGCATATGGGGGGAAAAAAATCTATCTTTTCCATTGCAATTCATCCTGGGCTTTAAACTGTATATCAATTTCCGGCTCTATATATTTATTATTTAAATGGTAAGTTGAATACTTGTGATGTGGGAAGGTCTTCTGTTTTAATAAAGAAACTGCCTTGGCCAGCCCTTAGGTGGGTGGAGTAGACAAGAACAGGAAGAAGGAAGTGAGGTAGGTGGCTCAGACAATTGCCCTGCCTCTACAGCCAGATGCAATGGAGCCAGCCACCAGTTCAGACATGCTGAATCTTTCCCGGTAAGACACCATTCGTGGTGCTACACAGATTATTAGATATGGGTTAAAGCAAGAGATGTGAGACTTAGACAATAAGAGGCTAGAAATAATGGGCCAGGCAGTATTTAAAAGAATACAGTTTCTGTGTAATTATTTCGGGTAAAGCTAGCCGGGTGGCCAGGAGCCGGGCAGCGGGAACGCGGCCCGCAGCTCCTCACTACATACTTGTATCACAATTAGCCTAACACTGTTTTCTAGGTCTATCAACTTAGCAGCTTAAAACACTCCACTTACCACATTTTTGGTGCATCTACTCTTTAGTTTGTCTTTTGAATTTCTGTTTCATACTGATTTCTATAGTGCTGTGGTAGTTTCAAATTAGTGTCGTCTTTGGAGGGACTCTGCCCAGTTCGAGCACGGCGGGCACGGCTCTGGCAGGCCTTGTTCTTCTCCCCCATAAAATAATATTAGATTCCACTCCCAAAGCTAGCCATCACGGTCTAGTCCCTTATTTGGACACTTCCTCCTCCTGAGGCTGACCACCAAGGTGAAACTATCAAAGTATTTGAGTATGGTAATCAAAAATCCCCTTTGGCTCACCCGATTAACATGCTCAATTAAAATTAAACACCCATCCTAATACAGGATTCCCCTTTTATCTTTAAACCTCCATTTTTTTTATTGGCCACACCTGTCTCTTTTCTATTCAGAGCTAGTCTTTTTTTTTTTCTTTTGTCCTCCTCTGGGACAAATATCCCTAACCCCTCTCCCTTGTTCCTTTCCCCTTCTCCTTATCCTCTGTCTCCTGCCTTTGCCTCTTATTCTCTGCCCTTTGTGCTTTTGGGGCAAATAAATCTTCTTTGTGCTGAGAACTAGTCTTAGAATGTCCTGATCTGATACTGATCCTTTCATTCTTATTGAAATAATATGGGTATTACTATACATTACTATGTTATATTATAGAAGAGTAATATATTACTATATTGCTCCATTTTTATTTCAGATAAACTTTGGGATTTAGGCAATTAAAAAACAGCTGAAAAATTCATTGTATACTTCTGATATGCTTTTATGTACAATATGCTTCTATTTAATTTTTACAAAAAATATCTTGGGCATATTATTTAGGATTTCATTATTTCATTTTAGAAATATTCATTATTCATTATTTCACTTTAAAGTGTAAGGCTATGCAAATGCATGTCCCAAGCCCTATTGCATTAAAACAGGAAAGAATTTTCATGTTACAATATTGAAGAATGCCTTCAAAAGCATATGTTCTTCCTCAGTTAATTCAAGTACTTTTATTATTTTCAGTAAAGTTTCATAGTTTTAATATTCTTTATATCCTACACATATTCTTAGATTTTATTCTTTTATCCTTTGATATCAGAATCTAACCTTTATCTAATAATATTTGTTTTAATTTCTTTTTACATGCCAACCAGTTTCCCTTCCCTCCTCTCCTCCCAGTCTCTACCTCCACTTCCCCTCTCTCCCTTCTTCTCCTTCTCTGTTTCTCTTCATAAAAGGGCAGGTCTCCCATGGATACCAACCTAATGTGGCCTATCAAGCTGCAGTATGACTAGGCACAGCCTCTTATATTAAGGTTAGATGAGGCAACCTAGTATAAGAAACAGGGACCCAAAAGCAAACAAAAGAGTCAGACAGCCCCTGCTTGCACTGTTACGAATCCCACAAGAAAGCGAAGCTACACTATAACACATGCAGAGGTCAGTCCCGTTCAGGCTCCCTACAATACTTTTTCCCCCTCTTCAGCAGGACTCCCTGAGCTCTGCAAAATGTTTGTCTGTGGATCTCTGCATCTGTTTCCTTCATTTGCTGGATGAAGCCTCTCTGATGACAGCTGAGCTAGGCACCAGTCTATGAGTATATCAGAATATCATGACTTTTTATCTAGTTGTGTTTAGTTTTCTACTAGATCTTTGGGCTATCTAGCCTCCGAATCCTGGCCCTCCAGGCAGTGTCAGGGGTGGGCTCTCTCTTTTGGCATGGATCTCAAGCTGGACCAGTCATTGGTTGGCCACTCCTACAATTTCTGTGCCACCTTTACTCCAGTACTTCTTGCAGGCAAGACAAATTGTAGGTGGAAGGTTTTGTGACTGGGTTGGTGTCCCATTCCCTTCACTGGAAGTCTTCCTGGTTACAGGAGATGGCCGATTCAAGCTCCTTGTCCCCCATTGCAAGGAGTTTTAGCTAAGGTCGCCCTCGTAGATTCCTGGTAGCTTCCATTGCACTAGGTTTCTAGCCTTGAGTTGCCCCCCAGTTTCAGTTGTCTCCCCAGTACTCTCTCCCTCTATCCTCTATTCACATCCCTATTCCCCTAACCCCCACTTCACCCCCAATCCTATCTACCAGCATTGTCTATTCTATTTCCCAGGAATATTCATGCTTCTCCTTTTGAACCCTGCTTGTTACTTAGCCTCTCTGGGACTGTGGATTGTAACATGATTATCATTTACTTTACAGCTACTCTCTGCTTATAAGTGAGTACATACCACACATACCATGCTTGTCTTTCTGGGCCTGGTTTACCTCACTTGGGATTTTTTTCTACTTCCATTTATTTGTCTACCTTTTTCAAGACATTACTTTTTTTTTTAATTAGCTAAGTAATAGTCCATTGGGTAAATGTACCGTATTTTCCTTATCCATTCTTTGGTTGAGGGACATCTAGGTTGTTTCTAGTTTCTGGCTATTATGAATAAAGTTGTTATGAACATAGTTGATAAAATGTTCTTGTGGTATGATTGAACATCCTTTGGGTATATGTCCAAGAGTGGTATAGCTGGGTCTTGAGGTATATCAATCCCCAATTTTCTGAGATACTGACATATTGATTTCCAAAGTTTCTGTACAAGTTTGCACTCCCATCAGCAATAGAGGAGTGTTCCCCATGCTCTACATCCTTGAAGCATGAGGAGTCACTTGTGTTTTAGATCTTAGACCTTCTGACAAGTGTAAGATGGAATCTTAGAGTTGTTTTCATTTGCATTTTCTTGATGGATAAGGATGTTGAGCATTTTTTTCTTTAAAGTTTATTCAAAACAACAGTCTTCAAGCTCACTGTGGTGGCTGACCACGTCCACAACCAAAGCCTCCTCTAAACTGGAACTCAGTGGCTGAGCCAGCCCCAGCCCTAGGCTTTCTTGTCAGCACCAGGGGGCACAGCACTCCTTCTGTAGGTGTCTCTGCCTGCCTCCCCTCTTGTGAATCTTGTCTTGCCGGGCGCTCACCCTCTGGCCCTTTGGGCCAAGGCCTGCCTGTTTCAGGACGGCTGCGGTGCAGGGTGGCAGGTACAATCTCCCGAGGTAGGTGGAGATAATCGCCGCGGAGATACTGGATGCCCTCATTCGTAAGGTACCAATAGAAGTGTCTCCAGGCAAACTGCTCCTTCACGTAATCTCGAGACTTCGGAGACTGCATGGTCTTCATGACATGAAGGTTGGGCACGTTCTTGTCTGCCAGCTCGGGGTGTTCGGGCATATGGACATCCTTTTTGACAACCATCACTCCTTCCTTAAATAGGAGCTCATAGATGGCAATCCGGTTCTTCTTGGGCATCAACATCGCGGCGGCTGCAAGGTCCGGGACGAAGGCTGGAAAGGAAGCGTTGAGCATTTTTTTAAAAACTGTTTTTCAGCCGTTTTGAGATTCCTCTGTCAAGAATTCTCTGTTGCACCAAGTAGTGGTGGCACACACCTTTAATCCCAGCACTCAGGAAGCAAAGACAGGCAGATCTCTGTGAGTTCGAGCCAGCCTAGTATACAGAGCGAGTTCCAGGACTGGCTCCATAGCTACTGGGAAACCCTGTCTCGAAAAAACAAACAAACAAACAAACAAAAACAAAAAAATTCTTTGTACCCTCTATTTTTAAATTGGGTTATTTGTGGGGTTTTTTTTTTTGATGTCTAGTTTCTTGAGTTATTTATATATTTTGGAAACTTTCCTCTGTCAGATGTGGGATTGGTGAAGTTCTTTTCCTTCTGTAGGCTGCCATTTTGTCCTATTGACGATGTCCTTTGCTTTTCAGTTTTGTGAGGTCCCATTTATGAATTGTTGATATTACGCCCTGGGCTATTCATGTTCATGGAGTTTTCTCCCAATGTGTTCAAGGCTATTCCCCACTTTCTCTTTTATCAGGTTCAGTGTATCTGGATTCATGTTGAGGTCTTTGATCTGCTTGGACTTGAGTTTGTTATAGGATGATAGATATGGATCTATTTGCCTTCTCCTACATGCTAACATACAGTTAGACCAATACTATTTGTTGAAGATGCTTTCTTTTCCCCACTGTATAATTTTGGCTTTGTTGTAAAAATCAGGTGTCCATAGGTTGTGGATTTATTTCTGGGTCTTCAATTCTATTCCATTGATCAACTTGGCTGTTCTTATGCCAGAACCATGCAGTTTTGTTTGTTTTACTTTGTTTTGTTATAGCTCTGTCGTAGAACTTGAAATCAGGAATGGCGATGCCTCTAGAAACTCTTTCATTAAACAGGGTTATTTTAGTTCTTTCTTTTTTTTGGTTTTCCATATTTAAGTCACAGGAACAACTGATTTTTTATGGTTATTCTAACATGTAGAAGAGCTACTGATTATTTTGTGATATCCGATAAGTATGTCTACTGTCAATGAAACTATTTTTAGTATATAATTTTCAAGCAGGCTGTTCATTTAATTAATAAAGGTAGGCATTATATTTCCAGTTACTAAGCAAAGCCACAAAAATTTTGAAACTAAGTGTAATAATTTCCTTGTTAAGAAGCCTGGGATCTCTGAGGAGTCATCTGGAGGGAACAGTGCTAGCTTGACCTCAAATGTTGCATTCTCATGTGTATGCCAGACTGGCTTCTGTTCAGATTGACCAGTCATCCAGAGCAGATGTTTAAGTTGTTAAGTTTTGAACATCAACTGTATTTCCACTTACAGATTGACTCTCACTCAAATATGCAATGTGCCATACTGATCTCAGGTCTGAAGGGGGGATGGGAGGTGTAGATGGACATTAAGAACCTAGCAGAATGAAGGACCTGAATATTATTGGTAATGTTTTCTGTTTATTCTTGTTTCTGAGGAATGAAAAGCAGTTTTTCTTCCCCCAAAGAACAGGTGCTGCATCCCTGGCTCCCTCTAGACTATATTCAAGCCTTATGTCTTTGCCTTTGACTACCTACAATGTGCCAGGTTGGCCCTCTGACCCCAACTTGAAAAGACCCCCAAGGAAAGTCTATAAAGTGATATGATTCTTTCATAAAACACTACTTTCTCTCTCTGTGTGTGTGTGTTTGGTTGGAACCTCCAGTTCACCCCTTCATGATCCAGAAAGCCCCATTCCTCTTGCTCTCTCTCCAAACTCTGCCCTCTCAGAGAATCCCCAACAAAGGTGCCAAAAACCCAGTTCTGCATTCTTGGTGACTACTGCAACTTCCTCCCCGGTTGCTGCCAGTAGCCCAAGTCCCACCTAAATAGTTCAGCTTTGGACCATTCTTGAGCACAAACCCAGCTTGTGGTGGACACATCATCACCCCTTGCCTGCAGGTTATGTAATCTCCCTGTTTTAGTTCTGGCAAGTGGCTTCTCTGGCCTTGATCTCTAGGATTGGAGAACCCACCAGGGAGTTGCTTTTGCTCAAATAAACCTGTTCTTTTACTTTTTCTTTTTTTTCCTTTCCTTTCCCTTTCTTTCTTTCTTTCTTTCTTTCTTTCTTTCTTTCTTTCTTTCTTTTTTTAAGACAGAGTTTCTCTGTAGCTTTTGAAGCCTATCCTGGGTTTGTAAACCAGGATGGCCTTGAACTCACAGAGATCTGCCTCCCGAGTGCTAGGATTAAAGGAGTGCACCACCACACCACCCAGCTACTTTTTCAATTTGGTTTAATCTGACTTGTGTGTCAGCATAGAAACCTGTTATGTTGGACAGAAAATCTATTAATGTGCACATGATATTCTCTGAAAAACAAAAAAAAATTGGACAGGGTTAAGTATAAGAAAGATGGGTAGATCCTGTCACCTGTCACCATATTTGATAAGCATACTAAACAGCTACTTCTATGATGAGATTTTACCACCTCATATATCTAAAATTAGTTATCCAAATCAATTTTCAAAGCATTATCTCATTTTGATAGTCTATATCCTGAAGCCTTTGGTTAAAAAACAAACATGAGCTGGGAATGGTGGTGCAAACCTTTAGGACCTGTGCTCATGATGCTGAGGTAGGAGAATTTCAAGTTCAAGACAAGACTGGGTCACATAGTGAGACCCTGTCTCAGAAACATATCTAAAAGGCAACTTGTCCCTTGCTGCTCCTCTGGCCTCACTTCCTACACTTTTTTCTCCTTACTTGCTGCTTACCAATGGGATTCTTTCTGTTTTTCAAGTTCATGCTCCTAAAGATTAGGACTTGTAGAGTTATTGTTTGCTGTCTGAAGCACCCTGCATTCCAGATCTTTGCATGGCTGGCTCCACCAGCCTCAAAGGTCACCTTAAGGAGACCTTCTGTAACTGTACAACTTGAAGTAACCTCCGTGATATTTACTGTGCTCATAATACTGATCATATCTAAAACTTAATGGTGTGTCATTTGTTCTCTTAATATCTAGATAAGCTTCCATTAATAGGACTGCCCAGCTAGGAGCTGTGTGATGGAGAACCACACACTCAGTGCAAGTGTTCAGGGAGAGGCATCCAGAGCTGAGGAAGTAGGTCAACCCTAGCATCAACAACTCTGCATTAGAGCTCTCTTCTCTACCATCTTCCCAAATGTTGTCCTTATGACCTTCCATGGCTGCCAGACAGCTACAGAAGCCATGTGTATCCCAAAGTAGAATGGACAGAGTGGCAAGTGCTCGTCTAAGGAAGAAAATACCCCAAGCCACTGGGATACTTTCACCAAAGTCGCAATGGCCGGCTTCAAGGGAGACTAGGAAAGTGAGTGTCCGCTACGCTTAGCTTCTCGACCTCCGATGTAAGGTGTACAGGGAAGCAAGGCACTAAAAAGGCAAAGGGCCACCTTTTACAAGGTCGGTCTCTAGGTCCTTATCTGCAAAATGCAAATATCCAAGAGCAGAAGCCCACAGGTGTAGAGGCAGTCCAGTCTCCTACTTAGCAGCTTTCGCAGCCTACACTCTCCTTCTGTTGCTCAAGCTACTTTGCACTTTATTGCACTATTTGCAATCAGCCCCGCCCCACCCTAACTGATAGCTGACCCAATCTGGGAAACTAATGTAAATCCAGCCAAGGTTTAAGTCTGGTTTACAGGTAGGATTTCTCTACGCATAAGGAATAGCAGGCACAGCACTTGAGGTCTATAACATTTGCAGGAGTCTGTGCAAATTGATTTTCAATTTACAATTAAAGGAAAAAGTAATGGAAGTTTAATGATAGAATCTGGATTACATTTTATCTTGATTTCATGCCATTGGCAAATAGCTTTCATGTTTTATGGAGGGAGGTGCTGGGGACTTTTGAAACCATAAGACAGTTCCGTTTCCAAGGCCTGACAGGTTTCATAGGAAGTCTTGGAGCTAAAGGACTTTGCCAGTGGAGAGGAATTCAGGAAAGGTCCTTAATTAGACTGTTTCATTGTTTTTGTTGGTTCTTCTTCTCTCCTTCTCTTTCTCCTCCTCCTCCTCCTTCTTCCTCTTCAGAAATATAGACATTGCCAGGATAACCAAAAGAGTACTAAAGTCTCAACTGCACTAGATGATCCTAGGAACCTAAAGCGTTGAAAAGAATAGCAATGTGGAGAGATGGGCCACAGAGGGAAAGGGAAAGGAGGGGAGAAGATAAGAGGGGACAAGAAGGTTACTGTAACTTCTGTGTATGGGTGACGGCCTTGATTACAAGTTCTGTGGGGATATTTTTGCTCTGGGTTATGCCTGCTATTCTAGGATCCCAACGCTTTTCCAACTTTTGAAGCAAGCTCTCAGACTGTGCTTATAGTCTGCCATCAACATCTGGATTAGATTGTTTTCTATTGTAAGTTAGTGTCTTGTGTCTTTATTATAATATTAGGGTCTATCTGAGGCCAAATTAAAGAGAGAAGTAAAAGGAAAAAGAGAGAAGGGGCCTCATTAAAGATCCTGAGTCCTGATTATTTTGCTCACCAGAGTGCCTGGTTGTTCACAATCAAGCAAAGGAAAATGTTTCAAGACTTCATTCCTTTTACTATTAAAACCTGTGCCACAGTCAGCAGGAAGCACAAAGCTACTGTTAAAGACTTGTACACTTAGAGGATCAGATGCACAGCCAGACCGTGGCACAAGGCCAGTACCAGACGCACAGCAACCTCTCTTGATGCTCTTCTGCTGTGGCTGCTTTCCACTGAGACCAGCCTGAAAGCTAAGTCACACCGTGTCTGCTAGCAGCACAGAGGAAGGCTGGACAGGGTGGCTGCTCTTGCCTTGGCATTTAAGGCAGGAGGCAAAGAGTTAAACAGCTGAGCTGGGGCAGTGGAGTTTAGGAAGCTATCCCTTAGCATTGGTCTTCGTCCTCATGCATGTATAAATATGCTAATGGCGTCCATCCACCCAAATAATTATCATACTTTGGGTCCAAAATTTTTTATAATTCTGGTTCTTTAGGAATTTCACATCATGTACCCCAATCTCGCTCACCTTCCAATCCCTTCATATCTGCTCCTCACCCTTGGAGCATCCCCCTTCCAAATTAATTAAGAACAAAACAACAACAAAGGTACCCCCCCCACTCTTCCATCTAGCCAACTCCTCTTCATCCATCCAGTGGCACTGGGAGGTGTGGTGTGTCAGGCAGTTTACCCTTTGGTCCAATCAGCTCCACCCCAAAAAATGTGACTGCAATGAGCACTTGGTCTGGTTCAAGGTCTCTGGCACACCGTCATCACTTGACCCTCACCAGAACTCCTCTTGGTTATTCTGCTGTTGCCCCAAGTCATGGGAATTCTGCAGTTATTATTCCACAGGATCTGCCCCTTTGCACACTCCAGCAGGTCACAGATGGGGTAGATGTTAGGGTGGACCAATCGAAGGCCCAGGATGTTGGTCTGAGCCACTGGGACTGTCCCCCTCAGGCAAAGGTGACTTTGGGGCCAGATCTCCCATGCCCAAGGTAAAGGGTGAGGCCATCTCTTCTGATTGCACAGGGGTTGAGGGCAGCCGCTTTCCCATGGGAGAGTGGGACCAGCTCTCCTGATGCAGCGTCCAGTAAGGGGCAGTGCCAGCTATCCCAGGTGCCAGCTATCCCAGGGCCAGTGAGGGGCAGGGCTGACTCAGCACTATCCTCGAATTTCAAGATGCGTGGTTCCTATGACTCCCTACAGTAACACAAGTCATGTTACATCATGTTACATGTGATGTCACATCATCACAGACCCCATCTGCAGCAGGACCACAAACCCAGACATGGCCCTCAGCAGCAGTTCTGGCCTGGAGACCATGGCTCTGGTGGCAGCATAGGCCACCCAGATCAGTATGGCCCTGGTGACAGCAAGGCCCTCAAACACCAACATGGCCTCAGAAGGCTGTCCAGATCCTGGGAATCCCTATAGCCCTTGGTGGTAACAGGAGTCATGGGCTCAGACCCTGGCTGCTGCTGGGCCATGGACCCAGACATAGTCTTCAGCAGCACTTTGGGCCCAGACAATATAATGGCACCATATTGCAGCACATGGGACCTCAGATATCAACATGGCCATGGGATACAGCCTAGACCCCCGGCATTCTGTGTGGCCTCTGGTGGTATGATGGGCCACAGACATCAACACAGACCCTAGCTGTGGTAAGACAACGGACCCAGACATGGTCCTCAGTAGCAGCCTGGACCTAGATGTCACTGTGGCCCCAGGTGGCAGCCCAGACCCCTGACAATGGCATCACCTTTGATAATATCAGGAGCCATGGATATCAATACAGATCCTGGCTGCAGTAAGGGCAGGGACCTAGATATGGCCCTTGGCAGCCCTGGCTTAGAGGACACCATGATTGGGTCCAAATTTTAAAAGCTGATGCTTGTCCTAGAAATAGCAGCAATGATTGTATGTCTCACACTTACTTACAGCTATTGAGGTGCACACTTCAAAATTACAATGCAAAAAAAAAGTCAATGATCCCTCTAAATCAATGGTTCATTCTTAAAGAAACAAAACAAAACAAAACAAAACAAAACAAAAACCCTTTCTCCGCTAATGCTCTATCAAAATCCTTACCGTATCCTGGGCATGTATGCATGGCTTTAATGTCGGCACTCAGGAGACAGATCTCTGTGGGTTCCGGGACAGCCAGGGCTACGCAGATAGGCTCTTTCTCAAGAAAGCAAAAACAAGAATAAATATTGTGTGTGTGTGTGTGTGTGTGTGTGTGTGTTTTAAAGATGGACTGTCCCTGTCTTCCAGGAGTGTTAAAAATGCAACGCTGTGTGTTCTTTGCAATTGTGTTAGACAACAATACTCTCAACAACCGCCACTCTGGCTAGCGAGTGCTGCTCTTCCAACAGTGACTTTGTAGTGACTTTGTAGTTCATCTCTGTATTTCTAATTTTGAAATAATTCCTGCACCTTTATTCTCAGTCCCCTTGGTTTTCTCATACAACTGCTCCCCGAGCGTGGTGACTCATCCACATTGCTTTCCCAACTTTCAAAATAGAAACTGAGCTCCAATCTGATTTAGACTTCATTTTTATTGTGAAATATCACCTATGGAAAAGTGCATAAAACAGGTAGATAGCGCGATAAATAGTTACAACATGAATATTTGTACAGTCGCCAGTGTTTGGGAAATACAACAGTCTGGAGCCCCCTGTGCATCACTCAGCTTCCCCGGTGTTAGAAATAATCATGAGAAAACCCGGGGAGTTCTTTATCCTCTTTTATTTGAGCAACCATGAACATCTCACCCAACCGCATCCTTAAGTTTCCTAAGTGTCATCATAGTATTGTATGTACCTGACATAACACATTTTCTTGTTATCACTTCGGTCTTTCTTCCAACTCAGTTTCCATTTGTCTTTCTCTAGGACGAGTTGTGGTCTGTCACCTACTTCTTCAATGCTAATTGGTCAATTCCTCCCCCAGGGCTTAGTTATTAATACGACTCTCCTCTGCCTGCTACACTGATTTACTGAAGAGGAGATGGGATGTGCCTTGGTCCAGAGTCACATTTGTACCATTTAATTAGTCAATGGAGAAAACCACGAGTCAAAATAACTAGGAGCAGCATACCAGAAGAGTACCTGACACCTGCTCACTGTGGACCAGCCCCTCCTTAGGTGCTTAGCCTCTCTCCCTTATTTCATTTATCCTACCGAGTCTAGTCCAGGGTCCAAATCCCAGCTTAATCCTTCTTTTGACAGTTTGGACAAGTGAGAAACTGTTTTATATGTAAATGGAGAGGACTCAATTAAGATTTATTAAAGTATTATTGTGTGTTTCTGATATAAACAGTGTGTTGTGTCCAAGAAAATGTTGACAAATTCAAAGTTACAAAGCTATTTCCTATATTTTTCTCTAAGAATTTTATAATGTTATGTCTTATATTTACTGTTTTGATTCATTTTCAGTTAGTTTGGCTTGTGGTATTGAAGCAAGAGTCCTGTCTTGTTGGAGAAAGTGTGTCACTAGAGGCAGACTTTGAGATTTCAGAAGCTCAAGCCAGGCCCAATGTCACTCTCTCTTCTTGCTGCTCGCCAATCTAGATGGAGAACTCTCAGGTACCTCTTCAGCACTATGTCTGCCTGCATGCTGCCATACTTCCTGCCATGATGACAGTGAGCTAAACCTCTGAACTGTAAGCCAGCCCTAATTAAATGTTTGCCTTGATAAGAGTTGCTGTGGTCATGGTGTCTCTTCACAGCAATAATACCCTAACTAAGACAACTTCCTACTGTTTTGGCTTATTGTAACTTCTAGAATTGTCCCGATCCAAGGTCACAGCACCTTTTGGGAAGCTAAAGAAGTGGGGGTGAAAGTTAATCAGTCTGCTGTAGCAACTGATGCCTGCTTGGGCCGAACAGTGTACTATTTAAGCTAATTAAAAACAGAAGGCTATAAAGTGTCTGCAACTATATTACTTTAATGACTACAACCTTGGCGAACTATTTTGCTATTTTTAAAGTCAGTCATTTTTTCCATGCCTTGCCATCATATGCATGTGGCGAGAATTTTTCCATAGCTTTAAAAATAGAACATAGCATTAAGCTAAGTTTCTCCTTTACAATTATTGTTGTGACTACTTTGGTCTATAAGATTTTTCTTTGTCTCTCCCCACCCCCCATTACTGGTAAAAGTGGCAGCAGTGATGGTAGTTAAGGTGCTTGATCAAAGTGGTGGAAACTAGCAAGCGTCTTAGCTGCTTTTTCTTTCTGTGGCAAAGACTGTGGTTGAAAGCACTTGGGAGGAAAGGATTTGTTTGGCTTACAAATTGCAGTTCGTCGTCAGGGGAAGCCAAGGCAGAAAGCTGGAGGCAGGAACGCAAACACAGATCACAGAGGAACATTGCTTACTGCTTACTCCCTATGGCTTGCTCATCCTGTTTTCTTATACAACCCAAGACCACCTGTCCAGGGGTGGTACAACATACAGTGGGCTGCCCCAACCCCCAACATCAGTCACTAACCAAGAAAATGTCCCCCTAAAGTTGCATACAAGCCAGTCTGATGGAGGCAATTACTCAGTAGAGATCTCCCAAATATGTTGAGCTTTGTGTCAAGTTGACAAAAAACAGCAACCAGATTTTAGCCATCCTTTTAGGTCCTAGGATTGTATTTAGGCTTAGCGTGGGCTGCTTTTAAAATTACCTTTGCTACGAAGCACATAGGATGAGAGGACTAGAATTAAGTAGAATCACCCAGCTTAGAATAAAACAGGCTCCCACACACCAGGCAGTGGCTCTGGGGAGAAATCAAAGCACTGAGGACATAGGAGCAAGGAATGTGGAGGGCTTTTCTCATTCTTCTTCAAGAGGGGCAGCTAGGCCACAGTATCTGATGCCAAGAAACTGAGTGACCTCAACCCCTTTCCCAGAAGAAATTTGCTCTTTCTGAAGAAGTACTGATCTGTTTATTGGTTACAGGGAACTTCATGGAGAGTCTCAGTAGCTGGCCGACCAAAGATGAAAACATAGGCAATTCTGCATTGTTTCCCATTACCACACAGATGTTGGTAACCACAACAACGTACCTGGGTGATCAGTTCATCTGGAGCAGTGGTTCTCAACCTTCCTAATGTTTCAAGTCTTTAGTACAGTTCCTCATGTCCTGGTGACCCCCGATCATAAAACTATTTTGTTGCAACTTCTTAACTATAATTTTGCTACTGTCATAAATAATTGTGTAAAATCTTGTGTTTTTCGATAGTCTTAGGTGATCCCTGTGGAAGGGCCATTCGATCCCCAAAGGGTTCTCGACCCAGAGATTGAGAACCACTGATCCGCAATTCAAGATGGCTCAGGATTTACACGGATTGTGGGAAACAGCTAACAGTTTAGGTGGCTAATCTGGGGCTGAGAAGGAACATGACAGGAAGATTGTGTCTGGGAAATGAGAATATGAGTTGTCTGCAGTCACATAAGAAGGTATTTTGACTTATATCAATACCTCTCCAGGAGCAAGACCAGGGGAGGATTTTAATCATTAGGTGGACACATTCAACCTGTTGTCTAGGTTACCTGTTGTCTAGCCAGCCTTTCCCTGGGTCACCCATCACACAAGGACAGAGTCTATGTATGGGCTCACAACATGGGTTCCTTTTTTACCACACCTAACCAGACTAAGGCTACTCTAGAGTGTACAACTTCTGAGCAATACACACCAACACTAAAACCCAAATATGGCACCATTCCTTAAGGGGATGTGAGAGGACAGGGGACGTAGCTAGTCACCTGATTCCAGATTGATTACATTGAGCCATGTTCATCATAGGATTAGAAATACTTTGTTCTCAGTGAACTAAATCTCCAACTTAGATGAGGATTTCCCCCTATCTTCCAATGCTGGTGTTGAGAAACTATTATCTGAGGTTGTATGCAATGTATTTGCTGTCTTTTACAAAGCACTGCTCTGGACAAGAATCTAATTTTACAGCAGACAAGATATGGCAATGGACTCAGGACTTTGGAATTTATCCTGCCTACATGTTGCTAAAGCAAATGACCTGAAAGAATGATGAACCAGGCTTTGAAGAGTTATGTCACCAGCTTTCAAAGCAACACGGAATAGACCCCAAAATATGCCCTAGAATGTAATATACAGTGTAAGTCAGATGAACTTTCTTCCATAGCCAGAACTTTTGGAATCAAGATTAAAAGTAGGGATGGTTCTTCTTGCTGTTATTTTTTAAAAATATTTATTTATTTATTATGTATAGAATATTCTGTCTGTCTGTATGCCTGCTGGCCAGAAGAGGGCACCAGACCCCATTACAGATGGTTGTGAGCCACCATGTAGTTGCTGGGAATTGAACTCAAGACCTTTGGAAGAGCAGGCAATGCTCTTAACCTCTGAGCCATCTCTCCAGCCCCATTTTTGCTGTTATTTTCAGTGAGTGACACAGAGCAAAAGTTTGCTTTCTGACCTCAAAACTTCAGGTTCTTTTGTTTGAAAGTTCTTAATTCCCCAAAGAAGAACACTTCTACCGAGAAACAGAAAAAAAAATCACTAATTTGGAAGCTGAGATTGCAATGTGTATTGCCGTTTGTATTCCTCATGTAGTAAGTCAACATGTAAAAATGGTGGTTACTGCCTGGGATGACAATGCAGATGGAATTCAGGTCATTTATTTCTACAAAATGAGGGAAAGGGGGTACCTCTGGAATGTAGATTTAGGCATCCCACTATTCTTCTAGACAGAACTGCTTCTCCCCAAAACATAGAGTGAAATCCTAATCTTTTGTAATAAAGAAACAGGGTCTTTGTTGATGTAACCAAGTTCAAATGAGATCATAAACAATTAAGGTGGGCCCTGGTCCAGCGTGGTTGGTGTTGTAAGCAGAGGCAGGGAAGATGGGCATGTGACAACTGGTATTGCTGCTCTCGCCAAGGAATTCGGAGGTTTTCTGAAAACTGCCCAAAGCTAAGAGAGGGTTAGGGATAGTAGGTTCACCCTTCTCACTTCCAAAACAAAGCCAAACCTGATGATATTTTTCTTGTAGACTTCAGTCCTCCTGCATGATGAGGAGATAGATTTCTTTCGTTTGAAGATGCTCAGCAATGGTCATTTGTATGTCAGCCTAAGGAAGATTTATATAAACTGACAAAGTTATACGAATATATTCTTAATAGTAACATTAGGAGAAAAATACAAAACTCAATCCAGATCAGATTGCCAAGGGTTCAAATCCTCAAGGAATACAAAGGATTTGTGTCTCAATAATAGGCAAGGCCCCAGGGCAAGATTTAAGTGCTTATTAAGGGCAAAAAGAATCTAGACTACTTACAGCGACATAACCACCTGTAGAAACAGGATACCTATACGTATTTGTGCTTTATTTTGATGTGAACACACACACAATTTTGTTCATTTCCCCGTTCCCTACTCACAGTAGTAATTAAATTTATATCTCTATATTAATTGTATCAACAGGAAGTAGACTCAGTCAAAAAGAGTAATGAACACGATCCAAGATGAATAAAGGAATTGCTCTCTGGGGGAAAGCATTAAGGCGTTTTTTGCCATGTAGTGTGGCAGGAATGGTAGTGACTTGTGCAGAAGTTAGCAGTTAGTAGGTAGATGTAATGTATGTATGGATAAGGAGGAATGTGTAGATGGCAACTATGAAGAAATGTACGGGGGCTTTGAACCGTTAGGTTTCCTGTGCTGGAAGATCCTCCCTCTCCTAGATTCCCATCTGTGTTCTGAGCTGACTCTGGGAGTGAGAGAAAATTCTGAAGAATTTAGAAAGCAGAAGTAATGCTACAGACAAGTTACTTTGCACCCTAGATGTCCGTGGAGAGTGCCACGTTGTGCTTGTAGGCTGCTCGCCTCAGACATACAAAGCAGTGCGTATGCCCCGGGTACTGCCAGCTTCCAAGCTCTTCAAATCCTGAGTCAAAAGTTGGTGCGCTTTGTGGTGAGATATGCAGAGCAGACATACGGTCTGGTGTATCTCTAGAGATTCCAGCTCGTTCTCAGTAGTTCAAGTTTACCTTTGTGTTTCTTTCCGTCCGCTGGTTTAGCTAAACCGGCGGCTTTGAACTCAGGAGCTGAGACTGAGCAAGACCTATAAACAACGTATCTATAACTCTTCCACTGGCTCCATGCTGTATGACATCTTAGTCGTGCAACAGATTCCTTTTCCTACTTACGCAAAGCAGTGATGATCCTGTCATGAACATTCGGCACATTTGTTCAAGTCCATAATTTGTATGTACTTTATTGACTTCATGGTTTCCTTTAAATTTTGGTTGTTTCACAATATCTCATAACATTTAAATATCTTCCATCTAGACACAGTGTTCAAGCACACAGTTACATACTTAAACCCTTACAAAGAGAATGGGCCCATATAATATGAAGTTACCTGTCCGTTTGGAATGTCTGATTACATCCGATCATTGCATCATTGCATACTCCACAGGGAATGGGTTTTACTAGAAACCAGGACGCTGTTCTGGTTTGGTAGAGATTTAATGAAGGGACTGTTTACATTGCTACAGGACTGGACAGTGGAGTCAAGAGAATGGGAAAGGCCAAAGAACTGTCTGGAGAAGAAGCCACTATCACCTCCATGAACGAGGGGACAAAGGACAAAGCAAGTGTCACCATCAACCCCCTGAGTACTAAATCTCTGGGAGGGAGCTGCCAACATGGACGTTGATGCAGAACTCTATAGCTATTGCCATGCTGTCACACAACAGGATAGGAGTCTGGCAGAGGTAGAAACCCCAACTGCTCTTCAATTCCCACCTCCAACTGACATTTTCCATACCAGAAAATGGAAATGGGGTGACCATCTGAGAGTCAAAACTCACATTTAGACAAAAATAAAAAAAAGGTAATTATGGCTCATCATGAACAAGTGACTTACATCCCCACAGTGCTGTGCAGTCACAGGAGGGCAAAATAGGGCAGCATAGTCCTCAGTCAGCCTGCAGCCAGAGGAGTTCATTTGTAGGACCCACAGCATCTTTTGAGAGTACTGTCCTGTCTCCACATGGGTAGAATAGTTCAGCCTTCATTTCTTCAAAGGAACTGAAATCTAGTACAGCTAAGCTGACTAGTGGGGAGGGAATTTAAATTGTCTCCTGCAGTATCTTCCTGCTTCATATGATCTTCCCTGAATGGGAGAGACTAGGCAGTATTTCTAAACACTAAGTGCTTCACAACTGAGTTCGCTCCTGTGGGATATAATATACTGTAACACCCAGTCAATTTATTGAGGTAAAATCTGAAGAAAGTCCAAAGAAAGAAGAGAGAGATTAAGTAGCTTTAAAGATTTTAATCCTGGCCCTCTCCCAAGTCTCTGTCTCATGTTCTGCCTTCACAGCAGCCCTGGCGAGCAGTTAGTCCTTCAGGTGGTTCTGCTTGCTGTATTGAGGCGCTCTCCGCTGCCGGTCATTCCCTCACAGCTCTCAGAAGCCCTAACCTCTCCCTTTTAACTCTCAATTTCTGACATGATGATTCCTGAATTACCAGAGACAAAGGGCACGGCAGGTTTCCAAGGTCCCTCTGGATTGTGAAAACATGTCATCTCCCACTTATCTACTTCTTCCTACCTCAGCTAGACAGGGTATGCCATGGCTGTGAGCGGCAGCATCTTCAAACTTCTAGAGACATCTGGGCCTCCCTCTTGTTTGCTCCCTAATCTAATGTTCCACCTCCTTTGTCTGTGCTTATCATCTACAGCCAGAACCTCACTTATTCATTCTTGCATAGGCCTCAATATCTTTTTAGAAATTATTTTGACTCGAGTCCCACTATATACCCCAGGTTGGCCTCAAAGCTGTGATCCTCTTGCCTTAGCCTCCCTAGCGTTAGGGTTATAGGCAAGGGGCACTATGCCTAGGAGAGACTCAGTATTTTTCAATGGGTTTTCTGCTGCTAGACTGACTCTTCTTCTAATTTCTACCCTGCATTCTAGGCACCAATACCATTTTTAGAGTATGCCTTAAGGAAACGGCAATGGCTTCCTATCAGAACTGGATTTTCTCATGATTCAAAACCCCTGCTAGCTGGCCACATCTTGTTTGGACAAGGAACTTTTCTAACCAGATGTTGCCATGCTAGATAGACTGCTTTTCTTAAAGCATAAAAGTAATCACGCCTTCTCCAGCCACTTGACTATCCCACCCCTCCCTAAAAACCCAATCCTTTATCTCAAATCCTTTTATGTTGCACTTCTTTCCAAATCTGTATTGTCAGTCTCAACAACAGCCTTTAATTAACCTACGATGAGCCAAGTAATCCTTTAACCATGGGTGAGAAAAATTACTTCTAGTGTTTCTATGTGACAGCCACATAACATATGTCCTAAGAGCTTTGGGTTTTATGTGGTCACTAGTTTAATGCAAGCAATTCTACACAGGCAAGTTCCCTCTCTTTTTAGTTCATTGTTTTTAGTTAGCATACAATGAGTTTCATCATGACATTTCACAAGTGAGTTTCCTTGTTAGCAATTTACAGTTGAAGAAGTTAGGTGTGGAACACAATTATTTGCTCCCAAACAACTAACCCATCAAAGATAGACTGTAAGTTTGAACTTAGAATTTGTCCCTAGACCTGTCTGGTGGAATTCTAGGCCACTGAGAGATCTGTCTCAAAGAAAAGATAGAAGGAACCTGAGGAACAGCACTAGAGGTTAGCCTTGAGGTTGTCCTCTGACCTCTATGTTTGCAGGCACTCACATACATGCATACTCACACATGACCACATGCATGCATGCACGCATGCACGCTCACACACACACACACACACACACACACACACACACACACACATGAGACTGTCTCTAAAAGTCACAATATCAGTTACCAATTTCATCTGCATCCCGAAGAAATGGGGCCGGCATTTCATGGCTGATTTCATACCAGATAATACAATGTGGGGGATATATTAATATTTAATTATTCCAGTTTCCTTTTGTTAAATGGTACTGCGAACATGATGCAAATTTTGTGAGGTGTATGACTGAGAACTTACAAATTCATATGGAACTCCACAGCTACAGTTCTGTCAGAGTAACATCTTCTGAAAAGAATGACATGCAGATGGGACAAGCAGTTCATTCCCTCGCAGGGACTGCCCCTACTTTGGGCCACCTGATAGACTGTCTACACAACTTTTTACTCCTTGAGACTGATTTAACTAACTTGCTCTTGTGCTTGTCAAACACAAGGAACATGATGAGCCCTTCTGAGTTGGATTTATCAGAAACATCTGTTAATGTACCAAAAATGCACACATTGTCCCCTAAGAAAGCTGGATGGTGTTCATCTGTAACAGATGTCTGCTCTCTTCTTGAGGACTACATCCATGACGTGAGAGCTGGGACTTCACTCAGATGCACCCTGCAACTTTTATAAAGTTACCCCTAACCCCTTTTCTTTTCCCAGTACAAAAGGTGTTTAGGTTTTTTGAACACTTGGCTTATCACTTTTGCTATGGCACATAATGGCATTCTCTCCCTGTTCTGTAATCCAGAAGCGTTCATTTCTGCTTAGAATCCACACCATGACGAAAGTACCATTGTTTTTCATCTGTGCTGCACTAAACATAAAATATCCGAAACTTTGGTATCTCATATGGGATGAAAGAAAAAGACTTAAGAAGATGCCGACATTGTAATTTGACTCTCTCTTTAGCCACTACCCCATTCTTGTGAAATATAAATATTCCTAAAAGTGACCAGCTATATCAGTAATAGTAATTTTTGGTAGAGGCTTTCCTATATACAAATAGACTCATGTTTTCACATGTGATCCTAGCATTCTTGTATTATAGACATTTTAAAAAATAATCCATCAGGTTCTAGGAAGGTGCATGCCAAGTCATTTTCATAAACTGAGTTTAGTAGCCTGAGAACTAAGGGTTTTGCCATTGCTTTGTGCTGTGAAATGCTCCATGACAAATAGCACGTGTAACTGTGAAATGCTCCATGACAAATAGCACGTGTAACTGTGACTGATGATGGCTGCGTTTTCCTGAAAGACTTAAAGACACAGAGCCCTGGGGCTGCCCCTACCTGTCACAGCCAAGCATCTGCTGACTGCCATTTACTTCTGATAAGAGCCATAACAGAGTCAGGGCAATTTGAACCTCTTATTTTTAATATGAGCTGTACATGGACTTAAGGTTACTATAATTTCTTTATCTTGGTGTTTAACTTATTGAAGTACCCCATTTCTAACAGAAAGCAAAATGTTTATCTTCTGGCAAAACAAAATATTAAATCTGCTATGTCATTTCTGTGTTTTCTAGCCCTCCAGTTTTCTCACTGAAGAATATAACATTTGGGTTATAGTGCTGGAACAATCCTTTTGTACACTGTGAACATATATTACTCTCATTGGTTTAATAAAGAACCAACTGGTCAATATCTAGGCAGAAAGAGGTTAAGCGGGAGACACGGACTGAAAGAATGCTTGGAAGAAGAAAGCCAGAGTCGCCAGCCAGATGCAGAGGAAGCAGGAGATGAGTATGCCATGCTGAAAAAAAGGTACTGCCACATGGTAGAGCATAGATAAGAAATATGGATTAACATAAGATGTAAGAGTTAGTTAGTAACAAGCCTAAGCTATTGTCTGAGCATTTGTAATTAATAATAAGTCTCTGTGTGGTTATTTGGGAGCAGGCTGGCAGGACAGAGCTGACCAGCAGTCCCAATGAAAAACTCCACCTTCACCATAGTATCTTTATAAATAGTATAAACTGCATTCTTTTTTATTTTTAAAAAAATTTTAAAACAAATCTCATTGCAGTTATATTATCTGACATCTCTAGATAATCCCCTTTGCGAGTAGTATTTCAAGACAATGTGCCAAATGGATAACTAATTGGAATATGATGTTCCATAAAGCATGGAACATCAAATAACACACCAATACCTATATCACATCGAGATACGTGATGAGATATACAGATAATTGCTGATAACCCTACTTTATTACATCTCTTCCAGACAGATGAAAAATGCTGCTCTGGGTACACACATGAGGTATTTAAGGTTTCTTATACTTCCTTCTACTAAGCATTTTTACATTAACATTGTTAAAAAACGTTCACAAAACAGGACACGTTGGGAGTGTATCCTCAGTCCTTAGACTAGTCATCAACCGGCTGACACAGGAGGACGATGACTTCAAATGTAGCAACGTTAATTACTGACATCCAAGTCAGGCTGGATAAGAAGCAACCACACAATAAGGGAATTTGTGGAACTGTGAAAGACAAAACCGCTATTACCACCAACACCTTTCTGACCACAGACTGCCCGATGTTTAAAGAGACGATGGGCCGCTTAGATGACAGGCATCCTGTTCTATATGCCGCAGCAGAGAGTACCTATCACCAAGAAAAAGCAAAACAAAAGCCATGCGATAAATATAAGGACCGCGAAATAAACTTCAGTAAATGAACTTGCCCCCCATAAAGCACACTTCAACACCTCCTCCAAGTTTCAAAAAACCACAGTGCTTCAAGGCTATGATGAAAATGATGAAACAAGATTTTTTTTTTGAAACTGAAGACAACTGTGATCTCTACCAACTTTGCTAAACTGTTTACACGAACAGGATTTTTCTCTTATGAGTTATTTTTCATTTCCTGATGTCAGGATGATATATCAAGATTTGCAGGTATTTGTGGTGCTAGAGATGTGGCTAAGCATAAATTTAATTCTTAATATTAGTGAATCAGATGCTGTGTGATTTTATATCAAGCAACATTATCTGTTTTCTTCCTTCCTTTCCTTTTGAAATATGTCCTAAAGGTTGGAGCTGATAACAGAAGCAATTTTTCCTTGGCAAATTCAAAGCATCACTTCTAACTTGATATTTTGTATGCGGCTTAGAAAACTCAGTCTGAGAGTCTAGACATTATCAAAGCAATATGCTGCACAGAGAACATTTATACAAATAAATGAATTCGTTTCAAGAGTAGTTCTCCTAATACAGCTACGTCCTGCAACAAGTTGTCTTACATTTCCTTCTACATAATGAAAGGACTACCTAAACCATGTTCTAGTACAGATATTTGTATCCACACGGAATAGGAGTTCTTCACTTCTGTGCTTTTTCGCTAATAGGAAGACAGTCTCGTGTCCACTGTGAGATACCTTTTTTAAAATGCACCTTTGGAAGGCTGGTGGAACTCTACAGATGGAAGTTGCCAAGTGAGCCCACAGCCAAACGCAACAGTGGGAAAAGTTAATGGTGAGCTGCTCCCTCTGGTTGCTAAAGAGGGTCTCTTACTGATGTACTTGACTGTTTTTATGGTGGCACAAAAGGTGATAGAACTTTGGGGGGGCTGGAGAGATGGCTCAGCCGTTAAAGGCTAGGCTCACAACCAAAAATATAAGAACTTTGGGGGACACAAAGCTGGCATACCATTGCTATTGTTCATCTACAAATGCTGTCGACTCCATTTCGAATGATATTGATAAAAGCCAAGAAAATCCACAGCAGCCACCTGACCTTTTTATTCCTCTTATTCCTTGATTGTGTTTCTTCATTTTATCAACATTTTGATGATTATATAGTGATTCTAAAGTTGAGCCAATTTTCTAAGGTTCTAACTGGTTAGTGTTAAGAGCAGGATTCGCCTATAGCTCCAGGCTAATTCAGAAACACATGAAACATCCCACCCCACACCCACCAGCACATCCTCCAGTAGTGTTTTCAGTGCAAGAAGGAGAGCCAACCCTGAGTGGTTCATGTATTCATTTACAATCCTTACAACCTTGAGGAATTTACCTACGTGCGATATCCATTTAAAAGATGAAAGAACTGAATCTCAGATTCTCAGACTCATTCAGAGCAAAGCATAAAGTAGGCACTAAGTACTTTACTAGTGCATAGGTGTCTAGGGACCTAGGGATTTGGGGGTTCCTTCTTTCCCAGGGCATTTCCTACATTATTGCCATGACTCTGCTGTCCAGAATCCGAGACAACAGTGGGATCGTTTTCATGCATTTGGTGCATTTGGTGCTGTCAGATGCTCTGAGAACATGAGTGCCAGAGAAGATGGCACAGTATACTCTATCAAAATACATCAGCAAATCGCTCTTGGTATATATTTAGTTAGCAGGCACCTTATAGGGCCACCTAAACTTGACTGTGCTCTTCATCATGCTGATTCATGGCCGCTGTATATTACCTTGGCACATATGTGCATTCTAGCACACACCATGGTTGACTGACGGTGTGTGTGTGTGTGTGTATTGTGCCCAATGCTGAAACACCTCAAAGTAAAGGCATGCTGGGAATTTTACTAAAGATGGTGACTCTTGATTGTGTGGTAGGAAGAAGTTTTCAACTTGGAGAAGCAGTCAGAGGGCCTTAAATTAGCAGAGCTCATTTCAGTAAGATTCAGGGTTTCTGGCCAGCCAAGGACACCATGGGCAATGTCGACAGTCTCAAAGTAGAAGACATACGTTATGCATACCAGATTGACTTCCTGTGGGAGGACAGGAAAGGAAGTGGCGGGAGGATAAAAGAAATACTTGAGTCTGCTTCTTTTTTTTCCAGAGCTTTCAGGTGTGCTGTTAAGTCACCAATGAGCGCTTTCTCCGTTTTCTTTAAGTGGGCACCTAGTGCTATGAACTTTCCTCTTAGCACTGCTTTCATTGTGTCCCATAGGTTTGAGTATGTTGTGTCTTTGTTTTCATTAAATTCAAGAAAGACTTTAATTTCTTTATTTCTTCCTTGACCCAGGTGTGGGTCAGTAGTTGACTGTTCAGTTTCCATGAGTTTGTGGGTTTTCTGGGGGTAGCATTGTTGTTGAATTCTAATTTTAATCCATGGTGATCCGATAAGACACAGGTGGTTACTAATATTTTTTTGTAACTGTGGAAGTTTGCTTTGTTACCAAGTATATGGTCAATTTTCAAAAAGGTTCCATGAGCCGCAGAGAAGAAGGTATATTCTTTCCTATTTGGGTGGAATGTTCTATAGATGTCTGTTAAGTCCATTTGGTTCATTGCCTCCATAATCAACTTTATATGGAAAAACAAGAAACCCAGGATAGCCAAAAAAATCTTATACAATAAAGGTTCTTCTGGAGGCATTACCATCCCTGACTTCAAACTCTATTACAAAGCTACAGTATTGAAAACGGCTTGGTATTGGCATAAAAACAGAGAAGTTGACCAATGGAATCGTATAGAAGACCCGGATCTTAAACCACAAACCTATGAACACCTGATTTTTGATAAAGGAGCCAAAAGTACACAATGGAAGAAAGAGGGCATCTTCAACAAATGGTGCTGGCATAACTGGATGTCAACCTGTAGAAGAATGAAAGTAGATCCATATCTATCACCATGCACAAAACTCAAGTCCAAATGGATTAAAGACCTCAATATTAATTTGAACACATTGAGCTTGATAGAGGAGAAAGTGGGAAGTACTCTACAACAAATGGGCACAGGGAACTGTTTCCTATGCATAACCCCAGCTGCACAGACTTTAAGGGCAACATTGAATAAATGGGACCTCCTGAAGTTGAGCAGCTTCTGTAAAGCAAAGGACATTGTCACTAAGACACAAAGGCAGCCTACTGACTGGGAAAAGATCTTCACCAACCCTGCAACTGACAAAGGTCTGATCTCTAAAATATATAAGGAACTCAAGAGACTAGACGGTAAAATGCCAATTAACCCAATTAAAAAATGGGGCGCTGAACTGAACAGAGAATTCTCAACAGAAGAAGTTCGAATGGCCAAAAGACACTTAAGGTCATGCTCAACCTCCCTAGCTATCAGGGAAATGCAAATCAAAACAACTTTGAGATATCATCTTACACCTGTCAGATTGGCTAAAATCCAAAACACCAATAATAACCTTTGCTGGAGAGGTTGTGGGGTAAGGGGCACACTCATCCATTGCTGGTGGGAATGCAAACTTGTGCAACCACTTTGGAAAGCAGTGTGGCGGTTTCTCAGGAAATTCGGGATCAACCTACCCCAGGACCCAGCAATTCCACTATTGGGAATCTACCCAAGAGATGCCCAATCATACAACAAAAGCATATGCTCATCTATGTTCATAGCAGCATTATTTGTAATAGCCAGATCCTGGAGACAGCCTAGATGCCCTTCAGTGGAAGAATGGATGAAGAAACTGTGGAATATATACATGCTAGAATACTACTCAGCGGTAAAAAACAATGACATCTTGAATTTTGCAGGCAAATGGATGGAAATAGAAAACACTATTCTGAGTGAGGTAACCCAGACCCATAAAGATGAACATGGGATGTACTCACTCATATTCGGTTTCTAGCCATAATTAAAGGACATCGAGCCTATAAATTTGGGATCCTTGAGAAGATAATAAGAAGGTGAACTCCCAAAAAAAGATATAGTAATCCTCCTGGATATTGGAAGTAGACACGATCGCCAGGCAAAATTGGGAACTTGAGGGTTGGGCAAGACTGGGCCAAGGGAAGATGGGGAGAGAAAAGTGTGAAGGGGAGAGCGGGGGGAGCTCGGAGGAATGGGGTGCTTGGGATACAGGAAGGGTGGATATGAGAGCAGGGAAGCATATATCTTAATTTAAGGAGCTACCTGAGGGTTGTCAAGAGACTTGACCCTAGAGGGGTTCCCAGGTTTCCAGGGAGACGCCCCCAGTTAGTTCCTTGGGCAGCTGAGGAGAGGGAGCCTGAAAAGGCCAGTTCCTATAGCCATACTGATGAATTTCTTGCATATCACCATAGAACCTCCACCTGATGATAGATGAAGAAAATGACAGAGCCCCACATTGGAGCACCGGACTGAGCTCCCAAGGTCCTGATGAGGAGCAGAAGGAGAGAGAACATGAGAAAGAAAGTCAGGACCGTGAGGGAACCTCCAGCTGGCGACAGATGGGGAAGGTGACTGAGCCCCACATTGGAGCACTGGACTGAGCTCCCAAGGTCCCGACGAGGAGCAGAAGGAGCGAGAACATGAGGGAGAAAGTCAGGAATGAGAGGGGTGCGTTCACTCATGGAAACGGTGGGACAGAACTAATGGGAGATCACCAACTCCAGTTGGAATGGGACTGATGGATCATGCGACCAAACCCGTCTCTCTGAGTGTGGCCAACAGCGGGGGCTGACTGAGAAGCAAAGGACAATGGCTCTGGGCTCTGATTGTTCTTCATGGAAGGGCTCTGTGGGAGCCTTCTCAGCTTGGTGGATCACCTTCCTGGACCTGGGGGGAGTTGGGAGGACCTTGGTCTTAGCATAGAGTGGGGAACCCTGATGGCTCCTTGGCCTTGAGAGGGAGGGAGGGGAGGTATGGGTGGAGGGGAGGGGAGGGAAGGGGGAGAAGGAGGGGAGGGAGGGGGGAGGAGGGAAGGAGATGGAAATTTTTAAATATAAAAAAAATAAACCATGAGAGAAAAAAAAAAAAAAAGAAATACTTGAATCGGGAGACATACCCCACATGGACCTGTGATTACAGCAGAGGGTTTCTCCTGTTGAAGAGTGGAATCTGCTGAAATTCATTCTTGAAATGCGATGGCCGTGGTACATTGAGAGGATTTCAGGCATTTGGTGAACAAATATATCAAATGGTTGAGGCAATCAGCAATGATTAGTATTTTCACAGCATTGCTGTGGATTGTATTTGGACCTTAATGTAGACAATGAACTTTCTTTTCACAGGCTTAGGCAAATAAGGTAACTCTTGAGAATATGTGGATCTTCTCCAGCGCCAAACACCAGTTTATTTTGCACGAAGCAACAGTGCAATCACCACCTGAGCGTGCGCCAGGTACTGAGGCAGGTTCCGAAACTATGTAATCCAAGGAGACGCTGTTTTTCTTTCAAGGAACTCAGGCTAGTGGGAGAGGGAATAACAGCAGCAGCGTCCAATGCTTACATAATGTTTGCTGTGTTCCAGGCACCATTTTAAGTGTACGCTGTTATTAACCTTAACAACTCTGGGAGGTGAGCATTTGTGAGTACTGAGTTAATATAAAAGAAACCAAGTTCGAGGCCAGCCTGGTCTACAAGAGCTAGTTCCAGGACAGGCTCTAGAAACTACAGGGAAACCCTGTCTCGAAAAAACCAAAAAAAAAAAAAAAAAAAAAAAAAAAAAAAAAAAAAAAAAAAGAAACCAAGTAACATGCCCGAGGTCACAGAATTAGAAAGGGATAATACCAAAATTCAAGCCCAGACAGACTGGCAATAGCATCTATATCCTCTCTCTTTCCTCCCCATCATGTTTGAAGCAATTTCATTATACTGCTGTTTGCTTTTGGCAAATTCTAGTTACAGCAAAACGACTATGTAGAATGATTATTTTTACATTGTTTTTTTATATCCATCCTAAATAGATTTTCCTCATCAGGATGTTCTGGGGCGATGGAGACACAACTGCCTAGTAACCAACTGACTACTCACTGAGCAAGGGTAGTCATGGGCCAGGATGAAGCTCAAGTCACAAGTCCGGCCTGCTGCGGGGAGCATCTAAAGTTCTTAACCACTGTATTCAACAGAGTATGACAAGTACCACTGCCATACATAGGTCAGCTCACGGAAAGAAGGGACGGGTCGCCCAATTAAGGACAGCTAAGAAATGTCTATTATAAGGTCCTTAGTATTTCTGAGTTATTGGTTTGGATCTATGTGTCAGTTTGGAGAGATTTCACATTTCTTCACCAGTCTTTACATCTATCAGGAACACCTATTTCTAGACATTCTCTTAAATTCCACAGTTCTGAGAGTTACTTTTAGGTGCTTTAAAGAAAAAAAAAGACAGCTTTAAAACTCATTTTAAAAGTCATTAGTGCTGGGTGGTAGTGGCCTACGCCTTTAATCCCAGCACTCGCGAGGCAGAGGCAAGCGGATCTCTGGAAGTTCAAGGCCAGCCTGGTCTACAAGAACAAGTTCCAGGACAGCTAGGGCTGTGACACAGAGAAACCCTGTTTCGAAAAACCTTTAAAAAAAAAAGTCATTAGCTAACTTTGTTGCTAAGTCAATTCAGAAATGAACTTTATATTGATTTTTAGGTAGTGGCAATATTTAAAAAAAATGACATATAAATGTGCTTTACATACCAAGCTGCCATTGATCCACCTGAGGAGGAAATACCTTTTCCTTTACTATTTGTGACTGAGCCTCAGATACAGTTCTTCAATGTCTTTGATCAGGTTTGGGGATCAAGGTTATTGAGGTTCTTGGAGAAGGTGTGGCATTGTGTCTTTCCTGTACTCTGCAAAAGTTTCAAGTTTTATTGAGCATTTTAGCTCCAGGAATTTTGTGTGGAATCTGACAGTGAACATGCCATGCATCATGCTTCCAAGAAGGGTTTGAAATGTGTTTCTTTAATGGTAGTTCATTCCCAAGCCTTTTGGCTTCTCATAGGTTCTTTTAGTCTAGAAATGGTCTTCATTTCTCAAGCTTGCTAGAATGAAAGTTCGATCAATAAGTAGTGCTTGTCATCGGTTAATATTTTTCTTTTCTGTCTGTGCCAAAGACCAAAATCTGGGATGAAGCGTTCTACCATCTTAACATCTTAATAAATAGTAGGTACTTAGTAAACTTGTGGAATGAATGAACATTTACTAACCTGCCCAGAGTATCTACATACCTATCTTTCTGTGTAGACTGTGGTCCTCTGGTTTGTGGCATCGGCTATGCACGCTTTTGAGGGTTCATTGCTTGCTGACTGTTGACACCCCCTCATAAGAGGTGGTGTGGTTGGTCCCTGGATCCTCCCCTGAGATTCCATCTGCTTCCCAAGCTATTTTCACGCCACCCTGCCTTAACAACATGGCTCTGGGCACCAGGGATTTTCGAGTACATAAGCTGGGGGGGATGTTAATAGAAGAGGGGCTCTATCTACATGGCTATGGGGAAGCCACCATCCATGTCAGGTTAAAAGTTTCTGATGAAGCTGTTTTGGGCCACCTATACATCTGCCAGTGACCTCGGCTACAGACTGAACTAAGGCCTTGTACAGGCTGGCTAAGCGCTCATTACTAAACTATGTAGCTAGCCCTATTTTACTTCTGTATTTTGAGATAGGGTCTTGCTACGTGGAAAAAGATGGCCTTGAATGTATCACAAGCTGGTCTGGAACCGGTGATCCTCTTTCAGTCTATTTAGGCTGGCACTGAAGGTTTGTGGCACAGAGCCTAGCTTCAAGCTGCTTTGAGTCAACTGCCAGTTTGGATTGTGCTTTGGTACAAGCAAACTTAGAAAAACAAACCAGAATCACCTCTAAAGTTAAGAATTCGTACTAACTTTTCTGATTCCTTGGGAACTAATTAAACTCTGCTCATTACTTCAGATTCCATGTATTTTACTTTTTCGGCATAAGATCAGTATGGTGGACCAAAACATGGCCTCCAGATACACTTGTTTCCTGTATTAGTTTCCTTCTCTGTTGCTGTGATAAGCAATGACCAAAAGCAACTTAGGTAGCAATGGGTTTATTGGCATACACTTACAGATGATACTCCATTGTTGGGAGGAAGACAAAGCAAGAAACCCACAGCAGGAATGGAAGCAGAGACCATGGAGGAGTGCTGTTAATGGCTTACTCTACTGGCTTGCTCTCCATGACTCACTCAGCTTGCTTTTGTTAAAGTTATTTTATTTTTTAAAATCTAAATTGAATCACATCGTTTTCCCCCTTTCCTCTTCTCCCTTCAACCCTTTCCATTTAACCCAGCTTGTCCTCAAATCCATGCCTCTGTGTCTTATGGGTGTGAGTATATATATATATATATATATATATATATATATATATATATGATATTCCTAAAGAACTTACAGAGTTTTCTTTTTTAATACCACTCAGGACCATGGCCTGAGCAGTGTGGCACTGCTCACAACAGGCTGGATCCTCCTACTTCAATCATTAATAAAGTAAATGCCCAAGAATTCATTAATCAAGAAATGCCCCACAGATTTATCTATGGGCTAGTCTAAAGGAAGTATTTTATCATCTGAGGTTCTTCCCAGATGAAGCTAGCTTGTGTCAAGTTGACACACACACACCACACACACACATACACACACACACACACACACACGAAGACAAAACAAAACAAAACAAAAACTAGCCAGCCAGCACAGGGCCTAATCTCTAAAACCTATGATGTCACCTTATATGGCAAGAGCAACTTGGAAAATGTGACTACATTTCTGGGTAGGGGAAGATTATCTTTATCTGTGAGTCTAAATGCAACTAAAAGTGTCTTCCTAGGCCAGGAGAGAAGAGACTAGAGAAGAGCAGGTGACAACTGACCAGAATGGCAAAGACGGAGGTGAAGTGCTACTACCAAAAGTGAGGGGCTGCTGGATCCTCAGAAGCTGAGAATAATGCCATGCCTAGAAAATTTCTCAGTTCCACAGTAAGGCAGATCTCAGGATGGTTTCCTACTTTTCCTAACTGGACCCTTTTGCAATAATCACGCGAAGTAGGTTTTCTTTCATTACATTTAAATCGGCAACTGATTACAGGGCATTGGGGCAGTTCCTTACTCTAGCCTGTCTACTGTATAATAATAGTTCAGGAATTGTAAGTGGGCACACTAATCAGCGACAACAGCAGCTCAGAGAGTAATCTCTGCTCTTGACATTTGCAGGGGAGAGTAACACCTTATCGCTAGGTGATTACCATTAGATATACATCATTTGTCTAAACCTTCATCCTTGAGCAGGGAACCCATCAGTCTGAGATCATGGCTCTCCTATTTATAAGCTGCCTGCAAATGAGTTTCCCAGCAAGATGACTCTTTGGGGATAAGGATTTCCACCTTGTCTGACCAGCTATCTTATTGTACTAAAGCTCTTTATTACCACTTTGCCTCTCGACTGACTGGTTTCCATGTGGAGTAAGCAGAGTCACTTGTCTGCATGGAAGCAGTAGGATAAAGAGTTGTATGTAGTTTTATAAGCAAACGCTTACTGCAATATTTATAATATGCTATGTCACAGAGGACCTGTTAACATAACACACTTATAAAATAGAACTTTATGCAGCCATTAAACATTAATGGAGCATTTCTTGAACCAGTGAAGTTCAAAGTTACTGTGTCTGCTACGTAACTACAGTTCTCATCCCCTAGTTATGTATTAAGCAAGTGAACAAGAAAAGAGTAGGTGGAAATAGCCATTCTTGGTTTTCCTGGATAGTAGAATTTAGAAGACCAGGCTGTAAAATTAACATTTGTTTATGTTGCCCGCTTTAACAACAGTGACAACAAAAATTTCCTCTAAATTTGGCTCACCAGCAACCTATGTGGGATTGGAGAGTGTAGACAGTTAAGGCATTTCTCCCTGCTCTTAATAGGCAGCAGCAGAGATGTGGGCCCTCACATCCTGTGCAGTAATGCCATTGCCTCATGAGTTTGTACCTGTTTTCTTATGCATCTGGAAGAGGGTTATTGTTCTTACCCAAAGAAGGCAGGACTAAATGAATGAGATCATGCCTTACTGAGGCCTGAAGCCTGCTAATTGGCATATAGTACATTGAGTTGAATAAATGTACCCCAAATCTCTTCATTATTTTCTTTTTTAAAATTATCTTTTCTCATTTTACATGCCAAATCTGTTTCCCACTCTCACCCCTCCCCCTCCATCCCACATCCCCATCCACTCCTCAGAGCTGGTAAGGCTTTCCATGAGGGAGGACCAAAGTCCTCCCCTCATATCTAGGCTGAGCAAGTTATCCTTCCAGAGAGAATGAGTTCCAAAAAGCCAGAACAAGCAGTAGAGATAAATCCTGGTCTCACTGCCAGTGGCCCTACAGTCTGCCCCAGTCATACAACTGTCATCTGCATTCAGAGGGCCTAGTTGGGCCTGGGTCATATGATGGTTCCCTTGCTGTTAGGCCAAGTTGGAAGGCTTCCATTAGCTCAGGTAAGCTGTTTCAGTGGGTGTCCCCTTCATGGTCTTGACTTCTTTGCTCGTATTCTCACTCCTCCCTCTCTTAGACTGGACTTTGGAAGCTCAGTCCAATGCCCTGCTGTTGTTCTCTGCATCAGCTTCCATCAGTTGCTGGATGTAGGTTCTATGGTGATATTTAAGAGAGTCTTCAGTCAATCTGACTACAGGGCAGGCCAGTTCACAGGCATCCTCTCCACTATTGCTTAGGGTCTTAGCTGGAGTCATCCTTGTGGATTCCTGGAAATTTCTCTAGTGCCAGGTTTCTTGCTAGCCCCATAATAGTTTTCCTCAATCAAGATATCTCTTTCCTTGTTCTTTGTCTCTGTCTTCCCCCATCTCAACCGTCCTATTCCCTCTAGCTTTCCTCCCCACTCTCTTTCTCCCCTCTCTCTTCCCCTGTCTACCTTCCCTTTTCCCCCAACCCCTATGCTCCCAATTTTCTCAGGACTTGTCTATTCCCGTTGGGGGGGGGGATCTATTTATGTTTCTCTTAGAAGTCTCCTTGTTACTTAGTTTCTCTAGGGTTGTGGACTACAGGCTCTGTATCCTTTGTTTTACAGCTAGTGTTCACCTACGAGTGGGTACATACAATGCTCATCTTTCTGGGTCTAGGTCACCTCACTCAGGATGGTTTCTTCTAGTTCCATCCATTTGCATGCAAATTTCAAGATGTCAATTTTTTCCCCCCGCTGAATAGAAAGTACTCTATTGTGTAAATGTGCCACCTTTTCTTTATCCATTCTTCTGTTGAAGGGCATCTAGGTTGTTTCCAGTTTCTGGCTATTACAAATAATGCTGCTATAAACATAGTTGAACAAAAAAAAAGTCCTTGTAGTATGGTTGAGCATCCTTTGGGTGTATGCCCAAGAGTGGTATTGCTGGGTCTTGCGGTAGGCTGATTCCCAATTTTCTGAGAAACTGCCATACTGATGTCCAGAGTGGTTACACAAGCTTGCATTCCCATCAGCAATGGAGGAGTGTTCCCTTTACTCCGCAGCCTCTCCAGCATAAGCTATTATTGGTGTTTTTGATCTTAGCCATTCTGACAGGCATAAGATGGTATCTCAGGTTGTTTTATTTTCTTAATGTCAATGGACTCAATTCACCTATAAAAAGATACAGGCTAACAGAATGGATATGTAAGCAGGATCCATCCTTCTGCTGTATACAAGAAACACACCACAACCTCAAAGACAGACATCATCTTAGAGCAAAAGGATAGGAAAAGATTTTTCAATCAAATGGACTCAAAAAAAAGCAGGTATAACTATCCTAATATCTAACAAAATAGACTTCAAACTAAAATCAATAGGACACTTCATACTCATCACAGAAAAAAATCCATCAAGATGAAGTCTCATTCCTGAATACTTATGCCCCAAATACAAGAGCACCCACATATGTAAAAGAAATATTACTAAAGTTTAAATCACACATCAAACAACACACACTAATAGTAGAAGATTTTAACACCATATTCTCCCCAATGGACAAATTAACCAGAAAGAAACTTAACAGAGAAATAAGAGAACTAACAAATGTCATGACTCAAATGGACTTAACAGACATCCAAAGAACATTTCACCCAAACACAAAAGAATATACCTTCTTCTCAGCACCTCATGGAATCTTCTCTAAAATTGACCACATTCTCAATAACAAAGCAAACTCAACAGATACAAAAAATTGGAATAACCTCCTGTATCTTATTGGATCACCATGGCTTAAAGTTAGAATTCAATAACACCACTAATTACCAAAAACCTACAAACTCATGGAAATTGAATAGTGCTCAATTAAACCACCCCTGGGTCAAGGAAGACATAAAGAAGGAAATTAAAGACTTCCCAGAATTCAACAAAAATGAAGGCACAACATACCCCAAACCTATGGGACACTATGAAAGTAGTGCTATGAGGAAAGTTTATAGTACTAAGTGCCTACTGTAGAAGGGAGCAGCGGGCCGCGTTCCCATGGCCCTGCTCCCTGCCACCCGGCTAGCTCAGTCGGTAGAGCATGAGACTCTTAATCTTAGAGTCGTAGTTTCGAGCCCCACGTTGGGCGCCATTCTGTAGTGATGAGCAGCGGGCTGTGTTCCTGCCGCCCAGATCCCAGCTGCCTGGCTTATGCCCCAAAATAACACAAAATAACAACACACAAATTGTATTCTTTTTTTTTTTTGGTTTTTCGAGACAGGGTTTCCCTGTAGTTTCTAGAGCCTGTCCTGGAACTAGCTCTTGTAGACCAGGCTGGCCTCGAACTCAGAGATCCGCCTGCCTCTGCCTCCCGAGTGCTAGGATTAAAGGCATGCGCCACTACCGCCCAGCTAAATTGTATTCTTTTAAACACTGCCTGGTCCATTAGTTTCAGCCTCTTACTCACATCTTGACTAACCCATTTCTAATAATCTGTGTAGCACCACAAAGTAGTGTCTTACCAGGAAAGATTCAGCATGTCTGACCTGGTGTCTGGCTTCATGGCGACTGTCCCAGAGAGGAGAGGCGGGCAATTGTCCAAGCCATCTACTTCACTTCCTTCTTCCTGTTCTGTCTACTCCACCCACCTAAGGGCTGGCCTATTAAATGGGCCATGGCAATTTCTTTATTAATGAATGAAATCAACACAAACAGAGGACTCTCCCACATCAGCCTACATAAATAAAGTGAAGAAATCTCACACTAATGACTTAAGAGCATGCCTGAAACCTCTAGAACAAAAAGAAGCAGACTTCATTCAGGAGGAATAGAGGACAGGAAATAATCAAATTGAGTGACAAAATCAATAAAATAGAAACAAAGAAAACAATACAAAGAGTCAATGAAACAAAGAGCTGGTTCTTTGAGAAAACCAACACGATAGACAAACCTTTATCCAAACTAACCAAAAGGCAGAGAGAGAACATTCAAATTAACAAAATCAGAAATGAAAATGGGGATATAACAGACACTGAGGAAATCCAGAGAATCATTAGGTCATATTATAAAAACCTGTACTCCACAAAATTGGAAAATGTAAAAGAAATGTACAATTTTCTGGATAGGTACCACATACCAAAAATAAATCAAGACCAGGTGGACAATTTAAATAGACCTGTAACCTGCAGGGAAATAGAAGCTGTCATCATCATCCTCCTAACCAATTTTTGCCCAGGGCTTGATGGTTTTAGCACAGAATTCTACAAGAACTCCCAAGAAAAGCTAATACCTATACTCCTCAAATTACTCCACATAATAGAAACAGAAGGAACATTGCCAAACTCTTTCTATAAAGACTCAACCAAGAAAGAGAATTACAGACCAATCTCCCTCATGAACATTGATGCAAAAATACTCTATAAAATACTGGCAAATCATACGCAAGAACACATTAAAAAATCATCCACCATGATCAAGTTGGCTTCATTCCAGAGATGCAGGTCTGGTTTAACATTATTTCCAAGATGCAACTAAAGGACCTTGCTACTTGACCACCTCATCAGTTACAACCACAAACCATCAGAATGAAGTTACTCTTTCTCCTCTATTCTGTGGAACTATATCACCATCTCGGAAGACACCTAATTGAAAAGTTATGCTCCATATGGAGATTTTTTTGGCAAGTTTTTTTCCAAAATGCAAAACAGGATTTGAAAAATACATGAGACTGAACATGAAGTTTTCATAGATGACAATCATACGGTAGATTAAAGTAGTATCAGGATACAGTTGAGAATTATTCTGTAAACAGATTCTTCCATGTCTCTCCATTGGGTACATTTATTGATTCTGGTTCCTAGCAGCAGCAAAAACTACTTTTTAGCCTAATGATCTTTTCCTGTTTAGCTGCTAAGGGAAAGGCAGAAGCCAACTGCTCCCAAGTGCTCATTTTCTGCATAGATATCACCAGGCCTCTTGTGACTTTACATAATCGCTAAGACATGGATAGAAACTTGTCTCTTTGCTAATTCAAGCTCTTTATCTCATTTGGGATATGCTTTTTCACAGAGAGAAAGAAAACAAAAATAAACAAATTGTTCCTTGACTGAATTACTTTGGCTAGACCTTTGAAAGGCTTTTGATATCTTTAGTTTCAACTGGCTATGAAAAGATTAGGCTTATGGGAATTTTTCACCTTCAGAATACAGGTCAAAAATCTTTATAAACTTACATGTGACTACTCAGTCAGAATGCTGAATGCCAAGAAAAAAAAATGGGATCTAGTGACTTAATAAAATTGAGACTCTCTAGCCCTTGAGTAGATTGAAAACAGAATAGAGCAAAGCAAACACCCTCTCCTCTCAAGAAGTTACTACTTACACACATCTACCTTGGAAATTGGATCAATAAAGGCAAGGCTTGCAGAAGTGTGTGTATACACTAAATCCTCTAATTACCCTGAAAATCCTCAGCCTGTAGGAATTCCCATTTTGTATCTGAGGAAACAGGTTCAGAGATTAGATAGTGCTTTTAGTCACGTGGCTTAGGAATAGGGAGCAGAAGGGGCTACACACCCTTCCTGCTTATGCGTATATTTAGGATGAATTCTATGGTTTTCTATAACAGAAATATTTTCACTGCCTTGAGGTAAACTTGCAAGGAGATCTCTTACTTGAGAACACACAATTTGGACTAAAGATTTCAGTGGACACGTGATCAGCTATGCAAGCCCTATTTACCAGCACAGGGGACATCAATTCTTCTCTCCTTTATTCTTCTTAAGAGGTTGTGGGTGGTGGGGGTGGTAGAAGGAAGCTTCAGTCATCTCAGCCCTAAAGGATAGCTGTGTCTGGCAGGAAATAAAGAGTTGTACTTTTGCAGCTTGGTCTTTCAAATTCTGTCATCTAGAATACTACTTCTTTGATGGGTGATATTTTAGTGAAGAATATGACCTCACTATAAACTTCACCATATCATGAAACTGCATAAATGTTTAGCAGCTGTATAAAATTGTATTGTGCAAGTGTGCCATGTTAACAAATCATTTGAGTGTGTGTGTGTGAAAGAGAGAGAGAGAGAGAGAGAGAGAGAAAGAGAGAGAGAGAGAGAGAGAGAGAGAGAGAGAGAGAGAGAGAGAGAGAGAGAGAGAGAGAGAGAGAGAGAGAGGGTTTCTCTGTGTAGCCCTAGGAGTAGGTGTCCTGGACCTCAGGGATCCACGTGCCTCTGCCTCCTCAGTGCTGGGATTAAAGGTGTGCACCACCACACCCACTGAGATTCTATTCTAAACACTGCAGCAAATGTTCGCTTATAACACTGACCAAAACTTTTAGCCTATGAATTTCTAGAAATGGAATTTCTGGCACAAAACTGATGGCACACTTTTTTGATATTCATTTTAGTAATGAGTTATATTTTCTCGCCATACCCAACTCCAAAGGGCATGCTTATCTTGTCTCATTTTTGCCCTTTATAGCCTGAATCTTGGAGGATTAAAAAAAAATCCAGCAAATTCATGTTTAACTCTGGTTTCACCCAGTTCTAAATTATTTACTGGGTAACACACACGTCTCAAGCGCACTTCCTCTTAGACGTATTTTCCTTCTTAAAATAAGAGTCATAAAGAGTCACAAATAATATTACTTGGGTCTTTTAAAGGGCTTTCACAACCCCTCTGCTCGTTTCTATTCAGGGACACTGGATTTTGGTCAATGTTACCGGCCTTAAACGTATGCAAAGAACCGAGTGTTTGTGGTGAACAACTTACTCGTGACTTCTCCCGAGGTTGTCTAGGGTTCTAAGAATGCCTCCGGACCGCGCTGGTTCCGAGCGGCAAGATTACTTTCAAATTGTCCGCCTTAGCACACGCTGGGAGCGTCTTTGCGTGCGCCCCCCCCTCCGCCCCCAGCTTGCCTGTTAGAGGGCGTCAGCCCTTCTAACCCGCAAGTCCTTGGTGCCTCAAGGCCACAGGAAAGAGCTCAGGGGAGAGAAAGTAAGTTTCGGTGGCTACCAAGCCTCCCAACGCCCCGAGTGGGTTTCCTACGAAGGGGTGGGGCGGGGATACCGCCGCTTTCCAGCCTCAGGCTGGGAGCTTCGCGGGGTCTCCGGGCGCCTGCTAGCCGAGGGAGCCTGCGAAGGTCGCCCGGCAGCAGAGTGTTTCTCAGTGTCGGGCGGGCCGGCGCTTCCGCTCGCCCGCCCCTCCCCCCCCTACACAGGAACCAGCACCCTACAGGCTCCCGCGCTTCACTGCTGCCATCCGCCGGGGGCCTGCCTTTTATAGGCGCTTCGGCCAATGAGCGCGCTCCTTTCCTTCTGCCCGCCCTCCCGGCCAATCGCCGCTCCCCTGGTGTAATCTTCGGCTCCTCGGCTGCTCTCGGCTATTTTCGCTGTTGCTGGCTTTTTCAGGAGCTGCTCGCTCGCAGCCCGAGACGCTGCTTTTTTTTTTTTTTTTCCGGGTTCGGAGCCATTCCGGATGCTTTAGGCTGCCGGATGTCTGATCTCCGGATAACTGAGGCGTTTCTGTACATGGATTATCTGGTAGGTGCGGGGCGCGGGTGGCGTGTCGCCTCTCGGATCTCGCGGTGGCCCATGGCCCCCGCCTGGAGCAGCAGCCTTGCGGCTGGCTTTCTTTCTTTGGGATGGGATGCCTGGGGCTGCTTTCTCCCGGGGCTGGCTCTGAGGGGCGGCGTCGGGGGAGGCCGGGTTGACAGGTAAAGGCGCGGCGGGAACCGGCGGAGCTGCGGGCAGTGAGGCAACGCTCCGCGCGCCTCTCCACGCTCCCGGAGCAGGACTTTCTTTCCGGGGAAACTGGAGTTTTCCGCTCTCCCCTTAGCAGGACTCCCGGTGCTATTAAAGAGCTATAAGCCGAATGGCTCGCTAAGTGCCCCGCAGGTCCGGTCATTTGGTTGTTATTAGATCTCTAAAGGAATGACCTGGGTCGAGGCGGGATTTTAAAAACACATTACCAGAAAGTAGACCGGACTAAACCACATTGCAACCCGGTCTGATCAGGATTGGGCAGGGACAGGCATTGCCTGTGGTGCACGCCGCTTTTGCTTTGTGCAGGGCTAGGCACCCCGGTTTCAGTCAGCCGTGTGCTGGGAAGTTTAGGTGGGAAAAGTTTTTTTAGCACCGTGCAGGAACGGAACGTGTTTCTAGAATTGTGCAAGCCTTGTTTTTGTTCCAGAAATTGTCTTTCCACAGAGCTGCCTGTTTGTGGTCAAGCAGATTCTCTTTGACAGGAGCAGTGTTCGAGCCCTTACAATTACTGTGTTGATGGCGTGAGGTTGAACCACTATTGCCATGCAGAGCTGAAGTAGAGGGTTTGAAGCCTTAGCCCTCCTGTCATCTTGTAGAACACATGGTTTTCCACTGCAGACTGGCCTGGCAGAGACTCGCCAGTGCCTTCTAGGAATTACACTTGAGGCAGTAAGGAGAAAGACTGAGCGCTTTCCAGATCAAGAAGGAGAGGGCTGTCTTTGTCATGTTACCTGGGTATGAGGGTTTGTTTAGATTCGCAGGAATATATGTTACCGCTGAGGCTTCATAGTTTGATGAACTTTCTGGCAAGGATGGAGGCCAGTACATGCACGGGCTGGAGAACGAAGCCGAAATCAAAGATTCTGAGTTGAGATTTGCTTTTGCTGTTTACATACATATTTATGGCAGCAACTTCTAGCTTCGTCAGAAAGGGGTGTTACCCACTTCTTGCTGTAGCCAGTTTAAGTGGGTTATCTGTTTATGAACATTCTTTAAAGTACAAGGTGCGCTGTAGGTTGATGATTCTCAAATATGTCAGGAAGACTGTTTTCAAAATAAAATGATTGATTGAGCTTATCCCATACAGTGTGCTATTGCTATCTCTTGTAATCTGTCTCAATAAAAGCCAGTTTGTGGAGCAAAATTTCCAGATAAGAAGAAAGTATAGGATCCATCACTTGTGCCGCCGGAAGCTAATTTTGGGTACCTAACTCAGTGGTGCTTCCAAGAGGAATTTGGAGGAGGGGTTCTCATTATTTTCCCATGTTTGCTGAGGCTGTGTTAGAACTGCATCACATCGCTGTCTTTGAGGTGCCAGGCCTACTCAAAGAACTGAGGGAAAACAGTATCAGAAATGACACAGGTTAACCTCCACCGAGACTTCGATTCAGGATGGGTGGCTGAATATTTGTTGGCATAAGGTTACGCTGAGAGTTTAGGTCACAATCCCTGGGTCCTGCTTTTGAATTGGCCTGTTTGCTTTACCTGCTATGCCGCAGCTCCTTGGTGGCTTTAGGACAAAGTCATTGTTCTGTCCCTTTCACTATGCTTTCTTAGAGTCCCAAGTGCAGCGAAACAGTCCCATCCGTCATTGGCTATACTCAGAGGGGCAGACAGCAAATCTTAGAGGAAGCAGTTCAGGTTTTATGAGTGTGTTAGGCGTGCTGTGAAAAGAGTCCTTCGCTATTAAATGGACTGGAGGGAAAACAAACGCATGCCAGCAATGGGGGGAGGGTAGGAGGGGGGGGAGCTTCCTTATGCTTTTCAATGCTGCTCCACTCTCATAGACAAGGGCGAGCTATATCAACTCCCTTCTTCCTGGCTTTAGGTTGACCTGTTTGCTCATGTATCATCTCTTTGTGGAGTGTTTATTTAAAATCCCATTTCTGACAAATACAGGATCGATATCTTCGATTGTGCCTGGGATCTTATTTGTAAAGTAAATCGATCCATAAGTTCTTTTACTTACTTAATCATCCAAAAAAAAAAAAAAAAATCTGGTTCTTTCATTCCAAGCTGGGTTGCAGGCTCCAGGAAGTGCTCTCCTCTTGCTCTTGAAGGGAGTAACCGTGTGGTGTGTGCCCTCCTTTCTTCTCTTTGAAAGTATTCTGCACTTTTTTGTTGTTGTTGTTGTTGTGTTGGAAAGAAAAGCTGTGTGGGGGTATTGTCCATTGTTCTTTAGTTGGGTATCATCCCTTAGTTGTTCTTATTTGGGGTAAGTCGAAAGGAAGGAAGAAAGAAGTGTGTGTGTGTGTGTGTGTGTGTGTGTACTATTTTTAACAGCTCCTAATGGGATTGCATTGAGAAGATGAATGCAGGGAGCTCTCTGATCTTAGAGGTTGCAGTTAATTTCTTGAATGTTCTCAGAGGTGACAGCTGAGGTGACAGCTGAGGCGAAGGCCCTGTCTTAATGTTTAAGGCAGAGGTTTTATTGCTCTTGGTTCAGGGAGAGAGTGATAACTTGCAAATCCTAAATAATTGCGTGCTACACCTAGAACTGACCTGGCTTGGTGCCTGGCGTGAAGTTAGAGCCCCGGATGATGTGTTGGTTGAATTAGTGTGAGGTGGGAGGATCAATTCGGTTCTCTTTTCTGGCTTCTAAACCGAGACAAGATAATATCTGTTTGGATTAGGTATTTTGATTTTTGGAATGCAGAATGTATCCTTGACACTTAAGATGATCAAGATAGAATTTGTTTAGTAATTTAAACATAAAAGTCTTATCTTTTCTAGACAATGCGGGTGTTGTCTGAGAATGCTACATTTCTTTTTCCTTTCCCTTGGAGAAGTTTATAAGTTATGTTCTAACCAGACAGGTCAGGTCTTGCTGTCACCAGCAGGCAGTATACCTCTCTCCCACTGATGGGTTATGGCAATGCTTAAAGCTTGGTAAAAAGAAAGACTAGGATAGAATAAGTTTTTATAAAAATAAGATTATTATTATAATTAATGTTATTATAAGAATAGGAAAAATAAGATAGGCTGTTATAAGTACCATAAGAATAGAGCTTATAATGAGAGAATGATGCATTATGAATTTCTCTTTGGGAAGGTGGACAGGGTCAATTTCTACATTCCCTTCAGTTCAAAATGTCTTTGCCTTGTACATTAATTGGTGTGGACCTTTCTGTACCACCAACACAACTACTATAAAGTTCATTATTCTCCACAGAATACCAGTGTTGATTAAAAGAGATAGTGGAGGCAAATTTACTTATAAACAGTCCATTGGTTTTCAAATAAGAATGTTAACACGTTATGATTGTGTTGCAGCATTTTAAACCAGTCTCAGTATACTGAAGAATTGGAGGGTGTTCAGGAAGCAAGAAGTGATGAGACTTCTGAGGGTCAGTCAATACCTCTGGAAAATATAGCCACAATCTCATATTTTTAAGGTTTATCTGTATTATGTCTATGTGTGTGTGTGTGTGTATATATACACATAATACAAACTTTAAAAACCTCATTTATATGCATAAATATACAATATAAACGAGTGTTTGCCTTCAAGTGTGTCTGTACACCACATGCAGGCAGTGTTTGCAGAGCCTAGAGGAGAACGTCAGATCCCTGCCCCTAAAGTGATGACGGTGCCATCTGCCATGTAGAACCCAGGTGTTCTCAAGATCCATCGCTCCAGCACGCTCCTATGTTCTTTAGCCCATTCAACAAATGCTTACTCAACCCTCTATTGTCCATGTTCTGGGGTCACGGAGAACACATACAGGGCTCCCTTTGGTTGCAGATTGCAAGGCACATGGCCCTTGGGGAGCCTGTGGCAGGAGAGTTGAGGTGGCCTGTGGCAATAAGGCAGGCTATGACATGCGCTTTTGCTCTGTAGTGCATTTCTTCTTGCTCGTGTTTCTTTGTTTTATTACAGCATGCGATGTAAAGTTGGACTTGTAGATGTGTCCAGACAAGCTTGCTTGGTCTTTCGGTGCTGACAGCCGATCATCGCGTTTGTCTCTTATGCTTGGGTTTAGGAACATTAACTTACTAAATTCACTGATGAATTTGGCTTGCTTTCTTTTTTTGGTTTTTTTTTTTTTTTTTTTTTTTTTTTTTTTTCGAGATAGGGTTTCCCTATAGTTTCTAGAGCCTGTCCTGGAACTAGCTCTTGTAGACCAGGCTGGATTGGCTTGCTTTCTTGATCACAGGCTTTACCTGTCCAAGGAGGGTGTCTGCACACATACGCTCACACACGCACAGAAAGAGAGACAATTTCCCAAGGCTCATACAACTAGCAAGTGAGTGAGTTGTCTTGTGGCCCCAGGCCCTCCTTTCTTGTCTCTACCCTCCAAGCCATTCTCTCTAACACAGGGCAGGGATTCAGGCATTGAGTATTAAAAGCTGATGGAGTGTAGTTGGATATTAAATGCCTCGTGTCCACACAAGTAAACCATTATAGGAAAGGCTGGCTGGAAGGTGTTGTGTGCTCAGCTTTCTGTCCCACAATGTCTTTCCTCTGGCCACCGAGGCCACCAGATGCAGATGGGTTACTAAGCATTATTACTGTCACTCTCAGGACCACCTCTGCCTTCTGCCCTGGCTCCTCTCGCTCCTGTCACCAGCACTCAAGATCTACTTTGTTAAGTCTGTTGTACGCCTTTGCCAAGTACAGCCTAGGAGATGAGGCTGACTAGCAGACACTAGGCCACAGCAGGCTATGGCCCTCAGCAGAGGGACATTCACTCCCAGGGATTGGGAAAACAACTAAAGAGAAGGAAAAAATATCTATTTCTCAGTGAGGTGTGATAAATTCCCCTGTTATTTTTTCATAAGTCGAGTTAATGATGACGTTATAGGTGAAGTATTAGGTAGCGTTTTCTACTGTAAGGATGTACCGGGGTCTAATACCATTAACAACATCTTTTGGAATTAAACTCCTGTATGAGTGGAGGTATAAAAGCAAGGACAAGCTATTTTGGGCCTGCAGCTGCTTTCAGTTTTGATGTGGCATCTCCCCCAAATGCTTCAGGAGTCTAAGAAACTGGACTCTGGTGGATCTCCATCACACTTTGATAGTCTTGATTTTGCGCAAGGTGTTTGTGTTTTCATCTGCATTGATTCCCCCAACTTCTCTGGCTGGTCCTCACTTCTTGTGCTGAAATGGATATAGTCCTAGAATCTGATCTGTAGCCTCCAATCCATGGCAGTCTCTCACTGCCTTCATCCCTCGTCGACCGCTGAATTCTAGCCTGGTAAAAGTGGAGGGGTAGGCACCAAGTATAGTGAGGAGGGTTTTTTTTTTTCATCTTCGAATTTAATCATGCCACAGTCCTGTTCATCAATATCACTTACAACAGGCTTAGAAAGAAGAAACCAGAGACTCTGGAAGGTTGAGTATTTGCTGGGATCTTGTAAACCAGTAGAGAGGGTCAGGGCTGGCATTTAAATCCACCTTGTTAGATCCCAGGCCTGTGCTTATGAACACCGTTCAATAAAGCTTAGCTAGCACAATGAATTATTGTGGAGGAGGGATCTAGATGCAATGCTGGAAATTGAAGGGTCACTTGATTGCTGCTGTCACTTGTTTTCCTGAGAGGCCCTCTGTGAACTCCAAGGACGAGTGTGGTGTGTGCCCCGAGGCAAGCACCTGCTCACACCTATGCCCGCCTTCATTTTTTGCATAAACATTGGCCTCGGCTTTTGACTCACAGCCCAGCCACACCTACATAATTCTGAGTGGCCACTTGAAAGGCTGAATTTGTAGGACAAGCTCCTCAGGTTCCACTGTAAATTGGTTTGCCGGGAACTAGTCTGACCACTGGCCTGCTTCTCCTTGGGCCGAAGACTTTCTCTGGTCTTAGAGAGGAATTCCTGTGGGTTCTTTGTCTGTCAGGACAGTTGCTGATTTTGCCTCTAACTCTCAGGGGCATGTGAGTGTGGAGCCACTTGGGGACCCATTGACTGCAGCATGGACAGTCTTCGTGGTCAGCCAGCCTGGGCATGAAGTCAGGAATCAGAAGAAAGGAAGGGAGTGTAGGAAGCTTCGTGTCGGACTGACTGTGGACCTCCAGCTCACAAATAATGACCAGGAGACTTCTTGTAATTATGAAAGCTTGGCCTAACTTTCACAAACCTAGCTTAGACTTGTTCCTAACTAGCTTTTATACCTTAAATTAACCCATTTTTATTAATCTGCGTTCTATCACGTGACATTACCGCTCTTCTTGTCTTGCACCTCCTGTTTCCCTCTCCCTATCTCCTGGCATCTCTGCCTTTCTTCTTCCCAGAGTCCTCTCTGTCCACAGAAGTCCCTAACCACTTCCTAGCTGTTGGCCATCTTCTTTTTATCGCACCGATCAATCACATCAATACATTTCACACAGTGTACAGATATCCACAACACGGGAACCAGTCTCTTGTGTCCTTGCCGCTTTGATTCAGCAGGTGTTGATATTTTGCATTTTAGCTTCAAAGCTTCGGTGCTTCTTAAAATCAGACAGGCAAACCACCCCCCCCCCCCCCACACACACACACAAGGAACTTCCAGGCCACAGCCAGGCTCGCGCTCTTTTCACACTGCTGACAGCTGTCCAGAAGTTAGTGGGTCTCGTTCTCATGCCTCTTAGGACAAATGGATGGATGCTTAAATTGTAGAGTTGATGTTACTGCTCCGGGCTGTCTGTAGAGATGCTGCCTGCGTTTGCCCAGGCACTCACGTCAGGGAAGAGGGCTGGTCCTGAGAGGCGTGGAATTCTAAATGTCTACCCCACGAGTCATCAGAGTGGAGCGTTGCCGTGCCAGTCACTGCGTCTGTAAAGTCCACCAGTTTGTTTCCTTTGAGTTTCGAAGTTACTCTCCTAATCGATCTTTAGCCACTAGCTGAATGGCAGGTGTGTCTGAGCTGAGCTGAGATGATTTGGATAACGTACTTGTTACTAAAGTAACTCTTAGAGCAAAAGACCACAACAGAAGGCAAAGTTGGGGCAATACATCTTGGGTGTGTAACCTGGTAACCCAGGCCAGACCGGAACAGGAAGTTGAGGGTTGCAATTTTAGTATGTTTATACTGTAGTTTATCCTGTAGTCGTGTATGTACCCATCTTGAAATCATCCTGGAATCTTTAACGGGGAAACTTTTATACACTGTACTTACAAAGTTTTCAGTTTATATTAATTTCTACAGCATGGGATTTCTGCACTGTACCCATGAATGGTACTTTGCCTCATCAGAGTGCCACCCTTTCCTAAGATAGCACATCTTTCCTCTAGTTTTGGCTAATGTCACGAACCCTGGCCAACGGCATTCCATGTCTTCTAGCTTCATTTTGATTGCTGGATAAACCACATCCACCTTAGGCAGTTTGGGGGGAAACGGTCACATTTCAGCTTAGAGTCCAGGTTGTGGTCTGTTGTTGGGGAAGTCTGGGCAGGCACTCAAACAGCTAGTTATATCCACAGTCCGTCGTTGGAAGACAACGAATGTCTCCTCGCTGCCACAATGCTTCCATTGCCAGCACAGTTCACTCTACACGGTTCACTCTTACACGGTTCACTCTTAGCACGGTTCACTCTTAACCGTTCACTCTTACCACACGGTTCACCTCTTACACACGGTTCACTCTTACACGGTTAGGCACAGCCCACTGAGTGGTGCCCGCCCATAGTGGGTTAGGGTCATTTCTACATCAGTCCAGCAGTCAAGATAATCCGTTGTAGACACCTACACGTCCATCAAGCTGCTCATCCGATCATTCGACTGAGCCATCCTTCCAGAAGATCCCAGCGTATGTCTAGTTGACAGCTATAGCTCACCAGCACGTCCCTTGGGGTTTTTCCAGAGTGAATTGTGGGTGTGTGATACTGCTGCAAATCTTATGTCACGAGGGTGCCAGAGAAGACTGGAAACTGTCAGCGCTGAACAGGTTCCTACACGGTCCCTCGGAACAGCATGGCCGTACCTGTTAACGTGCTCGGTGACGCTCTAAAGGGACACTGTTATAGGCAGTGTTCCTACTCCTTTGAGGGTAACTGTACTTTGTAACCAAATCCTAAAAGTAGATTTCTGGGTCAAAAGAAATATATTAAGTATTTAATACAGTATATTAATTTAATAATTCACATGAAATATATTAAATAGTCAAAGGAAATATTTTAAGGTTCTTGATATTGGATTAAATAATTTTGATATTTGTAATGCACTTAGAATTGTTTCTGAACACACCCAGCACTTCTTGTTATATGAAGTGTTGAAGTGAAGTTGGCGGTGGTAATGCTAATTATTTTTGGTGGACGATGACTCGGTGCCAGATTCCGTGGGAAATGCTAACCTGTCTGTCCTTTCACAGCCCCGCCTGTGAGAGTTGTAGGAGTGTTAGTTCTCTGTCTGTCTGTCTGTCCCCTGCCTGTCCTTTTTTAAATGGTTGAGGGGACCAAAGCTGTAGAAGAGTTGAGCAGTCATGACTGCCCTAGTTGCTGAAAGACTAGCAACAACTTAAATTGTATGTACTTTTTGGTAGAGAATAAAACTGAGTTTGAAGTCTGTCCTAGATGTTTCGTCTGTAATCTGCGTAATATGATGTAGTTCTCAAAGCTCAACTCATGGCAACGCGGAGAAAAGAGAGGGATATTACTAACAGTCCTAATGTAATTTATGTATTTAAGGAAACTGTTCTCCAGATTTTTGTGGCTATTAGATTAGCTTTCCCATTTGATATGATACCAATTGCTACTATCCCTCCTAAATGTTATTAGGCACAATTAGAAGATGATAGCCAGTCCTTAAGTTTGTATGTACTTTTATTTTTTTTTTTTCCGAGCCTGTCCTTGGAACTAATTTTGTTAGACCAGGCTGGTCCTCGAATTCAGAGATCTGCTTACCTGCTTACCTCTGCCTTCCGAGTGCTGGGAATAAGGCATGCAACCACCCACCCCCGACTAACTTGTATGTGTTTTTAGAAAGTACTTATTCTAAAACTATAGATATTAGGGACGTGATCTAATAGAATCACCATGGACCACCAAGCTCTCATGCGCAAAAATTGGCTATATTAGAGCCTTTGTAATGATTTGCATGAGTAAAACAGCTGATATATTGGAAAGTGGGTTTATTAATTTCATTCTTTCTGTTATTTTATGTACTTCCTGAAATAGTGATCCTTGCTTTCATTGTATTCTATGATTTATTGACTATAAAATTGCCTTTTGCGTGCTTTTATCATTCGTTAATCCATGCACTTTTGTTTGTAAGCCCTTTATCTTCTGGTGTACTTCGGCATTAGAGATATACAAGGGTACAAGTGACTTCGACTTCCTTTCAAGTTGCCTAAGAACTCTTGTGCAAAAAAGACTAAGCAGTTGCATTTTGGTAACATTGAGTTGTTAGAGGAAAATAAAGGAGTTGAACAAATAATGGAGATAAAATAAAGGATACAGAAAGAGTATAGAAAAGGGGATCCAACCTAGACTTGGGGACCAAGGAGTGCTTCCCAGAGGGATTATTTTTAATTTGCAACATTGAAGTCGAGTAGGGTTGGTCCAGGGACATGCATTGGCCAAGGGCAGGCAGGGAACAGCTGTGCCGAGACTTGGGGGTGAATAACATCATGACTTCGAAGCCTCTGTGTGACTGGGGCAGGGTTTGGAGTAGTTGACTTCACCCAAAGCTGCAGAATCCAGGTAAGTAGTTATAATCCGGAAACCTTCAAAGGTCGCCCAGAGTGACGCCTTAGACCTGGCCGTGAAAGCAGGCAGAGGTCAGGGGAAAGCTTGTACTGATCCAGGAATGAGATGGTGGAATTCACAGTCAGAATTGATGGGCCATTTCAATAGATTAAGGATCCTTTAAAAAATTGCAGAGATCTTATCTGCAGTTGGATATAGAATATGAGAAGAAGATCTCAAAGGCAAAGTTCTTGTGCGGACGAGCGAACCCTGACCAGGCAGGGAAAGATCACCCCACCGAACACAGGATTCTTCTCTGATCACACTTTAATGAAGCGCTGCTTTGTTGAGGGAGAGCTGGAAGCAGGGGGCCCCGAGCCGGGCTGAGTGCGGCTTATATAGAGGAGGACGGGGCGTGTCTACTGATTAGGTGACGTGGCAAGAAAAGGATTGGTGGAAACCTGTTGCCAGGCAGATGTGGCGCGAAAAGTTCGCGCCACATACTTGTTTTACTTTAGCCCTCGGCGCCATCTTGTAATGGCGAATGTAAGTGCGGCCGCCACAAGTTCCCCCCTTTTAATTTTATGAAATTTAAAAGACAGTCAAGGCTGAGGTCAGAGGACCTTACCCTGAAAAATGTAGACATGTCCCGTTTTTCTCAGGGATGGGAAAAATAAGCGGGACTACCCATTGCATAAGGTCATGATCTCCTGAGTGGATCTACTCAGTGCACTCTTAGGTGCAAAACCTCCTGTCCAGGACAACACCGTCCCCAGATTCAGGGGAACCTCATCGATCCCTCTTTCCGAGTGCAATGGCTCAATGGCCTTCGTGTGCAAAAGCAGGATTAGGGTCAGGAGTCCTGTAAGATGCTGATCCAAGCTTGGGGGGAGGAGTTACCCGGCCGTCCAAGGCTGCGAGGGCACGAGCAATGGCCACCTTTTCCCGTTTCCTCCCTCCTTCACTCCCCGAATCAGCCTTAGAATCAGAAACAACCGCCATATCACTCCCGAAGTTTATATTAATCCTAGCACGCCAACCCCTGCCCATTCCTTAATATATGAAAAGGTATCTACCAGCCAATCTGTAAAATTCCCCCAGCGAAACCATAGTCGCCTGGGTTTGATTAAATTTTTGTTCCTGTGCATCCACCTTTTTGCAAACTAAGTTCAATTGGCAACTATCAACAAAAAATTGTGGCAATATTGTGGACTCATTGTGAACAGGAATTGGAATGGGCCATGTACGGGCCACAGCCCAGAAATAAGATTCTTCAGATTCAACTGGAACCGGTAGGTTCACCAACAGGATCAGGAGCAGCAACATCTCCTTGCTCTTCGTCAGGCTGTTCCAGTGTTTGTCACGATCCTTGTCAGTCTGGTAGGGATCCACAACCGGATCTGGCCGATTCTGAGGAAAGACACAAACAGCTCCCCTTCGGGGAATCGAACCCCCCGGTCTCCCGCGATTAAAGCAGGTACCTGATCTTCCCTGCCCCCTGGAGACTGCTAGCATAGCAGCCACTAGACCAGCATTAGTTAGAGGGCCGCCTATCTCTCGGCAGGCCTTGAGCCAAGCATCCAGTCCTTTATTTTTCCACGGCATGATGGCTCTCTTACATTCTTTAGTAGCCTGTTCAAACACTAACTGCTGAACCAGAGGCATGGCTTCTTCGGCTTCACCAAAACACCTTCCCTGCGGCTTCCATCAGCGAGCCACACAACTCCGAAAAAGGTTCAGTAGGGCCTTGAATAATTTTAGTAAGGTTGCCCGTCAATTCACACCCTCTTTTTGGTATCATTTTCCATGCTCTTGTGTAAATTTCATTAATTTGTTGATATACCTCCACTGGATAGGCTGTTTGATTAGCCGTCCATTGCCCTTGCCCTAATAACATGTCTGCATTCCAGGGAGCTCGATTTGGCGTTTGCGCATTTACTCGAGCCTGAGTGTGAGCAGCTTCTACTACTATAGATCTATAATCTAGATATTGACCTGTAGAAAGGCATGCTCTAGCAATTTCCCACCAATCTGGTTGGTGTCATAGCTCTGGTGGTCAACCGAGTCAGTAATGTGCGGGTATACTGCGCATTAGCTCCATAAGTCTTTGCCGCTTCCACTAAATCTTTTAACTCTTTATAATGGGACTGGCTCATGATATCTTTGTTGATTTTGATCCTCAAAAACAGGAATACCACCACTGAAGGTGGAAATGCACAGCTAACTGCGCAAGAGTGCCCCTGTCGATGAAAATGGCGCTACTCTGGGCTGCACGTAAGGAGGGGGGAAACTCTCTAGTAGGGCACTTTTAGAGCTGGCCCATGAATCTCTCCTCCTCATAACGTGCATCTTCCTTCCTCCTCTAAGCTCTCCTCCTCTGCCTCTACCAGCTCTTCTTCAGCCAGCCGCAAGGCTGCGAATTCATCCAGCACCGGATATAGGGGAGGTGCTGAAGGTTTATTTATCTTAGGATCCTCTTTTTCTTTTATATCTTTCTTTTCTCCTTTTTTGTTCCTTATTACCCGTGCACTTTTCTTCAGTATCCTCCTCTGTCTTTGAACCTGCTTCTGAAAGGCTGTCCTGGTGTCTTGTGGCTAGCATTTCCTTCCTTCTCTTACTTGAACTCCTCTACATTTTTCCGTCTTTCAAACAGGAGTGTACTAATCTCCAAAAAGGATAAGTCCCCTTCTTTAATTGCCCCTGTTCCTTTGCTGCCATCCAAATCTTTGCCTAGCTTTCCTCCAGCAATGCAGATTTAGATCCCCAGGACCCCGCAAACCACGGCGCCATGCGATCAATATCCCCGAAAATCACCTTTATGGTGGATTTCGAGATTTTTCAATCCTCTCTCCTGTAGTAACGCTGTATGGGATCTCAAAATCGCATACCTGGAGACAGACTGATCGTTGCCCATCTTTGCTCACTTTTCTACAAGAGGCTTACAAAAGGGGCAGAAAAATCGCCTTATCTCTACGGATTTACTTTCACTTTAGATGTTACAGGCAGAGACACTCTCCTCTCCTGGTCTATTACACGGATAAAATGCAAAAGGCATAAACCAAACCACTACAAGCAAAAACAAACCACTGCTAGTGCAAAACCACAAAGGACTAATTCCTCCAAGAAGCATACTGAGGATACTTACCGGTCGCCGACCGCTTCGTGTGAGAGTTCTGAATCCCTCCTTCGACCCCCCGCGTGTGTCCGCCGAAGTTCCCCGGGTTTCGGCACCAGCTGCGGCGAGGGAAACCCTGACCAGCAGGGAAAGATCACCACCGACACAGGATTCTTCTCTGATCACACTTTAATGAAGCGCTGCTTGGTGAGGAGAGCTGGAAGCAGGGGGGCCCCCGAGCCGGGCTGAGTGGCGGCTTATATAGAGGAGGACGGGGCGTGTCTACTGATTAGGTGACGTGGCAGAAAAGGATTGGTGGAAACCTGTTGCCAGGCAGAGTGGCGCGAAAAGTTCGCGCCACATACTTGTTTACTTTAAGCCCTCGGCGCCATCTGTATGGCGAATGTAGTGCGGCCGCCACATGTCTTGAATTAGGGGTTGAACATTGTTTGGTTAATTATTTCAGAAAAACGAATGACCTTGAAACACAATAACTCTTTTGCTCACAAATCTGTTGGCTGGCCATGTTTAATGGAGGAGTTACTCTTACTCAGGATTCCTCATGATGTATAATCACGGCGATAGCTGGGTTCATCTCAAAAGTGTTTTCATACACGAACTTGGCATCTGGCCTGGGAAGGCTGTAGTGACGGATGGTGGCTTCTCTGTCTGTGTGGTCTTTCTGTTCTGTGGTTGCCCCTGGGTAGCCTGACTTCATATGTGGGAACTCGAAGGCCTTGCCAGAGCTGATGTTACCAGGAAAAGCCGACAGGCTCTATCGGGCTTCCTCTCATCTGTCACTCAGTGCCATCATCTGGCATCCTTTCTGCTGCTCTGTTTTCATGACACTCACAAAGGCACACGAGACATCTCTTGGTGGGAGGACAGTCAAGAATTTGCGGACATGTTGAAAGCATTGCAAGCATTGAGGTGACTAATGGCCACGTACTGTTCTAAGGGACAGGGACGAACAGTTGGGAACTAAAGTTGAAATTGATTTCCGTGTAATTGGGTTTGAGGTTCTTGTATAAGATCTAAACTGGGTTTTAAATAGGTAGATGGAAACTCAGAGGTGAGGTCTGTTGATGAGGTTAAAAGTCATGCAGAACGGGACTGGGACAATGGCACAGATGGCAAATAAAATGCCTGGCATGCAAGCATGAGAATCGAGTTGGATCCGTAGCATCCATTCAAAAAGCTGGGTGCTGCCCCATGTACCCTGTCACTTGCAGCACCAGTGATGCAGACACAGAGGGTCCCTAGGGCTTGCTGGTCACCAGTCTAGCCAAATCTGTGCACCTTCATCTCAAAAAGTAAGTGAAGAACATTTGAGGAATTCACTTGACATTGACTACTGGCTTCTAAAACACACATACACACACACACACACACACAGGCACGCACACACACACACGTGCGCACACACAACATGTTCATCTGCACACATATGAACACATACTCCCACCGGGGGAGGGAGGGGACGCACACACGCACACACACGTGCGCACACACACATGTTCATCTGCATCAACACATGAACACATATACCACCCGGGGGGAGAATGACCTAACCTAACAATGGTCACTCACTGTACCACAGCCAATACAATAGCCTGCTGTTAACCTATGTGGGAAGTGTAGTACCATGTCATTTTGTATTATTTCTTTATTGCCATCACTTGACAGATTAGGAAACTGAGGCCTAATCAGAGGAATTGGCTGTCATGGCTTAGATCTGACGGGAGGGAGAATTTGAACGTAGGTCCTGGTTCACGTCCCCCACCTGTGAGACTTTTCTGGCGCTGTTTTTTAGGGCTAACTTAGACACATACCACCTTGAGACACTGTGCAAGCCCCTGTTCAACTTGCTGGGGTCCATACGTGAATGGCACAGAGGTTGCCACTAGGCTAGCCTTGGCTCTGTATTGGGCCTCTTTTTCCTAGACAAATTACAATTGTGTCCCAGTGAAGACAGGCTGCAGCTTCGTAGTGTCCTTGGAGTTTGGAGCGGGGTACATGGGATAAGGCAAACCAAGGGTTGGGCTGAGAGGCTCCCTAAGTAATGGCTAAGGGCAACTGATCATGGACTACACTGAGTGTACTACTATTCCGGTTTTGTCCCTCACCTTCGATGTAGCCTTTATGCCTCAGTTCCTTCTTCCATGCAAAATAGTATAATGGCACCCACTGTATAATGGGGATTGTTCATACACACACCGATGCTTCAGTCTGCAGTCAGGTATATGTGATAGCAAGCACCGTATCTCTTAGCGACATTGTAAGGTGTCCTTAGTTTGTGTAAATGAATTATTTGGTGCTCGCATAGTGGAAAAGTCACACAGTGATGTGTTTCCTCCTCGGAACGTATTATTACAGCTAATGCTTCACTGTGTGTGTGTCATTTAAAAGAATGCGACACTATTAAGTGCTATACAAGTGTTTTCCACGATTGAATTGAGGCTTAATATAAAACAAGGACATATACTACTCCAGTCACCACCAGTTGTACTTGAGTTCCTCTGCGGTCTTCACTCTTCTAGCTCCCATCTCCTGAGCACAGTGTAGGGTAACTGGGTTAAAGATACTGGAGCTGATTGCTGGCGTTGTAAGTGGCAGCTATTTCTGATTTATTAGGGTGAAAGGTGGCCCACGTCTGCTCTTAGGCCAATGCTGAGGACGTATTATGTAAGTGCGG